>NC_051314.1:132042205-132353392 GCF_015220235.1 Choloepus didactylus
ACTCTGCTGGACTGCATTTCCCGTAGATGCTACACACCTTCCTTATTCGCCTTTATCATGTCTCAGTGCAGATATTACATCACAGCAAGGCCTTCTCCAATGAGCATCTAATGTGGCACCTTCCTCCCAGCACCTCACTCCCAAGAGTCTCTTGTTATCCATTTATTCTATTTTATTTTTTCCACAGCACTTATCACTATCCAAAATGATTTCATTTATTCCCTTATTTGTTTGTTGCCTGTCTCCCATCAGGATGTTCTCTCTGCTCTCTGCTCTGCCCCTAGCACTGGGGCATGCATGCTCAACAAATACTTGTTATAAAGATGAACAAATGAATTGATCCTGGACTCCTAATTTTTTTTTTATTCCAGGCAACATCTAAGAGCTTTATGGAATGAATACATCCATTAGGAAGATCAGTAATGTGTAAAAAGCTTCCTATGAATACTTTCATTTAGTGTTTACCCGTAAATATCAACTGATATTTATGGAGTCCCACTGAGTGTCAGGCACCATTGCAGAGCAGTGATTCTCAACCTAGGGATGATTTTGCCCTTGGGGACAATTGTCAATGTTTGGAGACATTTTTGTTTGTCACAAATGGGGTAAGAGAGATGCTATTGGCACTTAGTGGGTAGAGGCCAGGGATGCTGCTAAATATCCTGCAATGCACAGGACAGACCCCTCAACAAAGAGCTATCCAGCCCCAAATGCCTGCTCTACAGTCCAGGATGCATTGGTGAATGTGGGGGAGGCAGACAATAAACAACAAGATAAATCCTGATCATGATAAGGGCTGAGAAGGAAATTAAATGGGGAGATGAGATTGTGGCTGTGGGAGTTACTTAGGTTGAGTGGTCAGGGAAGACTTTCTGAGGAGGTGGTATATGAGTCAGGACCCAAAAGTGAGCCAGAGTCAGCCATGGAGCTCTGGCAGATGCTACCAGGAGTAGAGGACAGTGAGGGCTCATGAGGGGTGGGAACGGGGTGCAGTGGACAGCTTTCCAAAGGCCCTGAGGTTTCAGTTGTTTTAATTGAGGACCAGTCATTCTGGAGCTTAAATGGTACTTTCATCCAATGAAGATAGCCCAGAAATCTGCTTGAAAAGCCATAAAATGATTGTCTGAAAAATCTGTCCTAGAGCGGAGAAAATTTCCTAAACATTTATTTTCAGACTTCCATAAAGTCTTTTAAGAATTGGTGGTTTATCTTTTGGTAATTTGCTGCCAAGATGATTGCCTCTTCCTCTTTTTTGGTATTTGGATGCTTTATAGATTCATTTTCCCACTCAGGGCACAGAGACTTGCAAATGTAGTCATAGGATCAGATTCTATGATAAATAACGAAGTCAGGGCACAGAGATGTAAGGAATTTTTCCCAGCATGCATGGCCACGTTTGGCTTTTCAAAAATGGAGCCTGTGAGGTAATTTGTTTCCTTCATAATAGTTTGGTGAATGTAACCTTCTTTGATCCATTGTGCACCCTGTGCTTAGAGAGTCCCAGAATGTCACCCCTTCCTCCATGTTCCCCCTGAGAGATTTGTCACTGTCTTTCCTGGGGTCTTTGTTGCCAATCCTGGAAACGTCAAAGGATTTACTTCTAGGATGTCCTTATCCTTGATATAAATGTAGCGTTTCTTTACTACTCGTGCGTCTGTTAGGTTGATTTGGGCTGCAAGTGTCCTGCCAACCAACCCTCACAGCAGTTATTGTCTCACATAGCAAGAAGGCCCAAGGGAGAGGATTCCAGGACAGGGTAATTCAGATTAATTATGTCAGCAAGGACCCTGGGTCTTCCCATCTCTATGCTCTGCCGTCTCCAGGGTGTCATCTCTGAACTCAGAGAGCTCTCCTCAAAATCACAAGATGGCAGTAGCAGTTTCCAGCATCACCACAGGCAGAAGCAGCAATGCCCAGGGGAATGTGGTGTGTGAGTGTGTGTGTGTGAGTGTGTGTGTTTGTGTTCCTTGAGTGACTCTTAAAGAGTGTGGACACCTTTCCAGAAGTCTCCACAGACTCTCTCCATGTTTCATTGGCCAAGGATCAGTCAGATGTACCTCTAGCGAAGAGAGTGGCATTGTCTTGACTGACTTGGGTGAATTAGGATTTACCTGTATCGTTGGGAGAGGCGTGGACACCCGAAGGGCATCTACCCCCTCCCCACATCCAGAGAGAAGGGGGATCTGCTTCTGGTTGGCAATGATTCTAATGTTATCACTGGAGGCCTCAGAGAATATCGACCCCCATATATTTCTCTAGCCTTTCATCATGTGCAGAACTATGTGATTCTTTTCTGTTAAGTGATAATGATTTAAAAAATGACAGTGATGATGTTCTTGAGTCTCTCTTCCCCCTTGTCTGAGGGGCACCTTTGCAAAGTGCAAGCCTTGCTTTTGATACATTGGGTTGAACGGCAGGATTTTAGATTTGGAAAGCTTTAAAAAGCATTCAGTTCCGTCTCCTCATTTTACAAATGGGAAACTGAGGCTCATGATGCCAAGTACCTTCCCAGGATCTCACAGCTAAGAGTTGAGACATGCCTTTGGTGTCTACAGCTCTCCACTTACGTCTTTTTTTCTGCTTTCATGATGCCTGGTCCCTTTTCCCTCCAGGCAATCAATGCTATTGTGTACTTTTGAGTTTTTATCTCAGTTAAAATCTGCGGAAGGGCTAAATGGCATCATTTATAGCTCAGCATGAATATTAGATAATTCATACTTTTAGTCATGTTTTGAATCACTTAAAGACATTTCAAGCATTTATTAACCTCTGTGGAAAGTATTTGGGGAATATTTGGCCCTTCAGAATCACACCATCTGGGTGGAACCTCTTCTGCCTTCTTCCTCCTCAAAGGTGGACCCCAGCAGAACCATTTCAATGGCCATAAGCAGAGAGGAGAAAGGGATCTTCCTTCACCTGGGAAAAAGCATCCTGCCTGGCACCCTCCCTGGGCCCTTTATATTTAATTTACACATGTTCTGTGAGTAAATCCTGAGCTCCGTTTCTTCTCATATGAGTGGAGGGTGAGATGAACCTTGTGGATCAAGGGCCCTGAGCCCTTAGAATGCTACAAACCCACAGATGGGAGTGCACATCTGGCAGTGTCCTTCAGGGTGTCCCCAACCCAACAGACCTCTCTTCTCCATGTTGAGGTGCTTTGCTTCTGGAAATCCCCCTGCATGATCATAGCAACCTAGGAAGTGGCTATTTGTACTTCACAAGCTTTCCTTTTGTCAGTACAAATGGGATCATAACGGGGATCCTACTAAAGTTCCTTGGAGTATTTAGGAGGTGACTCGATTTCCACATTGAGAATTGCAGCCATGGAAAACTCATGCGGAGTGAAGCACACACCATCTTCCCCATAAACGGAAGACCCTCCTAACTGTTTGGACCATCAGGTCAGAGCCCAACTGGCCAGAACCAAGAAGATGGGGTAGGATCTTAGGGCTACTGGTCCCGTGTTTTCATTTTCTCCCCCTCTAATGCCACTGTGCGCAGCTGTTATAGACATTTGCTCTCTTCCTCTTGCAGCATTTCTCAGTTGGGGTGCTGTTGGCATTTTGGTTGGGACCATACCTCGTTAGGGGCCTCTCCACCCATACCCATTGAAGGGTGTTTAGAATCCTTTGCTCCCCTCCCACCCCCATTTACAACCCAAAGTACTCCCACTCATTTGGCTCCTGGTTGAGAACAATATTAAACACTGAAATAGTTGAGAGTCAGAATTCTGGAGCCTAATTTAGCCTTATGTCCAAGCCTATCCCCTTACACCACTGTTCCTCTGTTTTCAGGGTGGTTTTCTGAACCTAGGAAAGTTCACGCTGAAGGACATTCTCTCTTATGTTCATCAGCCCCAGCGTTTTATAGCTTCACTCAGCAAAGAAGTGAAATGGACATTGATCATTAGCTTTCCCCTTTCTTCTCTCCCCACCCCACCCCATGCCCATGGTGCTTTCACCCAGACTTTCTGGATGTAGTTTTGTACCAGAGCCTGCGAAACAGAGCCCAAGGGGGCAGAACAGAGTGCTGTGACCTAAAGCGTCTTCACAGCATGTCTGCTTCTTGCCAAGCCTCAGAGCTGTAACCCCAGGCCCACTGCTTCAGTATGCAGGCCGCATGTGATGTCTGCGCAGTCACCACTTCAAAGGGGGAGGCAGGGGCTAGGGAGACTTGGCAGTTTCTTGGACATCAAACAGCACTTACAACACAACAATTTGATGAGTTATGAATGAATCAGAAACAGACGAGTTGCATTTCTCTCAGAATGCATATTTAAAACTTCTTATACACACATATACACATATACTCACAAACACACACATGCTCCCAGCTCCAAGAACAACCCTTCCTAGGGATGAAGAGGCTTTGTCCACATGTGCTGGAGGATTCCTGAAGCCAGGGTGCTTTTTCAACCCATGACACATGCGGGGTCTCTTCCCTTCCCTTTCCTGGCCACCAGCCTTCTAGAAGGAAGCCATCCCTTAAAGGGCTGGGTGAAATCAGGTGATGGGTTCTGCACATTATCTTGGGAAAGCCTCTGTGTATGGAAGTTCAGTGGACCCTTCCCAGCCCCACCTTGGGAATCCATAGTCTCACATTTTCCATATAGGAGATGGGCTGGGGGAAGGGGTGGTTTTGGGGGTGGCATGCAGCTGTGTTTACAGGGAGGAAACGGGTGACCCAGAGGCACTCACCCCTAATTTGGCTTTCTCTTTCTCATCTTTCTAGTCAGGTCTTCTTAAATGTCACCTCATCTGAAAAGCCTTCCCTAGGCTCCACCCTATATCATCTCGCCCTGTTATAAATTTTTGACGTGCCCTCTCCTGCCCTTGGCTTTTGAAGCACTTAAAACAATTTGTAATTATATATTTGTTTGTGTGGTTGTCTTTTCCTCCGACAGTTGGTAAGCTGCATGATTTTGGGGACCTTGTCTGCTTGCTCTGCATTGCAGTTTGCTCAGTGCCTTCACAGTGCCTGGCATGTAAAAAACCCTTGTCGGATGAATGAAGGTGATGGTTGAATCCTCTTGGGTTGATGCTTTTGAAATAGGGAGTAAGCAGAGGGTTTGATGTACGTGGACGACCTTGGGGCTTGACCTTGATGAGGGGTGTATTTAGGATACAGGAGGGCGAGCTGGACATGCCTCGCCCTGCTTGTGAACATCGTGTCCAAAGCTTCTTGGAAGCCTGTTTGAGATCTAGCTGCTCTCCGGGAGCTCAATGCAATGTATGAGCCAGGCTTTGGAGGAGATCCAGAGGGAAGAAGGCCAGTTGATGACTTATAAAATGTAGATTAGTATTTTCAGAAGCTTGGAGTAGTATTTTCAAAAATGAAATGAGATGTTGAGGGTTGGGAGAATGACAGCATGGGAAGTCGAGGCTGCTTCTCACCTCAGAGGTGGTGGTGTGAGACCGTGGAAAGAGCTCCAGCTCTGGAGTTAAGCCTGAGTCTGAGGCTAGGATCTCACTACTCACTAGTTGTGCGGCTCTTGGTCAAGTTGTTGATCCAGTCTGAGACTCAGTATTTTCACCTGTAAAATGGGGCTAGCGATGCCTCACCTCAGGGTTGTCATGAATATTGAACAAGATGATAGATGTACCCACCAACCACAATGCCTCCTTCATGGTGAGTGTCTTGTGAGTGTTAGTTCTCACCTCCTTTCCTCCGCTGAATGGCCAACGTAGTTGATTTAAGTTTTCTTGTGGTCTCCAACTCAGTCTAATTTTGTTTATTCTGGCAACCATCAAACATCATAATTAGCCAGTCCATAGGTACATGTTATGCACATACAATGTACCCATCATAGTGTTAAGGATGGTAGAGGTTCAGAAGGGATATAATTTATCCTGTAGAATGTCTCCCATGTTGACATATTCTCGGGGATATCTGTCGTGGTTTTTAATACCCCTGCTCCATATTGTATATGCAGCCCGGAATAAAGTGATTTTCAGGTGCTGTTTATATTGAAAAAGTTGGTCCGCCCCCTCAACTCAATATAACATTATTAAGAAAAGTCTTGAGTTACTTTCCAAATAGAGTTAGCAGAACGTCAGAATCTTTGCCTGTAGGTGCAGAATGTCTGCAGAATGTCAGCAAAGGAGATTTGTAGCTGGGATGTTTCTGGGACTAGCAGACCATGTGACTATATCCCCAAAACATCCATCCATTCTTGGGGAGAGGGGTCTTAGACACATGTGCTGGAGGATTTGCGACCCCAGGGTGCTTTTCCAACCCACAACACACCTAGGGCCTCTTCCCTTTCCTTTCCCTGGCTGCCAGCCTTCTAGAAGGAGGCCATCCATGTGGGTCCTTTGCAAGGGCTGGGTGAAACCAGGTGACAGGATGCTGTGCCTAAGTCGAGAGATCAGGAAATATTTAAAGCACTCTACTTCCTAATATGATAATTTCTGTGATAGCCATATGATATGACATATTATATTTTGGTTGCCTGTAGGCAATTGCCTTCAGTTTGTGGGTTAACATGTAATGCATTATAATGTTTCCGATTAAAATAATGGGAAATAGGCTAGTTTTCCCACAGAATATCCAACTTTCAGGAATGGATTACTGACACCTGCTTTAATATACATGGTCTCCATCTTCAAGGAACACATGGTCTAGTTGTGGTGACAAGACAGACAACTAGAATTGAACCCTCACATAAGGAGCGTAGCACATAGTACAGGGTGGTGTGCAGTCAAATTATGTGTTAACATGTGCAACACAGTCTTCTGGTTCTGTGTTCAAGAGAAGTCTCCCTGTGGGGATGGAGGGTGCAGAGGGCCTCATGGAGGTGTCACTCTCCTGGCCCCCATAAGGATGGTGGGTCCTGGGTGGGGAGGTGTTCCAGTTTGCTAATGCTGCCGTTAAGCAAAATACCAGAAATGGATTGGCTTTTATAAAGGGGGTTTATTTGGTTGCAGAGTTACAGTCTTGAGGCAATAAATTGTCCAAGGTAGGGGGGTACCTTCACTGGAGGATGGTCAATGGTGTCTGTAAAACCTCTGTTAGCTGGGAAGGCACATGGCTTGCATCTGCTCCAGAGTTCCGGTTTCAAAATGGCTTTCTCCCAGGACGTTCCTCTCTAGGCTTCAGCTTCTCTCCAAAATGTCACTCTCAGTTGCTCTTGGGGCGTTTGTCCTCTCTTAGCTTCTCCGGAGCAAAAGTCTGCTTTCAAAGGCTGCCAAAATGTCTCTGCAAGCTTCAGCTCCTCTCTCAGCTTCCTTGCATTCTTCAGTGTCCCTCTTGGCTGTAGCAAGCTCGCTCCTTCTGTCTGAGCTTATATAGGGCCCTAGTAAACTAATCAAGTCCCACGCTGAATGGGCAGGGCCACACCTCCATGGAAATTATCCAATCAGAGTCATCACCCACAGTTGGGTGGGTTGCATCTCCATGGAAACACTCAAAGAATTACAATCTAATCAACACTAATACATCTGCCCACACAAGATTGCATCAAACATAATGGCGTTTTGGGGGACACAATGCCTTCAAACTGACATGGAGGGGAAGACCTTTTAGGCCATGGTTATTTGAATTTCAGACTTTAGAAGTTCCTTTCAGCAAACAGTCCTTAAGTATCTATAATGCACCCCGGTCCTATGCTAAATATAGAAATGATAAACAAAGAAACAGAAAACACAGTATGATGCCTGCTGTGAATTTCTTTAGGTCTAGGAGGAGTGAGAAGAAATGTACATTGAGAACATCATGATTCAAGGTTGAAAGTTATGGCATGCTAAAGACAGGGACTGCTGAGTAAAGCACTGCTCAGAAGAGGGGGGCGGTTTAGGTGGCATCTGAGAAGTGGCCGTGGCTTTGGTGCAGCCAGTTCCGTGAGGTCTGGATGACAGATGTGTGTGATATTAGCATCTGGAGCTGCCGTACCTGTCAGAGTGGACACTGCCGGCCAGGAGAGCTGGCCCAGGGTTCTGGAGCCTTCTGCCTGCCAGGCGCACACCCTCCATCTGCTGGAGAGGTGGGAGGCCTGGGGGGCTGAGGAAAGGGACCAGGGTGGTGGGGGGCACTGAGGAGATTAGGGCAATGGCTATTTACCAACCTCCGCAGAAGGATTTTCAGATTTAATGATCAAGTCCTTACCAGGCACAATAGCTGAAGTTCAGTCCAAATGAGAACCCCAGGTTGGGAAGCCAGTGAAGACGGGAGTGCAGGTTATCTACCTCCCTCACCCCACCCCAGAAAATATATTTTGCCCCATAATAGATGCCTTGATTTTCTCTGAGGCTTAACAGTAGGGCCTGGGTACCCCACACGGGCCTGAGTACCCCACACACAGATAATGGAGAAACCGGTTACCTTTTCCAAGCACACTGGCCCCTGCCCCAGGCTGCTGGACCTTCCCCCAAGTCCAGCAGAGGGAGGGGGTGAGCCTGGCAGAGCAGAAGGCTCCCGAGCCCTGTGCCAGCTCTCCTGGCTGTGTCCACTCCGATAGGCAGGTGCCTGGGTGGCACCAGGCATTAAATATTTTAACAATCACTTCCTGCCCTTATACCTTCCCTTCTCTAACTAGTAAGAAGCAACAGGACATATTAACCCATTGAAGTCTTGGTTTCAGATGAGGTGTATGAATGTTAGAATTTGTTTTCTTAAACAGTAATCAAATACCTTTGAAAACATTTTAAGACTCCATTCTATAGATCAATATGGTTTGAAAGAAGGCAAGAGTAAAATAAACACAACAGTCCCCGTGAACAAACAAAGAAAGCAGACAATTGTAAGTGGTCTCGTTGATGGTTGGAATGGTAAGAGTGTCATTGGGTGGGACGACTGTGTGCCTGAAATTTGATGGCTCTCAGCAGGCAGATGGTGTGCCATGTGTGTGAGTGTGTGCCGTGTGTGTGTGTGTGTGTGCGCGTGAGAGAGAGAGAGAGAGAGAGAGAGAGAAAGAGAAAGAAAGAGGGAGTATCCCCTTGGCTGCCCCGTGATTTGGTTGTTGTTGCCGGAGGTTGTTAACTGGCTCTACTGCCATACTCACAGTGCCCCATTAGCCCTGTAGTTGTTTGGCCAAGAATAAGGAATCCCTAATTATATTTTAGAAATACAGTTTAAGGAGCTGAAGACTAAAATAACTGTCTTAAGCTTCAGAAAACTCATCTCTGGAAGCTATCCATGGAAGGATGTTTGTACTTCCCATGGGGATCTGATGGAGACAAAAATCAAGTCAGATTTTTCTACATTTCAGCCAGTGTCCTCCTTAAAGACTATTCATATATTTCTTCGAATAGTAATTGCTTTCTTTTTCAAGAGCCAAAATCCATGTAGTCCCCAAATCAAATTCTCAACTAAAATCAGATGGTTTAAAATCCAGTTATTTTAAGTGCTGTGTATGCTTTAAAATGTGTGTCTGGGTATATTGTGTATAAGCGGTTCGCATCAGAGATGCAGCCAGTTAAGCTATGTGACGTTCAGTAATGCATGCCAGAGAGAGACACTGACATCCTTATCCTTTCCTCCAGGAGAGGCTCCTGTTTTACTTTCAGCCTGTTTCTAAAAATGGCAGATGTAAAGTAGGAAAACAAGTTTATCTATTGTAGGAAGGAAGGAAGGGTGGGGAGGGGAGTCTAATTTTAGGCTTCAGTGTGACTTATTTATTTATTTACTTATTTATTTAACTTTTATTTTGAAATACTTTCAAACTTACAGGACAGTTAGAAAAATAATACAAACCCCACACAGAGAACTCATATCCCTACCTTCCCCCACCCCCTGATAACCAGAACCACCAATTTTAACATTTTGCCAATTTGCCATTCCTTCCTTCTTTCCTTCTTTCTTTCCTCCCTCTCTCCCTCCTTCCCCTTCCTCCCTCCCTCCCTCCCTCCCTTCCTTCCTTCCTTCCATTTATCTATCCATCCATCCATCCATCCATTCATCCATTCATTTTCTAAACACTTGAGTGTAGGTTGTATACATCAAGCTCCTTGAAACTTAATACCACCATGTAAATTTCCTGAGAACAAGGATATTCAGTTATGTAACCACCTTAAGTACAGTTATCAAGTTCAAGAAATTTAGCGCTTATACAAAATTTATAGTCTGTGTCCATTTTTTTCATTTGTCCCAATAATGTCCCTTTGAGCCTTTTCTCCTCCCTTGCTAGATCCCATTCAGGATCATGTATTGCATTTAATTGTCATTGTCTCTCTAGTTGCTCTTTCTTTTTTTAAAAAAATTAATTATGGGAACATATATACAACATGAACTTTTCCATATTAACCACTCCCAAAGTATCCATTCAGTGGGAATAATCACATTCACTATGTTATGGTCCCCTCACCACCTTCCATTACTAAAACTTTCCCATCTCCCCAAACAAACCCAATATCCATTTTACCTGCTCCTGCCCCTTGAATCTGTACTTGAATTTCTGTCTTTATGTACTTCCATATTCTCCGATATTTCTTTGTAATTATATTGGGGCTTAACTTTAACATCTTAAATCTATAACAATTTCCTTTGCTTTGGTATCAACTTGATCTCAATAGCATACACAAGCTATGTTCGTATACCCTCATCCCCCCACCTTTATGTAGTTCTTGTCATAAATTACATGTTTATACATTATGAATCCAAAACAACTGATTTATCATTCCATTTTATGCATTTGCCTCTTAGATCCTGTAGAAAGTAAAAAGTGGAGTTACAAACCAAAAATACAGTAGTGCTTGCATTTATTATTTACTCATGTCGTTATCCTTGCTGGAGATCTTTATTTCTTCGTGTAGCTTCAATCTATTGTCTATTGTCCTTTCCTTTCAACCTGCAGATCTCTCTTTAGCATCTCCTTTAGGGCTGGTCTGTGGTGACGAACAACCTCAGCTTTTGTTTTACCTGGCAATGTCTTACTACTTCCCTCATTTTTGAAAGATACTGGTTTGCCGGCTATAGAGTTCTTGGTGGGCAATTTTTTGCCTTCGGCAGTTTAAATATGTCATCCCACTGCCTTCTTTCCTCCTCCTTTCCTAGGATAGATCTGCACTTAATCTTATTGAGGCTCCCTGTTTGTGACATATTACTTCTCCCTTGCAGCTTTCAGAATTCTGTCTTTATCTTTGGCATTGAGAGTTAGATTATAATATGCAGCAGCATGGGTCTATTTGGATTTGTCCTGTTTGGAGTTTTTAAGTATCATGGATATGTATATTCATGTCTTTCATTAAATTTGGGGAATTTTCATTTATTATTTCTTTGAATATTCTCTCTGGCCCTTTCTCTCTTTTTTCTCCTGCTGGGACTCCCACAGTGCATATATTGGTAGGCTTGATGGTGTCCCACAATTTCCTCAAGTTCTGTTCACTTTTCTTTATTCTTTCTTCTTTCTGCTCCTCAGATTGAGTGACTTCAATGGTCTTATCTTCAAGTTTTCTGATTCTTTTTTCTGCCAGCTCCAATCTGCTGTTGAACCCCTCTGGGAAATTTTAAATTTCTGTTACTGTGGCCTTCAGCTGTATTTGGTTCCTTTTCATACTTTCCATCTGTCTATTGATATTCCCTTTGTGTTCATTTGTCATTTTCCTGATTTCCTTTAGTTCTTTGTCCATGTTTTCCTTTAGCTCCATGAGCATATTTAGGACCATTTTTTTATTCAGTTTTATTGAGATATATTCACATACCATACAGTCATCCATGGTGTACAATAAACTGTTCACAGTACCATCTTATAGTTGTGCATTCATCACCCCCATCTATTTTTGAACATTTTCCTTACACCAGAAAGAATCAGAATCAGAATAAAAAATAAAAATAAAAAAAGAACACCCAAATCATCCCCCCCATCCCACCCTGTTTTTCATTTAGGTTTTGTCCCCATTATTCTACTCATCCATCCATACACTAGATAAAGGGAGGGCGATCCGCAGGGTTTTCGCAATCACGCTGTCACCCGTTGTAATCTACATTGTTATACAATCGTCTTCAAGAGTCAAGGCTACTGGGTTGGAGTTTGGCAGTGTCAGGTATTTACTTCTAGCTATTCCAATGTATTAAAACCTAAAAAGTGTTATTGATGTAGTGTGTAAGAATGTCCATCAGAGTGACCTCTCAACTCCATTTGAAATCTCTCAGCCACTGAAGCTTTATTTCGTTTCATTTTGCATCCCCCTTTTGGTCAAGAAGATTTTCTCAATCGCACGATGCTGGGTCCAGATTCATCCCCAGGAGTCATATCCTGCGTTTTTACACCCCTGGGAGTCAGGTCCCATGTAGAGGGGAAGGCAGCGAGATCACCCGCCAAGGTGGCTTAGTTAAAGAGAAAGGACCACATCTGAGCAACAGAGGCACTCAAGGGGAGACTCTTAGGCACAATTATAAGCAGCTTTATCCTCTCCTGGCAGCAACAAGCTTCTTATGGGCCAGCCCCAAGACAGAGGGCTCAGCACATCAAGCCATCAGTAGGATCATTTTTAAAAAGTCTTTGTCTGGTATGTCCCAGGTCTGGTCCTCCTCACTGATGGTTTCTAATGCTTGCATCTTCTCCTTTGCCTGGTCCAACACTTCTTGTGCCTTTGTATGTTTTGTGACCTTTTGTTGAGACCTAGACATTTTGATATTTTAATGTGTTATCCCTGGAATTTAGACTCTTTAGTGTCTGTTTCGTAAGCTTACATCCAGCTAGTATTATGACTGAGCTTTCCTTGAATGGCAGGAGTTTAAAAAAAAAAAAAAAAAAAGAAAGAAAAAAATGAAAACACCTTTCCCAGTTTTTGCAGATTGACCCATGGGAGAATTGTCCTTCAGTGTTTATCCGTACAATCAGTTTAGACAATGACTGCGGCAAAAGTATAGTGGCCTCCCTGATCTTTCTGTGTGTGCATGTGTTTTGCACATGTGCCCTAGGAATCTCTCCCTTTTCCCTAGAAAACAGTTTCCTCATGGTCCCAGGTACCATGTATGCCCTACAGCCAGCAATGCCTTGCCCCAGACAGCCACATGACTGCTCTCCCACAGCGTTCTGCAAGGGAGTTCCTTGAGTTGCCTTTTACATGCAGGGCAAGTCCTGGGATGGTGAGTCCCTCAGGCCACCACCAGACTGATCAGGCCAAACATATGCGCTGCCACTCTGTTCCTTCCAGAACTGGTTCCAGGGATCTACACTGGGAGCAGGAGCTGGCTCTATGCCCAGCTGCTTTTTGGTGGTGGTAGTGGGAACAGTAGCCAGGGTGCCAGGAGATGCCACTGTTTTAGGTAGCCTTTCTCCTGATTCGATGCTCACCCTGTGACTGCAGTCCTTTATTTTTTCTGGAGCTTTGAGAAAGATGTTTCTTCCCCTTCTTGCTGGTTGTTCAAATCTTCTGTGGGGGGATGTAGCCCTGGAGCATCTCACTCCACCATCTTGAACAGGGTGGGGCCAGGGTGATTATTTTCATTTGACTTGCTTTTGCAACAGAACACCCGGGGACTAGTGTGGATTTGAGGTCTGTTTATGTTTCAGTAGCTTCATTAGAACCATATTTAGTGGGCTAGTGATGATATTGTTGATAACAGCTTTAGGATTTATGACATCTTTAACTGAAGGATTAAAGCAGCTTGACTTCTTTCTCTTTCCAGTGGGGAAGATACCTTTGATGGTGATACCTCTATTCTGAAGATTGGGAAATTAGTGGAAGGTTAGGTAACTCAAGGTTAAGAGTAGATTTCAACTCAGTTCTCCAGAACTTATAGGACTCACGATGATGTTGGCATTTGGTGCTATGTGTGTGATCTGGAAATCTGAAACAAGACAAACATTATCAACTTTAGACTGGCGGAATCTCAGAGAACTGGGCCCGTGTTTTGAAGTTTGGAAGCATCCCATTGATCAAAGTATACTAGGGGAAAAAGGTTCAAGTTAATTTTTCATTCATTCATTCATTCATTCAGTGTCTATTTCTTGATCACCTGTGAGGGGCCCAGCTCATTACTGGGCTGTATTTGGGATAGATTGAAGCGGATGCAGTATACTCTCCTCCTCTTCAGTAAGTAACTCCATTCTATCTGAATCTGTAGCTATAACTGGGTATTTTTGTGCCATAGAGAAGGAAGAAATTATGCAGGTGGGTAGTGTTGAACAAGCTGTGATTTTATGTATCAAGATGGTTGTATAGAAATGGTGAGAGCTGTCTCTTGAGGTGCCTCTTAGCAGAAAGGTACAGAAAATATTCAAAGGAGGCCTGTTCTCCAGGCAACATCAGGACTGACATTTCCATTGTTCTGCTGAGAGCCCAGGGTCCAGGTGGGCATCAGCACGGAGGTGCCCCCAGCCCCATGTGCAATAAATCAGGCAGATCTTATTGAATGAGGAGCCCCCCCAAGGCCATTGGGTTGGGCCAGAATCCTTGGAATTTTGTGGTTTTCTGGGCGCTCTGCGTCTTCTTACACCTTGTAGTTACCTTGCTCCTGTATCATCACATCTGTGGGGCTGTCCCTGTCTGTGAGCTCCTCAAGTTTCATGAACACGTGAGGTTTCATGAAACCTCAAGGAGAGGTTTGGGATGTTCTCACTTTGCTCAAGGAAGAGTATGTCCATGAACTTTAACTTCTCCAGAGACAATGCTAAAAACACACTTGATGGCTATTGTTGCCGACTTTTTGTAAAAATATGTACCTCTGTGGAGGTTCCTTTAAATATAGCAGTCCTGTGCATCTCTATAACTTATGCAGTAGAAGCAGAGATGAGTCTTGTTCTCCCAAGAGCATAAATTAATTCATACAGGTTCAGTCTTGCTTGGGGGATTGAGGTTTGGGGTGGGGGGGTATGATAAACAGGACTTGCTCTCCAGTCCCTGTTCTGCTCCCTCTTTCACCTGTCATTCTCACTGCACCACTTTGAAGTTATGTGCACAAGCTTGGGGGATGAGAGGCAGAAACTGGCATTTGGATTAATGGCTAGATAATCTGGAAGAGTTCAAGAACCAAGAAATAATTCATAGTTTGTTCTGGGTTATATATTTTTATGGAGCAGTGCTGCCAGAAGCAACGGCCTTAATTTCCTAAGTATCTACTTCTTGCACTGATATTAACTTTAGCTACTCTTTGCATTTGCTGAACACATGTCAACTGTGGTAGGGAGAGAAAACTGAAGGGCAAGTTAGTGGCAGGGAGAGAAATGAGGGATTCTATTGCTGCTGTTAGTAATATGAATCACAGTATAGATTCACATTATTATATACTGTCTGACTTAAGCAAATTGTACTTTAAAGAAATTCAGACAGGTTCAGTATTTGAGGGACTCTTAGCATGATTACTTGCAAAGAAAAGAATAGCCACCAAAATTCTGGATTTTAATTTATCTGGTCTGCTTAAAAGCATGACAAACCTGTATATGTGTGAAATTTTTTCTAGAGAATAGAAACCTGGGTAGGGAATAATATTTGGTTCTCAGAGTGCAAAGCTTTGAATTTTAGCAAAAGAGGTATTTTATTTAGGTCAGATAGTATTACTATTTGTTATCTTTGTTGTTTATCCAGAATGTTCTCTCTGTTATGCCTGAGTTGGTCTTTCTTTGCCTCCTCCTCCTCCCTCCTCTTTCCCTCGGTGTATTTTTTGGTGCACTGGCTGCGTGTCTGGGATTACCACACGATGAGGCTATATGGGTGAACAGTTGGATGTGATTTGTGCCTTGGTGGAATCTGGTAGGAGAGACGAACAAAAGAAACATGCCTCTGTTGGACGCCATGTATTGTCTTCTCTGATATTCAGACCCACCTGGAAAACCCTGAAACTAATATCATTGCATGCCTCTTGGAGATGTTTACAAATTGCTCAACAACCTTTTTGCTATTAAAATATCTTCCTTTTTGGAATTGTCACATTGGCTCTTCTGGCTAGTGATAAATCATGACCTGCTCATGCTGCCCGTTCTAGGCTCCCCTTCACTCTTGGGGGCTTTGGACCTAATTAAGCATTTTCCAAGAGCAAAGTGGTCCACCAGGAGAGAGTACCTGCTTTTCTCCTCTTCCAGAGCCGAGGAACTGGGCAAGTATCTGACAGCCTGAACAGGCCTCGGCTTCAGTCTAGAGTTGAGGTTACCCTCAAGGTTAGCGACTTCCTAAGGGGAGAAAAAAATCCCTCTCAGCGTTCTCTCTGCAGCTTCATCTGGTGCTGCTTGTTCCGCGGCCTTCAAGTTGTCACCAGCAGGTTATCTATCTTCAGGTCCCCCATTCCCACCCCTCCAGTCCTCCTCGGAGAGGTGATCAGGTTGCGCAACGGCTCAGTGTGGGCCTCTAGCCTTCGAGCAGCATGGGGGCTGCCTGGGGAGAGGGGCTGAGGGTGAGGAGGAGGCGAGAGTACTGCCTGTTACACATGGACATCTAGACGGGGGAAGAAACATAACGGCTTTATTTTTAGGCTTTGCTAATTCTCAGTCTTCTCCTGGTTCGCTGCTACCTGGCAACAACAGATTGTCATGGCAACGCCAATGTTAATGAGTGAAGCTTTCGGTGTGTCTCTTTTACCCGGTGCTCTGTGACAGACTCAGTGTGGGGCTCTCTTTCTGGGCATCAGAGCCTAAAAGCTAGACACCCCTGCTCTCTGAAGACCTCATGGGCCACCGCCATAAAGGGAAGGAATGGAGGGGGAGGGTGTTGGCAAGGGATTTATAGTTTAGCTTACACATTCCTAATTTGTTCTGCATTTAGGCCTCACACACTGCCCCTCCGGCTGCCCGTCCACCCCTTTATGTTTTTAAGCAGCCCCTCCCTCGGCTGCCCAGCAATTTACCTGGCATTGCCATGTCAGGGTGCCGCGGGGTGGAAGCAGGGTTTTAAGGCACCTTTTGTTTTTTTTGCATTTGGTCAGCAGGTCTCTGCATCCCAAGTCCTGAAGCAAGAGATCTATTGCTAGTCTTGGAGAAACTGGGGCTGAAGTCAGAGGCTGACAGCCTGTCCCCTGGCCCTCAGGCCGAGAATCAAAATCCCACCGATCTTCTTTCTTGCTGCACCCCACATCTTTTGCTCAAGGTTGATGTCTGTGCCATCACACTAGTATGTGAGACAAGCAGGAGGGTCTGTTGCAGCTTCTTGTGTCTCTGTTTTTCCACTCCTAAAACAGCACTAATCCGATACCTTTATGGTCCTTAATTTCTGTGCTGCTGCCGAGTGATGTGTGCAAAGTGCTTTGGGCTCCTGCTCGCCAAGTCTCTGATGTCGGAAACTTGCTGAAGCTCGCTGTGACTCAGTTTCCTCATTTGTAAATGAACAATAATAATGGTGTCTTCCTTAGTATCTGGCAAGACTTAAGCCAGATAAATAGGTGTCAAGTACTTAACACAGTGTCTGGAGGAAATGATTGTTCAGTAAATAGCAATTATTATTTTGTATGCTTATTAGTTCATCTGCACACTGATCTTGTGAGATGGGTGCTGTTGTTATTCTCAAATTACAGAGGAGGGAACTGAGGCCTGGAGAGGTCAGGCACCTGTCCAAGGTCACGGCAGGGCACATACTTGACCTTGAAGCCTCTGTGTGGTCTTGGTCACCACCTGCACTGTGAGCCTGAAAGTGCTGGCCCTCCACACCCCTCGATTCCCTGTGCCCAGACTGTACAGAGAGCCGCACCCTTCTCCTGTGGGGTTACTCTGAGGTCTCCTGCATGTGCACAAGCACTTTGCACTCCTTGAATGACAGGTGCTTGTGAACACAGAGTGTTCCTGTCATTATTATGTGTTATCTACAGAGAGGCTGCTCTTAGCTTTGGGGGCTCATCTTGAGGTTGGCCCTTCAAAACCCTGTATTGAGCAGTGGGGTCAGAACTCTGGCTCCTCGTGGCAACCTCCACACGGCCCTGGCCGTTTCTTGGGGTATAGGGTCCCTGGTGACTGCCTTTCAGGTGGGCTAAGGAAGACACTGCCACTTTACTAGCTTGTCCAAAGTTTTCAGCTCCTTGTAGTGGGCTTAAATTTGTTTTCAGAGTAATAGTTTTTTTTTTTTTTTTTTAATGAAGTAAATTATTCTATGTATTTTTAGAAAGGTGGTACAATCCCAGGATGCAAAATTAGAAATAGCATTAAAAAAAAAGGCGTACAGTGAAAAATCTCCCTTCTTTCCCAGCCCTCAGCTACCAGTGCTTCTTCTTGTAAGGAGACCTTCCATAAATGAGTGTGTGTGTATCTATCTATACATTAATTTTTTTTTAAGCTCAGATAGGACACACATACATTATGTCGTGCTTTTTTTAAAATTTTTTTACTAAACAATTGTATTATTTAGGGTTCTCCAGAGAAACAGAACTAACAAGATTAGACAGAGGTAGGTAGATAGATAGATAGATAGATAGATGGATGTAAGCCTTAAGAGTTTTATTATAGGAATTGGCTCAGGTGACCATGGAGATTGGCTAGTCTGAGTTCCGTAGGGCAGTCCACAAGCAGGAAACTCTAGTGAAGGGCTCGATGAATTCCCCAGGAGAAGCTGACTGGCTGAAGTAGAGATAGAAATTCTCCTTTCTGCTTGCTGAAATCCTCAGTTCTTCCTTTAATGCCTTCAGCTGATTGGATGAGACTCCTCTCATTGCTAAAGGCCATCTCCTTAGTTAACTGTAGATGCATCCCACCACAGATGCAATCAACTGATGATTTAAGTCCACTTAATACCTTTCCAGTAGCAATCAGGCTAGTTTTGCTTGACCGAACAACTGATATCATAACCTAGCCAAGTTGCCATATGAAATTAACCTTCACAACAATATATCTTTGGAAAATTCTCCATGTCGGTATAAAATCAATGAGAGTGACTGCATTCATTTTCAATGGACAGCTCAAAAGGTTTATTGTTATTCTGGGTAAATGAAGGCAATTATGCAAGTAACTGTGATATAAGCTTATGAAAGTCAAACTACTGGGAAGAAGTTAATAGCAACAGTGATTGACTATTGAGTATCATCAAATAACACTACTGGATTATTTTTAATCCCCATAACAGTTCTTTATCTCCCATTTTAGAGCTGAGATCCAAAGCCATAGAGCTAAAAACATGGCTGAACTGCAGTGTGAATCTGAGTTCACATCCCCGTGGTCCTCAATCACATCATGCTCCTTCTCTTATATAAATATGCTTAAAAATGGGTCCCAGCCACAGGCATGGCCCGTAGGAGTCAACACCCTAGGACCCAGCTGTAAATATTTAAATTTAGTAATGGCTCACTGAACAGTCCTGGTCATACCAAGCTCTCTTTCCTATCTTCCCTGCATGCCCAGTGTTATTTTTTTATTTTTTTTTTCAATTTTATTGAGATATATTCACATCCCCATATAGTCATCCAAAGTGTACAATCGGTTGTTCACAGTACCAGCATATTATTGTGCATTCATCACCCCAATCTATTTTTTGAACTTTTTCCTTTACCAGAAAAAGTGAAAATAAGAATAAAAAATAAAAGTAAAGAAGAACACTCAAAACACCCCCCCACCCTATTTTTCATTTAGTTTTTTGTCCCCATTATTCTGCTCATCCATCCCTTCACTAGATAAAGGGGGTGTGATCCACAAGGTTTTCACCATCACACTGTCACCCCTTGTAAGCTACATTGCTATACAATTGTCTTCAAGAGTCAAGGCTACTGGGTTGGAGTTTGATAGTTTCAGGTATTTACTTCTAGCTATTCCAGTCATGCCCAGTGTTATTTTGCTGGTGGACACTTCAGGTTAGCAAACACATTTCCTTGATGTATGAGGTTTGTTTGAACTCTGTCCCTTCGAGTCTATGCTTCTGCTTCTTTACTTCTGAAGTGTGCAAAAAGGTCTCACCCCTGCCTAAAAGAGGTCCTGAAGAAGGGAGAAACATAGCGTCCGGTGCCTCAGCTGAGCTCCTCTCCTGTCCCCTCTCCCTCTGACGTAGGTTTGAGTCAGACCACTGATGCTCGCAGGTGCAGAGTAGGTGCTCAGCAAATGTTTGCTTCGTGAGACAGCTGGCTGCGTCTCGATGGATTACCCATTCAGAGATGCATCAGAGATACGTCAGTCTGAGTTCCTTTGCTGTAGGTTTAATCTTCTGCTATTGGGAGATGTTCTGTTATGTTCTCCAGGGCTTTGGTCTTCATTTTCCTTATCTTTCACACTTCGAATCTCCCTTCCCTTTACATGTGCTTGCCCATCTATTAGGAGAGATTCTGGTCCTCAGTTTTGGTACTGAGCGCCCTGTTAACCTGACAGCAGGCCTGAGATGAGAGGAGGTGAGTGAGTTCAGAGCTAGACCTGTTCTGTCCCAGGCTGGTCCTGTCCCCTGGATGGAGAGCCCTCTCCCGCTTCCTAGCCTTGGCTGCATCATATCCAGTCATCTCTCCTGTTGGGGCCAGCCCACATCTGCCTCCTCTCTGCAGCCCATCATGCTGTTTCTCTCCTCTGAGCTCCTACCACCATTTCTGTCCCCAGCACCCACACAGCGTGCCAGGTTATTCCGTTAGCATTTCACGTATGCAGGGGCACCTGGAGAGCCATCCCTGGGAGCTGAGTTGACCTGCCCTTGGAGGATCAGGAGCTGTCCCATGGAAAATCCTAGTCCTTGGATAGTCCTTGGGAGCTTGCAGTGACTACTGTGGCTGTAGTGTGAACAGCTTCTAATATCCTGTGCGGAGGGCTCTCCCCAAAGAGGCAGAAGGACCCCTGGTGAGCTGAAGGGCCTTGGAGCCCCATGCCCGCCCTGGGAGAGGGGAGCCCCCGGGGCAGCAGGGGGGGAGTCTGTGTCCTAGGCCATGCCTCCACGCGGCCAATATCATGGCTACCTGTGTTGTGAAGTTTATGCCAAAGACGCTTAGAGCTCATCCTGCTCTCTAAGTCACCAGTGCTCCCCTTCTCTTGGCATCCTCTGTGGTCAGAAGCTCCACAACCAGAGATGCTGCAAGCAGCATGGAGATGCATTCTGGGATGTCAGCTAAGGGGAGTTAGGTACAGAGGGAAAACGATCAAACAGTACTGGACAGAACTACACCAGATGTCCCCAGAGACACCTAAATCCCTGAGAGTCTTGGGCAAGAGTGAGGGGAGGCCAGGGCTCGGATGGGGGGTGGGGGGTTAGGGTAGTATGGGAGGAGCATGTGGGGGTGTCCCATGGCTCATCTCGCACTTCTTGCATCTCCAGGCAATCGGCCTCTTTGGCAGCCTCAGCAGCGTCCTTTGGGCCTTGGTGAGGGACTAAACCAAACTTCTGCTCCTCCTCCTATCCCTGCCACCTTCGAAGGGCTGGATTGTAATTACCTGAAGGACCAAGTAGACTAGAAATAAATTCTCCCCTACCTGCTTCCTCATATCAACATTCTTTCCAAGAAAGAAGCAAGCTCTCATTCCACAATTAGAGATAAAAGGCTTACACCGGAGTTGGTGATGATGTGGAGGGAAGGATTTTCAGTTGAAAGGATTCCAGTCTCTTTATATAAGAGATTTCTTATATAAAGAGAAGGGGCCCCCAAAGAAAAAGGTTTAGAAAACTGATGCTCAGCCCTTTCTGCACATTATAATAATCTGGGGGGCTTTTAAAAAATACCTTTTCCCCTGTCTCACCCGAGTTCCCGATTCTGATGGCCTTGGGTGGGGTCTGGCAATCATTATTTTTAAAAGCACCCCCATGTGATTCTAAAGACAGAATGAAAAATGTGCACACCCCAGCATAGAATTTGCTATCCCAGACCAGGGCCGACTGAAGGCAGATTTTTAATCTGCGTTGCACATGTGGAAAATGTACATCAGGATATAAGAAGTTTAGCTGCTGAAAAAAATCTTTCATTTCTGATTATAAGATTCCTCTGTTTATTTTAATATTTTTGGAGAAGAAGAAATTTACAGAGAAGAAAATTAAGAAATCACGACTGTTGATATTTAGATGTGTTTTGTCTCTTGTATGTATAAACATGCAAACACACACCCACACGCTTTGGATCCTGCTCTATATAATGCTTTGCAACCTGGGTTTTCATTTGGTCTTGCTTTGGTTTAATACTTTTTCCTTACAGAGATGGTTGCATTTCTGGGGAGGAGTGAGTGAGATGATTGTTCAGGAAGCAATCTGGTACAGGTGGGTTTGGAATTGGACACAAATTTGTTCACATTGCCACTGTGTAACCTTGGGCTTGATTCTGAGCCTGCGTTTCCTCATTTTAGGAAATTAAAAATGTGGATATTGTTTAGGAAAGTAAAGGTAAGGTAGGCCAAGCACTATTCAGAATCTCGGGCAATGGTAGCTATTATTGGAGAACCACAATGGGGGGCTACTGAGACTTGAGGTGCTCATTATAGGGTCACTATTCCCTTGTCTCCCTCATCTAAGCCTAGGAGAGAGGGCTGGGGGAAGCCCCCAGCTGAGATTTAGGAATCGGTTTGGCTGTTGCCTGGTGCTGTGACCTTGGGAACATCCCTGCCCTTTCTGGGTCTTGGTTATGGCATCTGTAAAGTGAAGCTCTGGGCTCCCCCAGTCCAACATCTCTTGCACCTGCGATACCGCAGAGCCTCCATAGGTACAGTAAATGTTTTTCAACAGTGAGACTCCTGATCTGCTTTCCTTTCTCGTGGTCTTCTTAGGTTAAATGCAACAACACCCCAGATATGACCTACCCCACAGAGGGCCAGCTGCCCCATGGCAGATGTGCTTGGTTTTCCTAAAGAGTTTAATTTCCAGTGGGGCAGTACCATGTTCTCAAGGTGCTAGGAGGGGAGGGGTATTTTTCCCCAAGGACAGTACACGAGGGGTAAAACTGCAGCACAGACTTCCCCTTTATGGCTCCTGAACTGGGGCAAAGGAAATGTGGATTTTCAAAAGCATAAAAAGAAGTTCAAAGTCTAACCGAGAGCTGAAAGCATCTTTCAGCTGCTGAATGGAAGGTCTGTGTGGCAGTGCTGGGAAGGGGAATCGAGTTAGTCTGGCTTGTTCCAAATAAAATGCTATATTTAATTTCACTGTGGGAAACATTTGATGTCCGGGCTCCTGCAATACATAAAATATATTTAAGAAGATCTGTTTTGTTAGAACAACAGACAAAAAAAAGGGGGGGGGTCCTCTATATCAGTTGCAGGTTGCACATAGTCATCTAAGTGTTTCGATTTGTTTTTTTAAATCATCCGGCAGCTGCTGACCAAGGGTTGACCATTCAGTGTTTAGCCACCCAAATGTCATCATACGAATTGTGTGTGTTTCAATATTTCAATCTATGAAATGCCTTTTGAGTAAAACAACATACTCAACATGGGGATGGGAAGCTGTCAGTTTTAGAACTTGCGATGTGCATTTACATGCTTGATGTGCTGGGGGAAGGGCTGAGTCTAAACCTGTGCTGAATTAGAGTCAGCAAATATAGGCATGACCGTGTGTTTTAAAAATCAGCCTGGTGGCTTCTCCTTTCCAAAATCGCCGTGGCCTTTGTGCCTGGCATAAGTGTGGTGGTCCTTTGACCCTTCTCCCCCTCTATAGAGGACTGCCCTTGTGGATTTCTGGCTAACTGGAGATGCAGAGTTTGGGGGAAGAGGCCCACAGAGCAGCTTTGCTCCTTTTTATTGTTCCTATCCCTTAAAGCTCCCACGATTTCCCTTCCTGACTCTACCAATAATTTTTGGTGTGATGTCCGATAAAGCTCTTCTCCTCTCTTTGGCCTTCATTATATTTACCATTCAGAGGACCAGCCTGGCTTGCTAACTCAACGTTGGAAACTCTGCTTCCTTGCAGTTTTCCTGGCCAACTAAACACCAAGCATTTAAATTTTTTGCTCATATATTTTAAAGTAATTCTTTAAAAAGAATCAAGTATTTTTTAAGAGTGTGCCACTCTCTTGGGTTGTAAATAAAAATTGCCCAATATGTCTTCTGTCCAGCTTTTCCCCATAAGTCTTCCAGGGAGAGGGAGAGATCCAGGTTGCTTGTCCATAATTGGCTTGATCCCTTTTGCTGGGATGCAAATTTGAGAGATGAACTAATCTTTTTAAATGACTACGAAGGTTTTTCTCTTTGGATCACCTGAAATCCTGGAAGTGTTTGCTTTCACACACACCACGGACTTTCTTGTATCTTGAAAGGATTTTCAGAGGATCTGTCTCAGAAGAGGCCCTGGGAAAGCAAGGATGTATGAGATGCTCTTTGGCCTGTTGACACGGGGCACAGGGGAGTGTCTGTCCTTGAATAGTTCTCTCTGATGCTGGATCCCAGATCCAAGAAAGAGTGGGAGCAAAACAACTCCCAGACATTGTCACTGCCAGGAGAACCCATGAAGAGAATGCTGTTCCTACCTAGAGAGTACTTCTGCATTTTAGAGGTTGAAGAAAATGGTTCTCTGCCTCTCACAGCCAGACTCAACCTGAGATAGTGGAAATGGTGAGGGATTGGGGGCCTGGGAACTCCAGTTCCCAAACGGACTGTGCTGTGGGCTCGCTGGGCCATTCGGCAACAAGCACAGCTCCATGGCAGGTGGATCTGTGTCAGGATCCTTACTTTGGGATGCATTTTGCTCTGTGAATTTGGGTGAACTCCTTAACCTCTCTGAACCTCAGTTTCCTTATCAGAGAATTGTTGTGAGGATTGTACCTGGTAATGCATGTGAAATACCAGGTAAAGGACTGGCTCCCTATGAGAGCTCAAAGGTGGCTGCCAGGACTGTAGCCGCATTACATCCGCCCTCTCCTGACACCACAGGTGTGAAGGCCTGCTGATATGGTGGAAAGGACTACGTAAATATTCATCTTTAGTACTGTAATCTAGAGAACTGATATATAAATTTTTTATATATTAATACATTGGTTCTTGCAATATTGTAAAACAGCTGTAACACCCTATTCATATCTTGTTGAACTAGACAACTTAAACACCTTCAATGTGAAAACAACTGAGAATCTATTCTCAGATTCTCAGTTGTCATATATGTTGTAATGTTTTATGGTAAAATTTTGTCTTCTTTTTGCAGTGACTTTGTAAAAGATGCAGCTTTTGGAGTCTGTGAAAAGGATTTTGTTTTCTGGTGAAAAAGGATCTAAATCTGATACATGGTTAGATTCTGCTAGATCACTCTGGTGTGGGAGAGGCATCTGCAACCCGAGCTCTTGGTGATCTGCTGTTACCGACCTTGTTTGTCTGGACTCACTCTTGTTTGTGGTGTCTCTTATCTTTTTTACTTGTGTTTGGAAGGCAGCAGATGGTAGGTTTTACATTATATTTAGGGTTAATATTATGCCTTGTTAGAGCAACACCAAAATTAGCTCCTCTTTCCTGTGCATTCATTTATTCAACACATATTTATTGAGCATATACAATATTCTAGGCGCTTTGGCAGACTTTGGTGATGCAGGGGTGAACAAGAGTTTGGCATCTGAACCATTCTCTGTGTGTATGGGGAAGAACCAGAAAATATAGACGTAACAAATAAATAAATAAGGGATCATCGTATTATGTTAAGTGCTATGAAAAACAAATCAAAATGAACCAAAGCAGGGTAATAGGATAGAGTGACTAGAGGGAGGGCCCTACTTTAGGTTGGTGGCCAAGGAAGGCCCCTCAGGGACTCGGATCACATTTCTAGGTACTCCACGATCAACTAGTCAGTGACACAGGTCTCTGGAAGTGAGGCTATTCTGATTACTGCTTCGACTCAGCTGTCCATCATGGTAGCCAGCCCACGTTGTCCTTGGCCATTAAGTGCTGCTGCTTGGCTGCTGCCAGCCTGGGATCTGATCATCCCCACTGTGTTTAAGGATTCCAGCTCAGTGACAGCAGTTCCTATGGTAATATCTGACCTGCAGAGAAGAGCAACCACAGAGCTCTTCAGGGATGATGGAGCTAGTCCCAGAAATTTATTCCTCACACATCTGGTGAAAGGTGTGTCCTCTGGACATTCGGGGTGAGTGAGCAGGTCCTCCATGATAAATCCACTTAACTTTCCAGTCTCTAAGCCTTTGAATCCCCTCCCCTACATTATAGCAGGGCAGGTCTGGCATTTCGACCTCAGGTAGAGTCGGCCACCTTTTGGACCATGCTTCAGCGAACCACCCTAACAAACTGTTAGAGCCCTTTCTAACCCCTCGAGCTACGACACTGAATCCAGAATCTCTGCTTAGTGGGCCCATATCAATAAATTCAGCTTGATCCAACTTTATGTTCCTTCCACCATTATCTGATACCCTTAAAATTCATTCCCGCACATATTTCCTTGATTTCTGTCTATATAAACTGGAAAAACTCATGTAGTTCTTTTGGAATATAGCATACTTCCTCATGGGTCATGCTTTGTATATCACCTCTCAGGACTTGTTGGGACTTTAGTTATAGGTCTGGAATAAAAGGGGGTGGGGTGGGGGTGGGCCTATGAGAGGAATTAGCAGTGTCTTGCAAGTGAGCTACCTCAGGACACTCCATTATAGTTTCGTCTGGTAAAATAGGGTTATCCTTTTCAGATGGAAGTGTGAGGGCTGTTTCCTCAAGGGAGGCAATTATAAGTTTATCAGACAAGCTAATGGAGGCTGGAAGATTGAATCCTCAGGGCAGACTGGAGGTTTATATGGCAAAGAAGACTTGGCAGAATCTATGGTTTCAGTATCCCCACCATCATCGTTATCAGCCCATTTATCCGCATTCCAATTTTTGGGATCCCATTCTTTCCCAATCAGCACCCTCACTTTAATAGCAGACACCCTGCAAGGTTGGGAATTCAATTTATGCTGTAATTCAACCACTTACCCAATGAAACTCTGGTTTTCAGAAATCTCAAATCTGCAGCCACAAGAAATAAGAGGCTCTTTCAGGGCCCACATAGAAATTTTCATGTCCTTTGTGTGGTGCTTGAGCTGGTAATTTGAAGCCTTGAGCTCATCCCTTTCTTGAATAAAGTATCCAGCATCCTTAGAAACAACCAGCCAACAATGCTATGTTTTAACTCCAAATACTCTGTCACTCAGAGCCTTGCCAAGTAGCAGTATTCCTTGGTGATATTTTGTGTATCTCTATTGCCAGTTTACACTATGGACTATCAGTGCCATCTTGATCGTTGAAAATAAAGTCATTAGCAAGTTTTAATCTAATAAGTTTGGAGAAACAATTCCCAAAACCCCAGAACCAACTCGGAAATCTCATCCTTAAGATTCTGTTTCTCAAGAACAATTCCTGATATCAAAATCTGTTTTAAGGTTATCCAAAGAAATAGAACTCTGTGTGTGTGTGTTTGTGTGTATAAATATGTGAGTGTGTAAATATTATGTGATTTATTATAGGAATTGGCTCATGAGACCTTGGGGTTTGGTAAGTCCAAATTCCATAGGGCAGGCTGCATGCTGGGAACCTGACGTAGGTTTCAGTGAAATCCCTGAGAGAAGCTGACTGGCTGGAATAGAGAGAGAAATTCTTCTTTATGACTGCTGAAATCATCAGTTCTTCCTTTAAGGCCTCCAACTAAGTGGATGAGACTTCTGTGATTGCTGAAGGCAATCTCCATTGTTGACTGTAGATGCAATCTGCCATAGATGCAATCAATTGACTAATGATTTAAATCCATGACATACCCTCCCAGTAACAATCAGACTAGTGCTTACTTGACAAAACAACTGGACACCATAACCTAGCCAAGCTGACACATGAACTTAACCATTGCACATGGGAAGATTTCAACTATGTAGCTGAGTGGAAAAATAGAGAATATTATCATAATACAATGATCCCATTTTTAGAAAACATGTAAACTCCATTTATATGTGATATAGGTACATATAGGATTTACTATATCCTGAAAAATCTAATAGGATGTACCTCAGATTGTTAGTGATAAGCCATTTCAGTGGATGAAATTGCACATTATTTTATTTCATTCTCCAAATATTTATGATTCTACCGAATTTTCTACAATAAACACTTTGAAATGAAAAGTGAAAAGAATGTGTTGTTTTTTAAAAAAATACTAGTGATTTTGGTCTCACCATGAAAAGCTAAAAGCTGCCCGAGTAAAAGTCTGAAGAGTGAATAAATCAGTGAGCTCACGGCCATTTTAAATACCCTGGCTCCATGGGGCAGCAGTTTGTATTCAGAAAGGTTGTGTTGGAAAAAAGCATCAGATTTTGAGTCAGAAAACTTGGCGTCCAAGTCCTAGCTCTCCCTTTGATGGGCTGTGTATCTTGGACAATACTCCTAGCTTCTAACCACATGGACCTGTGGCATCTTCAGTTTGCAAAGGGAAAGGAATGATGGTAGTAAAAAAAAACAATAATCTTGTTTTCATGGAGTCCTTGAGAAGATTCAATGAAAAGGAATGAGAAAACATATTGTAGGAGAAAAAGCACCATGCAAAGATGAATATTTGAGGTGCTCATGTTGTCACACAGACTTGACTGTGGCCCAAATGCATTTTGGGGTGCACATTCTCACGAAGCAAAGGGGACATACTGTGATTAGGTGTTGGGCCAGCTTCTGATGCCACGTTGGAAATAAGCCGACACTCTGAACTTAAGGTTTAGTTCACTTGTCCTGAGCCCCCAGTGAGGTGTGCTTTCTCATTCACTGGAAGGCTGTAGATGAAATGTCATCTCAACAGCAGCCGCGCTGACCGTGTTCCGCAGCCCCTTTGATAGATTGCTCAGCTGTTCCATTGCAATGATCCATTGGAAATAAACCTGCAAAGGAGTTGAGCAGAGGGAGGTGCCAATCTGAGTAAGGATGCAGGAGAAGGGCAGTGCCTCTCCATTTAAATGAGGTTTGCATTTTAATGGACCTTGGGTACTGGGATCTGAAATGTCACAGTCCTGACGTATTGGAACGGACATGGACAGAAACATTGATGAACAGTTCAACGGGCACTTCTGTTTTAAATCCTTGATTTGTTCAAGGCCAGGGACATCTTGTCTGGCTCTACAAGATTGACAGTGTCTTGGGCAATCGTGTCCACATTAGGATGTCTTAATGGAGAGTCAATCCTCCGCAGAGAAGATGTACAGAGAATAGAATGGTCCAGGCAGGGCTATCATGTAAGTGTTTGAGCCCCTGTTATCACCCAGGTATTTCTGGATATGTGTTGGTGAAGCAGGCAAGTCTGTTCAACCTCTGAGATGTATTTCCTTGGGGACGCACAGCCCCATTGAGATGCGGAAACTGTAGCATACACACAAGGATAATGGCTACTGGGTTGAACTGCCATGTTGAAAAGTATGCTGGTGCTCAGCATTGCCTTCTGACCCTAAGAAGAAAGCCCTGATCTTGCCATTTTGAACAGGTGCCTGAGTAGCTACTGATTATTGCTCCAGCAGTGCAGTTCTTTTTGATATAGCATCCATTGTCCTTCCTGTAGTAGGTGACCCTCCTGGCCCGCCTGTTGATAAGGATATATAAGAAGGATAATGACATCACTAACAATACCCAGCATTTGCTCTGTGCTGGGTACTGTGCCAAGTGCTTGACATGCATAATCCTGCTTAACCTTCACATTGACCTTGGGAGGCCAGTTTTGCTAACCCCATTTTATAGAACAGGAAACTCCTGTCAGCAGTACTATCCTATCCCATAAAAGATGCACACATAAAATCCTTTGGTAGTTCAAAGAAGGGAGAGAGTAATTCTGGAGACATCAAAAAAAAAAAAAAAAAAAAAAAAAAACCAAAAACAAACCTCAAATTAAATTTAATGATCTGTAAAATGGGGTTAGCAAAACTTGCCTCCCAAGATCATAGGACTAAAAAGCTACTACTGTGGGGTTTGAACCCAGGTGTCTGACTCTAAGGTTCATGCTCGGAACACCTCAATTATCCTGCCTCTAACTGAATTGGGTTTCCAGCACTAGTGATGGTTTTGAATTTATTTATGTGCTATGTATATATTAATGAGTGTCTACTCTGTACCAGGGAACTGCTTAGGGAATTAAAAATGAATGAATCATGGTTGTGTCCCTCAAGAAGCTTAAATATATAAATTTTTGAGTTTAAAGTCTATAGCAAGAGCTCAATAAATGATTGATTACTGAGTAAGCAATAATAAACAAACATATTCTAACTTTGTTTACAGACACCTATAACTCCTGTTAGCATTTATGTCCTATCCCATAAAAGATGCACACATAAAATCCTTTGGAAGTTCAAAGAAGGGAGAGAGTAACTCTGTTTCGAGCCATCAGGAAAAAAAAAAAAAACCACCTCAAATTAAATGTCATATTTGAGCTGGGCCTTCAAGAATGGGAGGGTAGAGACAGTGAGGATTAGTTTCCAGCTGGCTATGCCTTTTGGACTATAAACTGAAGCTACTGCCTGCCGGTTGATTCTTGCCACTGACCCTGTGTGTCCCTGATCTGTTTCTCTTTGTAATTTCACTTCCCAATGACATTCACAACTTCAACTCGGAAACAGTTTTAATTATAATGAACATGTTTGGTCACAAGAGACCTAGGAGAGAAAGTGTGATTTCCAATCTCCTCTCCACTGTCATCTGTACACGAATGGCTCACATCTATATTTTTATTCTAGGACTCTGTCCCTAACTTACAATCCTGTTGGCTTAGCATCTTGATATGGTTGTCCAAGCATTCTCTTAGGCTTGAGGCTAAATGTGTTTCCTTCCCCGTTCTCCCTTCTACGTGAGCTCCAACCAGCTTTCCAATCACTTGTTCTGGTTGACACCTATTCATGAGGTAGCAAGGCTGGTCCATTAAATTTTATTTTAATATTCAGGAAGGAATGGGGTGATGAGTCTAGAGACTTATGTTAGAAGGTGACTTTGGAGATCAAATTCATTTATTGGATCACTTTGAGATCTTGGGCAGTAGCATAACTTGCCATCAATTTCCTTATAAAGAAAAGGACAACTTGGCTTTCTTTGTATAAGCAGTCAGATCAGAGCTGGAGATAATTAAATTAGAAAGCACCTTGGGGTCCAAAGATGGAAGGTGTCATGTAAACATCACGATGCCGTTGCCATCGTTGTCAGGCGGGAATGATAATGTAAGATTTGCTTACAAAGTGGTTTTGTGATGTTTGGCTGAAAGTGATAGTATGTTCCTGAGCCAACTGTTAGGGCTATTTTTCTTCCAGCACAATTTACAAAGTGCTTTTCATTACACCCAAATTTTGCTGGACTGGAGAACTTGGACGCTTAAGGTAGTGGCTTTTTAGAATGAATGAATAAACAATAGCACTTCGAACTGTAGACTGTCAAGACTATTTCTAATTTGCTTTTCAATCTCATGCAAGTCACTTCACCTCTCTGCTTTTTGTTTCTCCATCTGTGAGATATTGCTCACTTTGCCAGGATATCTTCAATATGAATAAGATAATGTGTGGAACCCATTCAGCTGCTGCATCATTAAAAAGCATTTATTCAGCACTTACAAAGTGTTGCACAAAGAATTATAACGACTAGGTCCCTGCCTTGCCTGCTAGATTAAATTCTATCTTAAAAAGGCAGAAAGTAGGCAACTAAGGAGAGCAATAATTCAAATGTAATCTTTGTGTTATGTTATACAAATCATAGTAGCATAAATAATGAACAAGAACTGACACTGGAAGAAAGCCTGTTATTCAGACGGAACTCATGTCAAAAAGGTAAAAGATACAGATGAAATGATCAGGAAGTTCTCACCTACCTGGAATGAGGTCATCCAGGAACCTTGTTTATGTAAGTGAATAGGTTCATGGCCACGGCCAGACATTGCCCAGTGGGACCTGAGCAAGAAAAGTTCCCAGTAGGGGAAGAGGGAAAAGGAAGGTCCTCTGGAGAATTTTGGAGTATTTACATTTTATGTTACTGTCTCCTCCTGTCAATCTCAATTGTGACTCAGACATTAGGCTTAAGACCCTGAAAGAAGAAAGGCCTGTTTCTTAGGGAGGACATTCTTAGGTAGTAGGCAACCACCGTTTCATTTTCCAAACAGCTCTCATCATTGCTTCACGGGCCTTCCTGAGAATGAGATCCAAGCCAAGCTGGACATGGATGGAGCCTCGGAGAGCAAGGCAGCCGTGCAAACATGATCAAACACAAATCGTCTTGAGGAGTCTGCACAAGTCTGTGTACATCCGATTTCCCCATCAGTTAAACACTTTGAAAGGTTTGCCCCAAAGATAAGAATACCATTTGCTTCCCCAGTGCAAGGAGGAAGAGGTTACTATATCAGGTTTACTTATTAAATTATCTCCTACTGCTTCTTAGAGAAGCTAAACCCTTGGGGTATGCTGCTTGCACAAACGTACACATATGCATTTTGCCAGGAGATTAATTAAATTAGCTTTTGTCTGTGTATCTCTTCATGGGTTTACAAACAAACATCCTTTCACTGGTTTGATCTCATTTGATACCAAAAACTAGCTATTGAGGTTGGCAAGGTTATTATTAATTATCCCCATTCTATATATGAAGAAAACAAAACTCAGGTTAAATGGTTTGACCAAGGTCAGATAGCCAGTTGCAATTTAAGATGGAGACCAGGTCTTTATACTCTAGTTTACTCTAACACCTCTTTTTCTGGAAATCATCAACATTCCAAAACCACTTGTATTTAAAGACCACCTGTCGATGACACATTTACTGTACAAAGATTTCAAGTCCCATCTGGATCTCTGGATTCCTCTCAATATCCCATGCTTTAAAATTATTATTTTTGTCACCATAGCACAAAGTATGGTTAAAACCTGATGTGCTGCTGTTAATAATTACACAGTGTCGCTGTTTCCTCCAAGGAGACTCAAAATGGAAGCTTGCACACCGGAAACTTGTCCTTCACTCTACTTGGGTCTTAAACAGCTATTGAGTACATGGATCCTGACTCCCATCTATCTCCTTCTGGTTCTCCAGTGCATTCCTTGTTGGTTTTCAGCAAGGGTTTCAAGCATTCTTTTGGCATTGGAGGGCTCTTGAAAAAATAGCCCATATAATGCAAATTCTTTTCTAATAAATGCATTGTATAAGCAGTAACTCTGAACAAACTACATCTGGATCCCTGGCCAGATGGTTGATGCTAAACTTGTTTAAAATTTAAAATAAATCTGCCGTGGCCCCTATTTCAGATGTGGTTGTTGCTACTGGTGGTACGGTGGCCCTGTGTGTGTATAGGGAGGTGATTCTAGCTAAGCATACTCTGGGTTGGCCACCACGTTTTTCTCTGTGCTCTGGCCTCTTCTTATTTTCATCTTCTCTGAACTTCCCTCTCCCTGACTTTAGCCCAGAAACTGCTTTCAGCTGCTCTCCTCCCTTCCACCAAGAGCAGCTTTCTGGAAAAATGATTCTTGTGCTTCAGTGTCAAATTTTCCCAAGTCTTCAGCCTTTCAAGCTTTTAGTGCTAACTGGGGAATTGATCTAGCTGAAGCAGTTTTCAAGATAGGCCATGTAATCTAGTAATTCCCATCATGGACTTTTTAATCAGACAGATATGAGTTTGAATCTCAGGTCCACCTTTCACTGATCTTTGGCAAGTTGCCGAACCTTCAGAGTCTGTAAAATGAAGTAAATATTATTGCCCTTTTGTAAGGATTAAACGAGGTTGTGTAAAAAACCCGGATCTGCTCACCTGGTGGAGAGTCGGTACATTTCAGTTCCATTTGTCTCTTTCCCTCTTTAAGAACTCAGGAGGCATCTCTCTCCAACTTTCCATTTGGGGATACTGGGCAATATGTTGATCAGGCAGGAGAAGCCAAAGGTCATTTTACCATCAGTGACCACCCCTCCCTGATGATAAGCCCCAGCTGTCCATTCGTTGCTGGCTTGCGATACTACATTTTATTGATACTAAGACATACATTCTCCACTAAATGTTACTGTCTCTAAAACTGGGATGCATTTTACAATAGATGGTGTGCTGTAGTTTAGTTGGCAGCGTTTTTTCTTTTGTGGTGGTTCATAAAATAATGGGTGTGTCGTACAATGTATGACTTTTTCAATTTTATGAAATATAGTAGTCAACTTTAAAAACGTGAGTCTAGTGCTACATGGGGAAGCTCTGCTCATCACAGCAGCTCAGGGAACCAGGCTGCTGAAAGCCTCGTCTCTACGCCTGCTCCTGTAAGCTCCCTGCTGAGTGAGCGGGGCTGGGTGGATTCTACACTGGCTCTTACTGACCCTCCTGGAAATAACACGCCACTTCTCGTATTTCATTGGCCAGAACAAATCACACGGCCGCACCTGACTTCAAAGGAGGTGGAGTCCTTGGATATGCAAAGTATTCAATAAATATTTATTAAATAAATAGTAAAATACTCGCTCAGTGGAGAGACATTTTGTTGAGGACCTACTGTGTACCAGGAACTATGTTAGACATATGGATAAAATAGAGCTTTAGCCCCTGAAAGTTTTAAAACCAACTGCCAGACCAAAGAGGGCTTCTGGGGTGCTTGAAATGTTCTTTTTCTTAAATGAGGTAGTAGTTCCATGGGTGTTTGTTGTCCATAATTCATTGACTGTACATTATTGTTTTGTGTATTTGTATATGTGGTCTATTATATAATGTTCTAGTTTGCTAATGCTGCTGGAATACAAAACACCAGAAATGGATTGGCTTTTTAAAAGGGGGTTTATTTGGTTACACAGTTACAGTCTTAAGGCCATAAAGTATCCAAGGTAAGGCATCAACAATCGGGTACATTCACTGGAGGATGGCCAATGGTGTCCGGAAAACCTCTGTTAGCTGGGAAGGCATGTGGCTGGCGTCTGCTCCAAGTTCTGGTTTCAAAATGGCTTTCTCCCAGGACGTTCCTCTCTAGGCTGCAGTTCCTCAAAAATGTCACTCTCAGTTTCTCTGGGGACCTTTATCTCTCTTAGCTTCACTGGAGCAAGAGTCTGCTTTCAACAGCCGTCCTCAAACTGTCTCTTATCTGCAGCTCCTCTCTCAGCTCCTGGGCATCCTTCAGAATGTCCCTTTTGGCTGTAGCAAGCTCGCTCCTTCTGTCTGAGCTTATATAGTGCTCTAGTAATCAAGGCCCACCCTGAATGGGTGGGGCCACGCCTCCATGGAAATTATCTCATCGGAGTTATCACCTACAATTGGGTGGGTCACATCTCCATGGAAATAAAGGATTCCAATCTAATCAGCATGAAAACATCTGCCCCCACAAGATTGCATGAAAGAATGTGGCTTTTTCTGGGGGACATAATACATTCAAATTGGCACATATAATAAAAGAGTTTGAAAAGAAAAAAAAAAAAAACATATGAGTCTAAATTCTCTCAATTCAAGTGTGAAAGATCTTCTCTGACCTGATATTTCTTGATACAGACTCTTTTGGGCTCCTTATTCTGTGTTATCTGTCCAAAGTGCCAATATAGCAGGTTGCTGTCTAGATAAAGGAGTATCTGGAGGAAGTGTGTCTGGGCTTCTGATGAACAATTTAATACTGAGTGAAAGACATTTAGGGTTGCATTTTCATGTTGGAGCTCAGTTTGGCCCTCTCTGGCTCCAAGATGCCTTTCCAGCATCTTATAGAGGGAGCCACCATATCACTTGTTTTTTTGTTGTTGAATCATCACCACTATCCATTTCCAAAATTTTTTCATCATCCCAAACAGAAACTGTGTAATAACCATTAATAACCCCCCATTTCCTCCTCCCCACAGTGCCTGGTAGTCTCTAATCTACTTTCTGACACTATAAGTTTGCCTATTCTAGGTATTCATGTAAATAGAATCATACAATATTTGTCCTTTTGTGTCAGGCTTCTTCCACTTTGCATATTATTTTCGGGGTCCATTCATGTTGTAGCATGTATTGGAACTTCTTTTTTTTTTTATGGCGGGATAATGTCCCATGTTATGGCTATACCACATTTTGCTTATCCATTCATCTGTAGATGGGCACTTGGGTTCCGTCCACCTTTTGGCTATTGTGAATAGTGCTGCTACGAACACTGGTGTAGAAGTATCTATTTGCTTCCCTGATTTCAATTCTTTAGGGTATATATCTAGGAGTGAACTTGCCAGATCATATGGTAATTCTATATTTAACTTTTTGGGAACCTCAAGTTGGATCCTTCTGCAAGCACTTATTGAGCAGTTACTCTGTATCAGGCATTGTGTTAAGCACTTGACATGTATAAACCCTCTTAATTAGTATAATAACTCTATAAAGTAGGCATTGTTACATCTTTTTCTTACAGATGCGGTGACTGAGGCTCAGGATTACCTAATTTACCCAGGACTTGAGCCCTTGCCTGTCCACCTCCAAAGGCCTTGATCTGAACCACTGCCTTTCTCCCAGTCCAAGTCAGCAAAATGGTTCTTAGATTACTCCCACTCTGCCTTATCTAGTGGAAATGACAGAATAACATAGGGGTTATAACAGGATTTTTATTGTACTGTACTAGGAATCCAGTTGACATGCTAAGTGCCAGACATGGAGGTGAGGAGATTATGGATTTTGGAGGTGGGGGGAATGGAAAGGATGGCAACACAACCCAGATTTTAGCCTTTTAAAGTGAGTTTTCTGATGAACGAAATGTGGTATATATGCATAATGGAATATTATTCAGCGCTAAAAAGGAATTAAGTTCTGTGACAACATAGATTAGCCTTGAAGATGTCAAGTTGAGTGAAATAAGCCAGACACAAAAGGAAAAATATTGTATGCTCTCACTGATATGAAATAATTAAAATAAGCAAATTCATGGAGTTGGAAACTAGAATATAGGTTACCAGGAACTGGAGTTGGGGTAGGGAATGGGAAGTTAAGGCTTAAATTTACAGTTTCTATTTGGGATGCTGGAAAATTTTGGTAATGGATGATGGTAATGGTAGCACAACACTCAACGTAATTAACAGCACCGAGTTATATATTTGAATGTGGTTAAAGGGGGGAAATTTTAGGTTATATATGTTACTAGACTAAAAATTAAAAAAAAATTCCCCAAGATTGTATAAAACAGTGACCCCTAAAGTAAACCAAAGGCTGCAGTTAATAGTACTATTATAAAACTGTTCTTTCTTCGATTCCAACAAATGGAACACATAATGCAAGTTATTAATAATAGGGTGGTATTTGGGAACTCTGTATTTTATGCATGATTTTTCTGTAAACTTACAACTTCTCTAATAATAATAATAGATTACAAAACACTATTAGCTTTGCTCATTGATTAATTATCAATCAAGGATTAAATACAACAGCAAAAAAAAAAAAAAAAAAAAAGTGAGTTTTCTGTCCTTGTTTCATCTTTTCGCCCCTGGCTTTGTGTAAACAGGTCTCGGGGCAGGGGTGTTTGTCTCTTATGAGCAGTGCCCCACTTTGCCCATCTATGATTTTCTTTCTTCCTGAAGATGAAAAAAAAAACAGCAGGATGCTTTTCTTCCTTCTGCCTTCAGTCAGATGTGCCCCAGTTGTCAGGGAGAGAGAAGTAAGTGCTAGATGATCTATCAACTCAGTTGGAAAGAAAATGAGCATTTCCAACAGTGAGTAATTGGGGCTGACTGTGTGCCAGGAACTTTGCTATATATATATATATATATATATATATATATATATCTATGGGTCCTGAGACACAGACGAGGAAGACCCTGCCGAGGCCGCCAGCAGCACCCTGTCTGGTGGAGAAGAGCTGTGCTTGGTCTTCCGTTAGCGGGACCATGCTGATTGGTACAAGGAGGATGTGTTTGGGATTTGGGGTCCTGATGGGTGTACTCAGCTTTATCTTTTCCTTGCTCTCTTTTAAACCGTAAGCTTCTGGGTTCTTGACTTTATAATGTGGGTTGTTGTATTTTCCTCACGGACGCGTGGAAAGGATTTATCAGATGCTCTTGTAAACTGCAGAGCCTCATGGGGGCCTCAGCCAGTGCCTGGGATGGGGTTGGGTTCCAGAAGTGACAGCCATGACTTGCATACACATGAATAAAAATGTGTATTTGTATATATGTATGTAGATTTTAACATTCATTCCCTTGTTCATTCAGCAAATATTTATTGAGGACCTGTTCTAAGTGCCAGGCATTAGCAGCCCCAAATCCTGACCCATCAGGAGTCCTGTGTTCTTACGAGGAGAGACACTGAATAAAATAAACAAGTGAAATACATCTTTGTTGGAGGGTGGTAAGTGCTATTGAGCGAAGTAGAAAGGAAACGGGTGGGGTAAGGTGGAGGTTTACATTTTAAATAAAATGATTAGGGCAGGCCTCAGTCTGGTAGAAATGACAGAAGCAGGTGTGTGGCTATTTGGGGGGAAAGCCTTCCAGGCAGGGGGACCTGTAAGGGCAAATGGCCAGAGGTAAGAGCTTGCCTGGCCTCTTGGGGACCAGCTCAGAGGCCAGTGGGGTGCATCTGGAGTGGCAGGAGTTGGAGGGGGGTGGTTGGTTGCAGGTAAGGCCATTCGCTTTTACTGGGTGAGGACATTCACTTTTACTCTGAATGAGATGGGAGACTTTGGAAACATTGAGCCAAGGGTTGGCCTACATTTTCACAGGCTAATTGTGGCTGCCGTGGGGATAAATCACTCTTGTGAGGACACATGTGTGCATGTGTGCGTGTGTGTGAGTGTGAGAGCACGTGTGTGTGTGGGTGTGTATCCCACCGTCCTCCAGGGAGCCCTGCTTTCAGCTGAGGGTGTGATGACCTTTCTCAGAAGACCAGATGAAGAAGGGCCACAGCCAAGGAGGAGGGGAGCGGGGAAAATATGGTTTGCATTGTGGCTTTGGCCCTTCTTTGCCTCCGTTCTGGTTTCCCACCGCCTGCTGTGGGCCTGGAACGCGGTGGCAGGAAGTGAGGGGCTGTGGGCCCACCCGCTGACCCGCCGGCCCTTGAACATATCCAGATTGCGGTTGGACCAGCCGAGGACAGACACGTGGCATTGGTGTGTGTCAGAAACAAGGGCTTGGGCCGTGGGCCAAGGCAGGAGGGTGAGCTGAGGGCTTTGAGGGGCCTTCTCCCCTCTTGACTTTGAGGGACACAGCAGGGGGGGGATTCTCCGGAAGGCAGGTGGGGGCACAGAGACTTCAAACACCATCGCCAAGAAGTGAGAAATCACAAGCATGAGTATTCCTCCTCCCCAACCCCAAGAGAAATCCGAGCCTGTGGAAGGTGGCAGTGTGACCTAACGTGCCTAGGACGCGGGGAAGAGAGCAGATGGAGTGGGGAATGAAGTTGCACAACACTCACCCTGGTAGTTAACGGCCTCCAAGTCTGCCTGGTTCGTGCACCCCTGACTTTGTCCTCCTTCTCCCGATCCTTAAAGGGATCTGGGACTTTCTGGAGAAAAGGGGCCTTTGCAAGCAGAAACTTCTATTCTGATCTGTATGGGGGGAGGTTACTATTTTTCACTGTTAATCACAAAGCCATAAATACCTTTCCCCAAGAAAAGAAGAAAATAATGAATCTAACAACTAACTCTTATGCAGTACTTGCTTAGTACAAGGTGCCGTTCTGAGAACTTGATCTGTACTAACCCATTTGATCTGAAGAACAATCCTTTGGTGTAGGTAACATTGTTATCCCCATTTTGCTGACAAAAAAGCTCAGCCCAAAGACCCACAGCCAGTAGCTTCTGGGCCTGTTATTCAGACTCATGCTTCTGACCCAAGGCCTTTGTCAACCATGTCATTATTTCTTGTTCACCTTCTGGAATTTCAAGAGAGGGTTTTTGGTAATCATTTGTACAAATATACACAAGGAGCAGAAGAAACTGGCTTAAGTCCTTTTTTTTCCCCGTCTCCGTGTGGGCCAGTTGCCTGGCATCTGGCGACTGGCAATTCTCTCTTCCCGTTTTATGCTGTCATTTATTGGCATATATTTCATCTCCTTTTCTGAGGCCGGAAACCCATTGAGGCCAGAGTCCACGTGGGATTCGTTTATATATCTGCCAGAGTATCTAAGCCGACGCCTTGGGCATAGTAGGTACCTGGTAATTGTGAAATCATTTCTAAAGTTGGTGGATGCCTCTGGTAACCAATTCTCACTTAAGCCACTCAATTCTGAAAACAATGAAAAGACAACCTTTAAAAATGTGAATCAGAAGACAGTGTTATAGTTGAGTAACACTTGTATGATTTTCAAAACCATTCTCCCCAGTTTATCTCACTTCATCTTCCTACCAACCCTGGGAGGGTGGCAGGGCACACGTTTAATTATGGGGGAACTGAGGTTAGAGAGAATAAGCAATGGTTCCAAAAAGATTGGAGCCATCATCTCCAGATTTCCTTTTCTGTGAGCAGTAGTCAGTACACACATCTTTTGGGGACAAAGCTTGAATACAGCACTTAATGATACTTATTATACATGGCAAATAGGGTGTCTTGATGCTGTTCTTTCTGGTGGGTTGGAAGGAATCTAGTGATGTGCTACTCAAAATGTGGTCCCCCAACTGGTAGACCAGCTACCTGTTATCTGTTACCAGGTCAAGACCATGCAGAGAATATAAATGTCTATGAGCATGTTCCTCAGTTAGGGTGACCTTTTTTCTTAACTTTAAAAAATAATTTTAAAATAATTTTACTTTTAAATAATTTTAGACTTAGAGAAAATTAAAAAAAAAAAAAAAAAAAAAGGAATAGTACAGAATTCTCCTAGACCCTTTACCCACCTTACCCTAATGTTAACCTCCTGCATAACCACAATATCAAGAACAAAACCAAGACGTTTACATTGGTACAATACTTTAAATTAAACTTTAGGCTTTATTTGTATTTCACCAGTTTTTCCACTTCTATCATTTTTCCAGTCCAGGATCCAATCCAAGCTGCCATATTGCACTTAGTTTGTCATATCTCCGTATTCTCCCCCAATCTGTGGCAGCTCCTCAGTCTTTCCTGGTTTTTCATGACCTTGACACTTTTGAAGAGTACAGGTAATTATATAGCAAAATGCCCCTTATTTAGAGTTGGTCTGAAGTTTCCCCACAATTAGATTGAGGGTCTGTGTTTTTGCACAGCGAGTAACCCAGAAGTGATGCACCCTGCTCAGGGTCTTGTATGAGGAGCCCACGAGGTTGCCACATCCTCTGATTGGTGCAGTGAATCTTCACCAATTGGCAAAGGTGGTGGCTGTAAATTTCTTCACCGTAAACCTGTTCATCAATAAATTTCTCAGGGGAGATATTTTGAGACTATGAAAATGACCAGTTTCTTCTCACACTTTTGTTCATAATTTTAGCATTTGTTGGTGGGTCTTGCCTGCACCAATTATGGCTGTGGTATTTTCCTAATGATAGTTTTCTATTGTCCTCTTTCCTTCTACATGTATTCATTGGAATTCTGTTAGAGCTGTCCCTTCTTCCCTATGTATTTATTCAATTATTAATTTACACTGGTATCATGGACATTTATTTTGTTCGATGGGGTATAATCCAACATTAAAATTATTTATTTTGTTGCTCAAATTGTTCTAGCTTTGGCCTTTGGTAGCTCCTTCAGCATGGCCCTGGTGCCAAGCACTCCCTTACTTCCTGACACCACAAGATGTTCCAGTTTCGTCTTGTATTTTGCCCTAACCCTGGAATCAACCACTTCTCTAAGGAGTCGTGGTTCCTTTTATTGGAGAATGGTGTTTAGAAACCAAGATCTGGGTGCTAGCTGTGCCCATGGACACCAAGTCACTTTTTTATGTCCACATTTTCTGGATGAAGGAAACAATAAGTCAGTTCCCATTTTGGGACTAGATCCTTATCGTGTCATGGCTCAATAACAGTTTTGACTCTCCCACTTTGAGTCCCATTGATCTGAAAGATCTTCTCCGTCACCATGTACATGTGACCTATGTGATGCTAGTTTCAAATTCCATTTAATTAAAGTCATTCAGTGTAATTCATTCCTGCATGCATTTAGCAACTTTGTGTTGCACACACATGATATGCCAGACCTTGTGATGGGTCTGGGTTTATGTTGGTGAGTAAAGCTCTGCTTGGAAGTTTATACTACAGGCTCTCTTATCAAATCTAGGAAACCGTACCCCTTTTCTTGGTCACTGCATATTACGAGAACTCATTTCAGATTATTCAGCATTCTAAACCTTATAAATCCAGCCTAGGGGAGTGTTGCTTTTGATTTAGTTTCAGAAATTGGAAGATGAAGAGTCTGTCTATCCCCTAGTACCTTCTGGTGCTGTTAAAAATCTTTGCCCACAGCTTGATTCTGACAAACATGCTGTTGACTCTTTTAGGCCTCATGCCTAAAAGGTCTTTGACTTGCAAAGACCTTTGAAATCTAACTGCTTACTCTAACCAACACGTGAAAGTCTGTTGGCAGGAAGGAGATAAAGCTTGCTACAAAAATAGGGCTCCATCTTCAATGCTCTGCTGTCCCAGGGAAAGGGAGAGGTCTGGGGTTGGAGCACTCCTCTTCAAACTCTTCTCAGACCCCAGAAAGACCTCTTCAGCAAAATTCTATTGCTTGACTCTGATCTACTCCACCTACACATCCAGCTGGATCTGGGTTCACATTGAAGGAGATTAATAGTGATGTCACGTAAGGTTCCTTGGACATGCCTTATCCTTGCTCCCACTTCTTATACTTCCCATCTGGCTCAATACAATCTGGTATTATTTCAGTGCCTCTCACTTTGGCTGGTTATTAGCACTTTCTTTAAATATTCGAGCATAAATGAATTAAGAGTCACATTCACAGCCAGAAAGGCATCCCTGGCAAGGAGGATTTTGCTGGCGGGACAATGCAACCCTTTCAAACAAGTCAGTTGTCAGGAAGCATCCACTGGTCTCCTTTACTTTCAGAAAGGGTGGGAATGCTGAAATCTCATGCTAAAGCTGGCTCTCTCCTGGTCCTTTCTGCTATGTAGTAAATGATCAGCCTTTTGTGTCACTGGACAAATGTGTGTTCTCAGCATACAAAGTATATACACAGTAGCCTGTTCTTGGGAGGAAGGGAACTGTGCTGGTTTGAATCTATTATATCCCCTACAAAAGCCATGTTATTTTAATCCGTTCTTGTGGGAGCAGACTTATTATGGGTGGGACATTTTGATTAGATTGTTTCCATGGAGGTGTGACCCTGCCCATTCAAGGTGAGACTTAATAAGTTCACTGGAGTACTTAAGGGAGCTCAGGGCCGACAGACCCTGACACATGAAGATGTAGACAGAAAAACATTTGGAGATGCTAAGCTAAGAAATGAAGCTCAGAGTTTTCCCTGGAGAAGCTGAGAGGGGACCCCTGGATGCTTGGAGAGAAGTGCCCTGGGAGAACAAGCAAGGATGCACAGGAGCTGAGAGAGAGAAGCTAAGAGAAACAGAAGCCCAGACACATTTTGGAGAAAGCCATTTTGAAACCAGAAGCCAGGGACAAAGGACAAGCAGACGCCAGCCACGTGCCTCCCCAGCTGACAGAAGTGTTCTGGAAGCCATTGGCCTTTCTTCAGTGAAGGTATCCTTTTGTTGATTCCTTAGTATGGACACTTTTATGGCCTTAGAACTGTAAATTTGTAACCTAATAAATCCCCTTTATAAAAGCCAGTCCATTTCTGGTATTTTGCATAACAGCAGCTTTAGCAAACCAGAACAGGAGCTGTCAAGCTGTGGTCAAGTTCATGGCCACATGCTCTGTGACTGGAAAGGTGAGGGCAATAGGAATTGCCTGCATTTGCCTTGAAAAGTAATGTAGGGTCCAGGAACCCGAGAATCCATTTGCCAGATGTGCCGAAGATGGGCAGCTAGATACATTCTCCTCGGCAGGGAGAGCCGTTTGTCTGATCCTCTAGCCTTGAGCCTGCTAGATGACAAGAAGCTGGACTGTGGAGATGAAACTTTAGTGCCTCCTTAATGCTTTCATGTTGGTGCTTTCATGAAATTTTTCTGTGCGTCTGTGCCTGTGCATTTTAGTACATGGAATCAGGTTTAGAGAAAAGCTTTGTGCATCCCATCCTGCTTGTAATGCAGTGGTCTGCCCTTGAGAATTTTAAATTAGCTGACCTAGATAGCTTAACTATTACAATTAAAAGTAAGAGAGCCTGTGGATTGGCAGGGGGTGCAGGGCAGGGCAGGGAAGATACCTCCCAGGAGCTTTGGTTCAGGCAAAACAATAGATGTGCTAAGAGATGCTGGGTGGGGAGCATACTTGCTAGCTGCCAAGGAAGCTTCAACAGCCCTTTTAGGACTGAAAGCCATGGGAAGGTGGCTCATTGGTGTCACCCTGCTGAGGACCCATGACCTTTGTGGGATTGTGCCAGGCAGATTCTCTTCAACAGAAGGATCACAGCAACATCATGGCTGAGATTTCCAAAACATTCATGCTTCCATTTCACCTCTATGTTAGATTCTCTGGGGGCAGGCAGTCTCCTCGCCTCCCCAGCCTGGTCCCAAGGGAAAGCCTGGAGAGGACCTGCTTTTCATGGTGCCAAGTAGCCATACTTGCCTTCTTATTTCCTGTGTTTTCAAATTCCACAGAAATTCCTAATTAACTCAGTTGCTCTACATTGACAAGCTCACATCTGGAGCTTCCAAGTCTGGAAAATCATTCGGCCTGGATCCATCTCGGATCTTCTCCCCTTCACACCCAGCGCAGCAGCTGGGCGCTGCACCAACTCCGGCATTGCAAGATGTGGATGCCAAGGGCTGGAGCCGCTTAGGGCTGATTGTTTCACCCAGAAAATCATGGGTGAGATATTTTTAAATTGCTGGCTTATTTGGAAGCATTTTTGTTGTTGTCGTTGTTAGGAGAGTAGGAGATGAAATAGTCACAAGACTGGAGAGGTTACCTCTACCACATGCCGAGTCCGTACAGTATCCTATAACTGAACCATCTCAGGGTATTGGGGTTTATTTAGGGCCGTGACTGGGGTGAAGTATAGCACTCTTTAGATTAAAACTATGGGTCCCTTGGGGATAGGGTGCAAAGTCAGGTGGTGACAGGTGAGGTGTGGGGAGGGGATGAAGGTGTGAATGACTAACCAAGTATGTGTCTCTGTCAGATGGCGTAGAGGCAGTTAGGTGCACAGGGGATGGAGAAGCCACTTCCAGTTCCATTCTTCAGTTCTAGCTCCCATCCATTCGCATCATGGATCTGCTGTGTTGGTTTGGATGTATTATGTCCCCCAAAATGCCATGTTCTTCAATGCAATCTTGTGGGGGCAGAGATATTAGTGTCGATTAGGTTGGAATCTTTGGATTAGGTTGTTTCCATGGAGATGTGACCCACTCAACTGTGGGTAATACCTTTGATTAGATTATTTCCATGGAGATGTGACCGATCTTAATGATATCACTGTAGGCGTATAAGAGCTCAGACAGAAAATCGCTTCTGCAGCTTAGAGAGACATTTTGGAGACAGCCACTAAAAGCAGACTTTTGCTGACACTTTGCCCCAGAGAAGCTAAGAGAGGACAAACGCCCCAAGGGCAACATTTTTGAAGAATGCACAGGAACTGAGAGAGGAGCTGGAACACAACCTGGATCAGCAGACACCAGCCACGTGCCTTCCCAGCTAACAGAGGTTTGCTGGACGCCTTGGCCTTCCTTCAGTGAAGGTATACTTGTGTTGATGCCTTCATTTGGACATTTTTATGACCTTCAGACTGTAACTTTGTACCAAATAAACCTCCTTTATAAAACCATCCATTTCTGGTATTTTGCATAACTGCAGCATTAGCAAACTGGAATAAGTGCTTACTAGGTAGCAGCCCTCGTCTCAGTGCTTTGCATATGTTGACTCCTTTGATGCTTGTGGGACACTATTGGGAAGCTATTATTATTATTATCCCTGTTTTAAAAATGAGAATATTGAGGCATTGGGTGGTTAATACGTTTGCTCAGGAATATTGGCTTCCAGAGCTAGGATTTAAGCCTAGGAAGTCTGGCTTCAGAATCTACTCTGCCCTACCCTAGGCAGACTGTCACTAACATTGGTTCCATTCTATCCCAACCCCAAGAGTTTTCAGAGAAAGCAAATCCATGGTGTCCTTTAAGATAGTGCTTCTCAAGCTCAAATGTGCCTTTGGGCCATCCAGGGATCTTGGTGAAATGTAGATTCCAATACACTAGGACTGGGGTGGGGCCTGAGAGTCTCATTTCCAGCAAGTTCTCAGGTGATGTCAATGTGACTAATCAGTGGTCCACACACTGAGTAGCAAAGCCTTAGTAGGGTGTTATGTCTGTGGTTTTCATTACCAGGTTATTCTTAACTGGTTGTTGGGAAACCCATCCATTTAAGTAGAGCTCCTTCAGCAGTAAAGTAACCCTACTAAGAATTTAATGAGTGATCTTCTGGAGAGAAAAAGGGCCTAAATATCAGAGAATACCCAATTTCTGTTTAAAAACTAATTTTCCTAGGACTTTAATGGAAAATGGAATGATTATGTCTCCTTTTTCATATCTTAGGTAAGGCTCATTCTTTTTCCTGACACTGATGGGTTTACTTCAGTCCTATTTTTTTGAGTTACCATTGTATATGATGCCCCCAATCCCACCCCAGCAGTGTAAAAGGGTCAGACACAAAATTAGATTCCATCACAAAAGCAGAATCACCATGGTAACCACATCCTTTGATTCTTGAGTGTGCCCAGCGATCCTCGCAGGGCTGTTGAACTGAGCCAAGTAGTTCTCCTGAGAAATGGAGGTGAGTGGTGCCCTGCCCACACTAGGTTGCTGTATTGTCACCACTAAGGCAGTGGCCTTCTCTTTACTCTGAAGATTCCAGATACTCAAAATCTCCTCCAACCCCTGGAATCCTGAAGTTGGCGACCGGGGTGTTTTCTGATCATAAGCTTCTAACACCATGCGAGTACTACAGTGCATTGGGATTCTCTTGTTCTTCTGGTTTGAGTTTTGGTGGATAACCACGTCTGAGTCGTGCTGTGTTAATGTGTCAATATTTTGGTTTATCTGCTTACTGGTGGTATGGGGCATATGGCAAGTCCAGTAGTGAATGACCCCAGGACATATGCCAGACTCGACCATGTGGTAGCCTCTTGGAGAGTCTTAATTCCAGTTAAGTGGAACCAGTGAAAATGTGGCTTTCTCCGTCAAGTTTTAATTTTATACATTAAAGCAAAAGTTAGCTTCTGTCATTTGGAACAGTCTCCTCTTCTCCTGTCTTTCCTTTCTGTTCTCTTTGTGGCCTCCATTCCTTATTGGATGGTGGTTTGGATTCGCTTTGTCTATCTCATTTGGATGACCTCCTCAGAGAGCACTCTGTACCACTCCATTAAGACTCAAGAGATGACTTAATGTTTGATGGAGCTGAGAAAAAGGTAACCAAAATGACTCACTGGAATGAAAATGCTGCTTTCTGTTCACCAGAAAGGAAAAACGAACTAAATTGAAATAGCTTGGCCACATGACTTCTTAACAGGTACCTTTCGTATGTGGAAATCAATGGTCACCCTTTTCTGAGACATTACCAACAGGGAAGGAAATCCAGGCCCTCCTGCTTCCTGTAGAATCTCATTTTTAATGATGATGACTTATGAAGATTTGACCTATGCAAGAAATGTGTACAGACAATGACAATGACTCTAACCTCACTTGCCTTACTTTTCATTTTTATATCAAAGCTTGAAGAAGCCAACTTCAGTACAGATTTACTGTCAGTACAAATTAAGACCTGCACTGCTTCCCTATGCCTTCTCAAACTCTACTCTTATATACCTACCTGCAAAACATTTTAAGTGGTATCAAAGAGATGATGATTGGCTTTAATACTGAAAATCTAAAATTAATAAAAGTGGTTTTGACTGCTACTACTATTTGTGTGTTCTTTTATGTAGGTTTATTTAAAAATCAAACAATAGTGCTGGTTCCAGAGACTCTTTGTTCCATTCTTCATCATCAAAACAGACAGAATCAGGTTTGGGAGCAAGGCTCATGCACATGAAACCAGGAAATTACTATGCAGAAGAAGCATTTTCCCCCCAGTGTGATCAATATAGAGAGTAAACATGATGTATATATATACCAAGAAGTATTTCTTGTCGGGGAGTAACTAGATAACCAGTTGACTTTGACATGATCGTCTCACAGAAAGATTGTGTTGTACCAAATATAGGCAAAGATTTCTAAACTCTTCTACTGAATTTAGAAAGAACTGGGGCTGACCAAAAAGTGTGTCTTCTCATCTTCACTTTGAATATCATTTCTGGGCTGCAGATCCAGAAGTTTCCCACATCCATTATCTGGCCATCATGGTGGTAAAGGTTTGAGAAATGGGAGCTAGAGTAGGTATCCCACCAAAATTGCATTAAATCTTATTGAAAAATTAGAAGGTAGCCAGTCAGTGTGACAGATTGCTCTGGTGTAGCCTCAAGGGTCAAGTAAATGCAAAATGGGCTTTGGTATTGATCCTTGATGTGCCCTGTGGATGGAAGGGATGGGCTGTAGTCTGGAGTGGAGAGGGAATCTGAATTACTTGGTCCTTTTGGTGGGAAGGTCACTTGTGTCCAGAGGGAGTGTTTTTGGAAAGGTGTTGCTCATCTGTATCTTCTTTGAGAAGCAGAAGTTGAGAGTTATCCCTGCAGGAAGTAGAGAAGAAGGGTAAAGAGGAGTAAAGATCCCTGGCTCGGGCTGAAATATGGGAACTGATGATCCAAAGAGATTCTAGAACCCCAAAACCCTGGTTCTGGAGGTCCGGGTTTTAAAATTTTGACTAATGTAGCTCTTCAACTCATTAAATATTTTGACCAAATTGCTTAACAACCCTAAACCTGAAGTTTGCTTATCGATAAAGTAGGAATAATACTTACTCCAGAGGATTAAATTAAATAATGTATATGAACCATTTAGCTAGCATCATGCCTGTTACCTAATAAGCTCTTGAAATTGGAGTCATTATTATTACTTCTGCTATTATTTCAATTGCCTGACCAGGAAGTGTAATTGGGCATGGAGGAAGGATCTGTATAGATAGCCGAGATGTCAGCATTAGGGTTGGCATAGCAATGGCAGTAGAACGGTTGAGAGGGGACATTGCCTACAGACACTCCAGTTGAGTCCCAACCTCCAGGCCCCACCAGCCACTGCAGTGGTTTATTAGTCCCCTGTTTGACTGCAGGGTTGGGACAACATAGCTCTCCCAGCTACTCAGGCTTTCCATCCACGCATACTTTATCATATTTTTTATTGTAGAATATAACACATATACAAAGAAGTAATAACTTTCCAAGTGCAATTTAACAAGTAGAGAGCAAATTTTAAAGAATAGTATAGGCTACAATTCCACAGTTTCAGTTATTTCCTTATTATGAAATACAACATATATACAAAAAGGTAATATCTTTCAATGTGTGATTTAACATGTAGATATATAGGAAATTTCCAACATTGTTATGAGTTATAGGACCATAGTTTCAGTTATTTCCTTATTGTGAAATGTATATTCAAAAAAAGGTATACTTTCAAATAACAACTTAACAAGTAGCTATAGAACAAATTTCAAAGGATGCTATGGGTTACAGTTCCACCATTTCAGTTCTTTCCTTCTAACTATTCTAATACCCTAGCAACTAAGAAAAAGAAACTAATATAAAGATTCAGTATTCATAATCCCCTGTAAATTCCATCTTGTCTGTTGCTACCCCTTCCTCTAGTTTAATCACTTTCCTGATCTTCAGGGGTGTCTGGGCAGTGACCACCCTAACCTGTTCCTGTTGAAAAGGGGCATCAACTTTATGAGCAAAGGGGACACATCTGGTTGATGTTCTTGAAGAGGCTGTTGCCTCTGGGTTTTGGGACTTAGGAGTTCTCGGAAGGATTTAAGCTTCTGAAGAATAAACTCAGTGAGCCATCCACACATACTTTTGCTACACTATGGGGGAGACACACGTGTCATCCTGGAAAAAGCTCTGGGTGGAAGCCACAGCTGGGACGCTGCTAGAGGATATGGCCTTGGAAATAGCCTCAGACTGAGTTACCATGGGGCCTGCTGTCACAAAGGCCTTTCCTCCCCAGGGTGTTTCTCATTGGCCCAAGGGTTTTAGCTATTTTCCTGGGAGGCTCAGTTTTTAACTGGAAAGTGATTTTATTCCAACAGTCTGTTTTCATTCCCTTCCCTGTTTTTGACCGTCCCTCCTCTCTCCCACCAGCCACCCACTCTGCTCCCCTCTACACCCTGCCTCGTTTCCAATTTTAGCGGTGTTGCCAGGGTAGGTTTTCCGAAAGCCTGCTTCCATGGCTGGGGCTTGGGCCGTTTCCACAGAGGCTTTGTGCCCGGGTACCTTTCCCTGAGGCTCAGCAGTTGTGCCCCATCTGTTTGTCTGGCCGGAGCCATGGAAGCATCTTCAGGGGGCAGTGAAGACTGAAACCACCCAGACAAGGGGCAGGGGAACCTGGCCCCACGATGACCGGTGTGTTAGGGGCCCCAGTGGGAGGCTGCCGAGTATTCTGAAGGAGGGAAAGAAATGGAAAATAAAAATAAAATTAAAAATAAAAATGTTTTAAAAAGTGATTTGTGAAGAATTAAACACATTTCTTTCAAACTGCTTTATTACTCAGAGGAAATGTATCAATCAACAGTGAGAGCTAAATTACTAGATCAGTCAGAAAATATTATTGCTGCTGAAGAATCAATGCTAATTGAATCATTAGGGCATTATTACATGAAACACAGATAGCGCGGGATGATCACTCCGCTCCGCCTGATCTATAGTCTTCAAAGAAGCAGTGAAACTGTGATTGCATCGCCTAATCTACTGACACACTGGATTTTTCCTTCATTATTGGCTTTCTCATTGGTATTAAAAGTAGGTGGTGCTGTGAGCCATTGATTGTATACTTTGGATGGTTTCTATGGTGTGTGAATATATCTCAATAAAATTGAATTAAAAAATAACAGCACCCCCCCCCCCCCAAAAAAAGTGGTTGGTGGTTGTGGGAAATTTCTCTTATTAAGAAAAAAGAACATAACATAGTTGTCCTTGAAGTCAGTGAAGCTGAGCAATCCTGACAAGTAGGGAGGTAGCGAACAACTTGGATTACATTTTAGAAATCTTCCAGTGGGATCCGTGATGCGTGAGGAAATATCTGCAACTTCACTGAAGTTTCTGCTGAAGCGAAAACCGAATGAGGACCCAGGCTCCGCGTATGAGGCAGGGCCTGCAATGGGTAAATGGTTTCGTGGCCTGGACACTCAGGTCTGAGCCTCCGACCCCACTGGAATGGCTCCTGGGAGGCCAGCATGAGAGCTGTTACCTCTGTCCCCACCAAGCACCTGGCACTGACCTTCCCACAGGGCAGACGCTGAAGGGTATAGACCGAAGGAACGACATGCCTTTTCCCACCATGTTTGACCTTCTCATTCCCTCCTTTCCCACCCTCTCTTGCCATTTTCCTTAACCCCATTCTTAGTTTTCCGGGGCTTCTATGACAGATATCACAGACCGGTTTGCTTAACCAACAGGAACTTATTACTTCATGGTTCTGGAGCTGAAGTCCAAGGTGCTGGCAGGCTGTGCTTTCTCTGAAGTCTGCAGCACTCTGGTGGTGGCTTTCTGGAAATCCATTGCCCAGTCCCTGCCTCCATCCTATGGCCGTCTTCTCCTACTGTGTCGAAATTTCCTCTGCTTATAAGGACGCCAGTTGTCTTGGATTAAGGTCTACCCTGATTCACGTTGGCCTCAATAAAAACATCTTCAAAGATCCTACGTATAGAAGGGTTCACACAATCTTGCATATGCCTTTGTGGTGGACATGATTGAACCCCTCACACCTCTGGCCACCCACAGCCCTCCTCGGTAGCACCCATCCAGGCTGCCCCCTTCAGTCAGTGGCTCCTGTTCCAAAATTTCCCCTCCTCTGTGCCAGTGCTTCATGGGGCCTGGATTTCCAAGGTGAGGCGGTAATTAAACTGAGAGTCCCCTGATCCCATCATCTTAGTGAGTGCTCTGGCCAGTGTGGGGTCCCTTCTAGGGGCTACATTTGCATTTTAACAGGAGGTTACAGGGTCTCTGCCTGAATGGAGTGACCATCAAAGGGATTTTGAGTATTTCTTAAATAATGCTGTAGAGAGACTTAGTTCACCCAACCAGTCTCTGCCAGGATCCTCTTAACAATATGATGTGATGGGGGTGGGGAGGAGGTGGGCACTTCCTTGAAAGGTTCCCAACAGCTGTGTTTCTGACTTGCAAATGGCTCAGGAACTCTAGCTCCTCCCTCCTGTGAGTCAGGAGCAAAGTTGCAGAGCGAGGCGGACAGCATTTATTGCTGATCCTCTGGTCCGGGGTGCTGGGCTGGCTCTGTGCTGTCACCTGTGTCATTTAACCCTCATTAAAATTTCTCAGAGGCAAATATTATCATCCCCAGTTTTGCAATATGAGACGACAGAAGCTTATTCTGAACAACTTGTCCAAGGTCATGCAGAAGAGGTAGCGTTCAAATCCAGGTGCTCTCAACTCCATTCTGCCATGTCGTTTTTTTGCCTCCCCCTTTGTTCACCATCCACCACACATATGTGCACTCACACACACACAGACTTCTCAGTTGATCCTAACTCTCCTTTAGATGCCTACTGTAGTTCTTCTATTTGTCACTTCCCTGCTCATTCATCTGCAGAACCTCCCCATTGTCTGCTGCCTCTAATCACTTTAAGTCCTCCACCTTCTGTCTCTCCCCTTCTCCAAGCTTCTCTGTCCTCCTCCATTGTGCTGCCAACTTACATGTTCAAGCGCTGGCTACCCCTCCCCATCTCTGTGTTGCCCCAGTAGCCCACGTGTCCAGGAATGTAGTAAATATGGAATGAGCAAACCCATAATGCCTGTGTGTCATCTTCCCTCACCGCCTTCACGTTAACCAGCCTGAACCAACCCCCCTTCACTACTGTCCTTTTCAGCTCTGCAGTAATTACTGCTGGCTGAGGAGGAAGACAAATGGGGAGTGTTTGGTTGAGAAGGAACCCCTGGTAGACACAGTTAGTGGATATGCACTCACAGATAGAAAGATTAGGACATTTCTCCTGTCTTCATTTCCCTTGTCCACTCATGTATGTGTTTTCCCATTGGCCCCAATATTCCTTGTTCTGCCTCCTCCACCCATGGAACTGAGAGCTGTCTCCAGGAGCCATGAGCTGTGCTTGTGTGCCTCCCACTTTTTCCAAATGCTGAGGACTCTTTGTATGAGATCATCTTGTTGTCAAGGTGACCCCTCCTGAAAAAGCTTAAAGGTGTGTGTGTGTGTGTGTGTGTGTACGTGTACACACAGTGCTAGAGAGTGGGTGAGCAGAAGAGAGCACGTGTGTGTGGGAAAGGATATGTGATCAATCACAGAATGTGAGAAGCCTGGAAAAACAGGTCAAAGGGATGACAGGACCTGCTACATTTGTTCTAATGTTGAAGTTCATCCAGTGTCTTAAGAAGATTAATGAATGTGGTTTTGAGTTGCTTTGTGTTTTCATGGGCTGAGCAGCGACAGGTGGATTGTTTTTGAACCCCATCTCCTTGCTTGCCCCTCTCCCTGCTCAACAGGGGAAAGCAAGCGCAGCTCTGCCATTTTTCTGTGCTGCTTTGTTCAGAGACACTGATACCCAAGGCTCTTGGCTAATGGGGTGGAATCATTAACGGAGACTTTGTGGAAAAATCCCTCCCACTTCGGTTGTATATGCCGTGAAAGCAGGGATTTTTGTCTTGTTTTATGCCCTGCTGTATTCCCAGTGATCAGTACCTGGCACTCAGTGGTTGCACTAAATTTTGTTGAATGAATGAATTCATTTGCCAGATATTTTTCCAAGTTCTCAACCCACCATATTTCCATTTCCTCTGCACCCCAAGGTAGTATTGCCATGCCCTGCCGTCGCATCCCCACTGTCACCGTCACTCAAGATCCTCCCTCCGTAATGCAGCCTTGTTCCTCCATCCGAACTTCTCCCCAGTCCTCCGCCTGCCCTTCCCCATCCACGTAGCCCCTCCTTCCAGCCAGCCTGTGTCCCCACGTCTCCTGCACTCCCATGCCCATTTTCCCCAGCCACGCTCTGCTCTTGCTACAGTCTTGTATTCCTCCTGGGATTCTGTTTGTCCTTCAGGTGAGAGGACACAAACTCACATGCCCACTGGAGCCAGGCGAAGGAGGGTACCTGGGAGAAGTGGGCCAGATAGAGGAAGAGTCTTCACTTTGCCATAGAAATATGCTCATTCCCAGTTCTCTTGATGAAAACAACAATAGAAAATGACGATAAATTGCTACAACACCTGGCTTCTGTGTTAGAGAGAGGATAGGGAATGGGGGGGTCTGTGGCAAACAAAGAACACCTGTTACCTAAGGTGGACGCTGTAACAGTTGAGCACCATGAGAGATGGTGTCAGTTGTTAGGAGCTCTTCTTATTTTTTAAGACAAGGAATTTGGATTTTACATGAAATCTACTACTTCTTAAATACTGGCTCAAAAAAATGTTTTTTTCTGAACACCTGTGCCTGCCAAACAAAACCCATCTGTGGGTCACATTGGCCCTCAGGCTTCTGGTGTGTGACCTCTGCTTCAAGGATTCTTTCCAAATCACTGAAGCCCCAGTGGACCTTTCCCTTCCCAACTGCTTCTAGCCCTTGGTGAGCAGCTTCCACCATGCAATGGAAAGACCACTAGCTGGAGAATCACAAGGTCTGACCTCTAGTCCTGGTTCTGCTGCTGGGCCTCAGTTTCCTCATCTGTAAATGAGAGCAATAATATTTGCTCTGTCTAATAATATAGTATTGCATGGCTGTTTGGCTTATAATTTCCATGTGCTTTCATGGGCATGATTTCATTTGATCCTCAGAAGATCCCTGTGCAGCAGGCTTGCAAAGTGTTATTTTTCTTAATTTAAGAGGAAAGAACTGAAGCTCAGAGAGGGTAAGTGACTTATCCAAGATCACATAGTTTGTAGATCACGAATGACTTATCCAAGATGACACAGCTGTAGAGTGGACCCCAGGGTTGGGGACTTTTGTCTTCTGGCCCACAGCCAGAAATTAGTCAAACTCAGACTAATTGTTGTTTGGTGTTTTGTTTTATTTGTTTGTTTTTCTTTTTAACTTTTGGATAAAATGAGAGCCTCCAACTTGGTAAGCTGTTAAGCACTAAATGGGTATTTAAGGAGTAAGGAGCTTATTGTTAAGTGGGTTATTTCTAATAAGATATGTGCCATACATTTCTGCATGGTTTAGCACTTCTGTAGCCACCAACATAATTGATCTCTGATTTCCTGATGGATAATACTCTGGTCTCTCTTAGCAGGTTGTGGATCCCCAGGGATAGGGATGCAATCTAGTGCAGAAAAGTGGGGCTGATAGGAGGCATGTGGTAAATAATGGCCAATAAAACTGAGCCGAAGGAAAGTGACGATGCTACTGAGAGAGAACCATAACATGAAACCAAGGCTGGGCTGTGGCTGAGGACAGTCAGGAGGCTCGACAACTACGGTTCAAAACCCTCAGTTCGTAAATTGCCTATTGTCACTGATCAAACATGCATTGAAGCCTAAGTGGAGGCTGCCAAAGGTGGTCACCACCCGAGGACACCAAATTGGGGGGTGGGAGGGAAATGGTATTCTGGAGTCAGATCTGAGTTTGACTAATTTCTGGTTGTGGGCCTCGGCTTCTTCATCTGTAAAATGGGGATAACAATACCTACCTCCTGTGATGGTTAGGAAAGCTAAATATAGGAATGTATACAGTTACAGCTGGCATAGTGCCCAGCCCAGAAGAGGGGCTCGAATGCAATGCCCAGTGCACTCAAAAAGCAATCTCTTTGAGCAGTGCTGATACTGGCACTGTGTTACCTGGTTTTGCTGTTTCTGAGCACTGAATTCCTTACTGCGATTGTCAGTTGGGTTCACGCAACCCAATATTCATTTCCAGCAGTATTTGGAAGATCCTTTTAACTTGAGATTTTATGAAGACGATAAAAACAAGCTGAGAATGACTAGTCCCACATAATGGAAAGAGAGCTATTTTCAGTTTACTTAAGGCCAAGGTTAAACTGGATATGCAGCCGAGTAACGATGCAAGATGCCAGGTCCTCTTTACTAAGGAACGGGATGGGACCCTCAGCTGCAGTGATGATGGGCATACACCCTGGACAGCTTCCCCAAGAGGTTCCACCCACCCCATGGTGGGCCTATCCCTTGCTGCTCTTTGCTGGAACTTGCCGTTCTGTTTTAGGGCCTTTCACCCGGGTCTGCAGTTAGGCGCTTGCTCCAAGACTCTTTTAGCTTCCGCCTTGATTAAGTGCACTGTCAGGGGTCTCTGGTGGCCCCCGGTGTGCTTTGCAGAATGCTAGCTTCCTGCTCTTTTTGTGACCTCTAGCCCAGGAATGCACTGTTGACTCATGACTGCAGCCCTGCTCGCCAGCAGAAGCACTCGGCGCCCCGAGTCTGTGCTCTCTCACTAGGCGGGGAAGGATATTTCCTAAGGGGGCCCCCAGATGAAAGCAGACCTCATCTTCCCCTCCTTGTGTGCAGGCTTGGCTGCCAGGACTCTACCTGGGCAACACCTTTAATGCAGACACCTCCCTCTGGAACTGCCCAGAACCCTGGGGTGGTGCAGGAGTCCCCTGTTAACCACTTCGTGCCCACTGTCACACGCCCTCCTCTGCATGTGAAGGATCCCAGTGCATCAGGCTGGTGACCTGTGAGCCATGCCCCAGCCGCACAGGCTCCGTGCTCTTCCTCGGAGCAGAGTCTCCGCCTGCTCTCGCATGCACCGGGGTCTTGTTTAGCTGTTGGACGTTGAATTCCCCCCACAAAACTGTGCTGAGGATTATTGGTTAATGCCAGGGAAGCACTTGGGGCCATAAATGTCAAGTTTAAATCAATAAACAGGGGGATTAGGTTCATTTATGCAAAAGGGAACTCTTTACAGTGGACATGGGAGGAAAGACTTCACTTTTATCAACAAAAAAACAAACAGGGTAAACTGTAAATCCAAATCCATCATGTCCCAGGCCTTTATCTTGCCTTCTCACCCTGACAATCCCGTGGGATTTCCCTCACGGGCTGTACACTCTATTCCACTGCTGGATTGATTGCCTAATTGAGCATGTGCATTTGCGGTTATTTTTCCAAAGGAATGTACGTGTCTTAGGAAAGTGTTGAAAGAAGAGGGAATGAGGCAGAGAGCACCTGGCCCCGCAGAGAGGCCTGTGCCATTTGGGATGTCAAATGGAAGATGTATCTTTTTTGGATTTTGCCTGCTTTAAGGCTGCGGTTCGATTAAGGATGAGATTCCTATTGTGGAGACAATAGCACTGAAGCAGAAGGTTTCCGTGTGAACCCAAATGCTTCTAAGAGGCTTCCTAAATGAGCCATTCCCAGCTCAGTTCCCTTCCCGATAGACTCTGTCAGTACATGGGTACTCAGCCCCCCAGACTTTAAAGTTTTCACTGACTCGACATTCAAGAGGAAGGATCCTTGGCCAGGAACTTTTCGGATGCTTTTTAAGCCTCTCCTCATCAGGTTTCTCACAGAGGAGGCAACTGAGGCTCCAAGAGGATGTATAGACCATGTCCCAGCTTATGTTCCTCCCAGAAGCAGCTTTTCTATTGTCCCCATAAGCCTGGTGGAGCTCCACAACTCTTTCTCTGTAGTTCTGAAATCCAAAAATCTCTGAGAAGTGAAAGTTCACTTATTACCCATTTGGCAGCAAAACTTGACCTGACCCAAACTCATTTGGGGGTAGAGTGGACCCAAACTGACACAAGGCTACTGATAGTCTTTATTTAACCCCCTTAGAGGGGATAGTCTTAGGATTCGCTGAAGAAATATTAATGTGCTTGATTATGGGGCCCTTCACCCTGCTGTGGTGTTATAGAAAATATATGCACAAATTCCCTTTCTGAAATATGAAAATTCCTGAATGCTGAAAGGCAATTTGGCCCCTAGAGTTTGCAGTAAGGGGCTATGGACCCCTGTAAAGTTCTGCGTGCGGTGAGCCCTCATGGGATGTTGTTGATGGAAATGTTGCTGAACTTTTCTATGGTGTATCCGGTAGTGAGGTAGTCATAGAAACCAGGCACCTTGTTTGGAGTCTTCATTAGGCACCTCCCTTATGGTGGTGGGAGGAGGCACCTGGATACAAAGAAAGAGAAGCTACACACAGGACAGGTGACAACAGTCCAGGTAGGATCTGGGTGGCCCCTAAAGTGAATAGCGTCCACAGTCAGAGCTGCAGGAGGACCAAAGGGGAAATGATGCCCAGCCAGGCCAGGTAGGGCTGGCACAAGCAGGGGGCCTTAAAGGCAGGAGGAGAAAGTGGGAGGGGTGCTTTTCGGCCAGAGGAAGATCAGGGGTTCAGATTCAGAGCCTGGGATTGAGTGCAGGGTGCCCAGGGGTCAGAGGTGGGGAGTAGGGGTGTGGAAATTTTGCAGCTGCTCCTCACAGTAGGCAGCAGGGCTGGGTGGAAGGGGACAGATTCCGGAGGCCTCGACTGCCCAGCTAAAGAGCGTGGCCCAATTCTGCAGACACAGAGGCCAAGGCAGAATTCTGAGCTAGGAAGTACCTGCCAAATGTGGGGCTCTGGTGAGGCTTCCAGGATGAATTCGATCCTGAATCCCAGTTTTCCTTTATCCCTCAGAGCCAAAGCTTCCCTTTCTTGAAGCATGGTAGAGTAGTAACAGCTAACACTTATTTAGTGCTTCCTGTGTAATAAGTACTTCCCTTAATACTTTACCTATTTTACCACCTGTACTCTATGAGGTCAATTATGTTCTTATCCCCATTTTATAGATGAGGAAACCGAGGCACAGAGAGGTTAGGCAACTTACCCTGGGCTCATGGATGGTGAGTGTAGGGGCTGAAATCAGAACCCAGCCAGCACAGATTCCATGGACTTTTATCTGCTGCACTCTACCATACACTCCTCTTCCACACATCCCAGAAATGAAGCTTGTTTCTAGTCAACCCTGACCCTGGATGTGGAGTAGCCCATCGACTCCAGCGATTTCAGCCAGTGCTCTGTTCCTGCCCGGAGAATGTGATGGTGGAAGGACGTGGGGACAGGGCAGGTGTGACCAAGGCATACCCGACGAGGTAGAGGGTAGGGGATGAAGTCCTGAAGATGATGACCCAGTGAATAAGAAACGCAATTTGATGTCTTCAAGGAGACCGATTCCCTTGGCTGACAGCTTCGTGCATAGAGGCTACTCTACTTCTCTATCCTCCCATCCACTTCCAGGCCATCCTGTCCCCTTGTGCACACACACGCTTCCGTTTACGCCTCTCGTGCCCTACGCTAACTCCCTGATAGATAGAATTACAGCCTTAAAGTGCTACGGAAAGCTAAAGTAAAAGGCTTCATTGGTTTCCTTCCTCCAATTCTTTGATTCCTGCAAATACGTAGCTCCCTTTTTTTCATTCTGAGTTTGTCTTTTCCCATTTTCATCCGGATTATCCCAGAAACAAACCCCATTTTTTTCTTAAAAATATCCAAGACCTTTTTTCCTGCATGGTGGGGGTGGCCTTCTCTAAGCGCACTTTCTCTGCAAATCTGTAAGCTTTGCATTTCCTGGGGGTTGGACACACCCTTGCATTATTCCCCGAGGTTACTGTTTGATTTCCATGCATTCTCTCTGCCTGGTCAGCACATTGTGTTCATTTTTCCTATAATTCTGATTCACCCTCTTCCTCAGACCCCATGCTTTCAGGCAGGTTTAGTTAGCTACGCTTGCATAAGCTAAAATGAGATGTAATGTTTGTAGGGAAACTGCTCGTGGCTTTCCGGGTTGGGATACAGCAGCGCTGTGCCGTCCTGTGGCCCCCAGCTACCGCGGCAGCGTGTCCGCAGGCTGCATCTGTCTCACGGGCACTGTTTCCCCGTGTCTGAGCTCCAGCCGTCCTGACTTTCCTGGTGAGCAGCCAACGTGAGGATCCAGATTTCTGTGTTTTTCCTCATTTCCCTCTGGACGATGATGGCAAGAGTGTACAAAGAGATGATAGGAAATCTTTGCAGAAACTTTTCAGGTCACTCCTCTTTTTCTTTTAAAATTCCTGATATCTGCCAAGCCTTTTCGTCCTCTTTTAATTCTCTGTCACTTCGTCTTACCTTCCTTCTTACCTGCTGCTCTTTTTCTTTGTTTCCCCCAAGGAATGGGAGGACAAATTTGATTTTAGGAACAAAGCAAGAAGCGATGTGGGGAGAGGAGGAAAGCACTGTGCCCCCCACAGAACATGGACAGATGGCTGAGAACCCTTGTAGACCAGAAAGAACTCTTCTTTCCCTTCCCGTTCTTGTAAAGTTAGTTATTTCTAAAATCAAGACCAGCTGGGTAATTGGGTGTCTCTGTCCCCTTAAAACTTTAACTCAAAAGTTCTATGTATGAGTGTAGGTACATGTATGTGTTTCTTTTTACTGGGGAGAAAACAAACACCGCAACAACTTGGATAATCTAGGAAGGTTTAGCTCAAATGTCCATTGTAAACTAGTTTAAAAAAGACAATTCTCCTGTCCTCTGTTTATACTGTACATTCCCTTAATTTCCACTTCTTGGCTGCTGGACTCTTCTTTATAAATACAACCAGTGAGCAGTGTCTCTTCCTGCCCAACTCCTGGCCAGCTAAGGAGAAGAGCAGATGGGTCTGAGAGCCAGAGTTGGAATGCTGGGAATCTCCGTGATGTCCTTCCAAGGAACATTTCTCTGCAGCTGGGCCAAGGGCAGGAGCCAAGGGAACGTCCCTTTCCATTGTGAAGAAGCTGGGGCCCCGTCCCCTATTTTTACTTGGCAGCCTGCAAGTGAGATTTTAAGCTCATGGTGCCACAGAAACTGACAGGTGATGTGTATTGCTAAGTGCCGTCCAGGACAAGCAAGATGCTGCTGGAGAGGGGATGGCTGCAGCTGGGGAACAGAAGTGAGTCTGTCTTTCTTTCTCGGGGTTAGGCAGGTGTAAGTAATTCCCCAAGAAAGTGCATAGATATGCATGTGTCCAAAGCCTCAGTGGTGCCAGCTCTTGCAGAGAGCAACGTCCAACTCCACTTTTCAAAAGGCATTTGGAGAGAAGTGAACAAAAGTAGGGGAGCAGATGTAGCCTCCTGCCATTATGCCTCACAGTGTAAAGGTAGAAGGGCCAGCTCTGGAGTCAGACTTAGGTTCAGCTCTGGCTCCACTACTTACCAACTCTGGGAACTTGAACAAGTAGCTCCAACTCTCAGCCTCAGTTTCTCCATCTGTAAGATGAGGGTCATGACAGACCCTTCTTATGGTTCAAGGAGACTGTAGACAGGAAGCACTTGGTCCAGTGCCAGCCCTCATCGACTTGTCATTGTGGAGATGCTGGTGCCAAAGCCCTCACACACCCTTTCCATCATCTATGGACCTTGCTGTCTGATCGTTCTTTTCTGGCTGTAGCTGAAATTCCATATACTTCAGAAGGTGGTTCTGCTCTCAGGGGAGATGAAGAGAAGCTACCCAGAATAATAACTGCATTTCTTGGTCTTTGGCCTTGAAGGTGTCCTCTCCCCAAGCAGTCCCAGAAGCCTTTCCTGTCCTTATCGGTTTCTTGGGGGAAAAAAAACCATTCCGTCTACCACAGCAGCTTCTACCATAGCCTGCACTTAGAGCACTTTCAGTTTGAGACAGAAGGAGGGACAGACTGTAGAATAGAGTCATGTCGCTTTGGACAGCCCTGAGTTTAACAGGTGCGTGCGTGTGTGTGTGTGTGTGTGTGTGTGTGTGTGTGTGTGTGTTAATACTCTATAATCATTAATTTCTATCTCATCAACATCTAGGGAGTAGAAAATTGTTCCTGAGAGCTTCTCAAGAACGTGGGGGAGAGATGGAACACAGTCTCAGTCATCATAAGGTCATGGGGTGAAGCCCAAGGGAAGGCAGAGTTACCGAGTCATCCAGGTCCCCTGAGGACTGTTGCCCAGCACGGGGATAGATGGTGGTTGACTAGTTAGAGCTAAGCCCAGCTGTCAAGAGCAGTGATATGAAGGGGTACAGCTGGATCACATGCAGACTTTCTTCATGATGAGAAGCTGATGCTCTGAGGGATTTCCAGCAGAGCTTTCCAAACCGCGGAGGTTGAGGTGGTTCGGCAAGGCAGCCAGGAGGCAGCGAGTTGCCCTGGCATTTACCCAAGTGGACCTTCCATGGCCCCTGGGCCTCCCCCATTACCAACTTTCCTGACTGAGAAGAGTCTTTCTAGACATTGTCATCATAGTGAAATCAAACTCCAGCCCTAGTCCCAAGCAAACAAATGTGCACCGCTTCTGGTGGGTAGAAAATAAATTGCTTTATAACCAAAATACTATCTTTTGGTTATGTGTCTCTCTTGGACAAATGATCAGAAACAGCTGCCCTGCAGTTCTCTGGAGAATGGCATCTGCCTAGCGTCCATGAAGCAAAAACACATCGGGGATCAGAACCAAGAAAGGACTGGGGTGAGAGGAGGGACGTAGAATTAACGCCTAGCACCACTTCCATTGGAAATGAAATCACTTCCTTTCTCTGGCCTTTGGTTTCTGCATCTCTTCAACAGGGCTAATGAAACCTGTTTCTTACTGCAACTCCACACCGTGAAAATTTATTCTCTCTGCTGCAGCAGGCTTAGGCAAAGCAGCCAGCTACATAAAACAGCTTGATTTCTTGAACATGGTGGAAGGAGGTTGTTTAATGAGTGAAACCGTGTAGCTGACTCCATGTCTGTCCTACCATTAAAATTTTTATTGTTATTTGTGAAGTATCCACTGGAGTTCAGAAAAAGCCTGCACACCACGAAATCCAGTCAGCTCAGCTCCTGTTGCAGTTAAAACAAGTTCTGTAACCCCAATTAATAATGATTTTTTTTTTCCACCAGAGACAGCTGTTTGCATGAATGTATCTGATGGGGAGCTCTTATGTGCTTGCTCCCTGAGTGTAAATATTCTGTCTGCCTAAAACAGAAAGTCCAAAAAAGGGCAGGTTTATGCAGAGTGGTCTCTGTGATCTGGCCACAGTCAAGGGCCTCTTCAAATCATCAGCTCTGATATTATACACAAACGACTGGGTCTCTGGGAAAGTCTGGAAGGAGACGGCAGAGGGAGGGCAAAAAGCTCAGTGGGAGGTGGAAGGGAACGATGGAAAAGGAAAACCGAACGACTGAGAGCTGAGAATTTGGGAAGGAGAGCTGCAGGCATCTGCCACGGTTCATGGCTTGCCTTCTTGTAGAGCCTTTACTGTAGATCAAGAAGCAAGCACAAGAGTGATGGGTTCTGAAGGCCAAGGTTGTCTCTGTAAGTGGCAGAGGCCAAGTTTGTCCCCAGAGATTATTCAGATTCTACTCATAGCAAACACCAGAACTGATCAAGGTTATTTCTACCTGGATGGCTGTGTGTTATCATTCAGACCTGTTGAGTGGGGCCTTTTCTCTCTTCTTTCTAAGCTCCTACTCTTACCCACTTATTTTTCTTTCCTTTCCTGTTCCTTCTTCGGTGTTTCCAGTAAGCAGAGTCTCCTGGGTCATACCCCTTGACAGTGAAGTACCACTTGTTTGCTACTCTTTGTGTTACCATTTGGGGGATTGGTTTCCATCTCACCTCCCTAGTGAGGCAGGTAAAGGGGAAACTCTTCTCACTTCTTCTTGCCACCTCATGCCCTTGTCCCTGGTGGGAGAGGAGTGACTTATCTGACAGATGAGTTTGGCTTAGCTCCTTCTTGGGACTCTCCTTTGCATCTCCTTGACCCCAAAGAAGGATTCACAAAGTTACTGGGGCTGGCTCTGGACTTGTGGAGAAAGCCTGAATGGCCCTAATGTTTGGCTGGGTGAGTAGGTTTAATTCTGGAAGGAAGTATTGGGAATCCCCTGTGACTACACATCTAAGTCATATCCTCCAATCTAGAATTTATTTGTAATAAAGCTGTTACTTTGATTTCATGGTGTATGCCTCCAATATCTTATTTCTTAGTTGGTTCTGAACTTGGAAGGGGAAGAAAGGAATATTATTTACTGGCCACCTCCCAAAGCCCCAGAACCCCTCCTTGGTCTTTGATTAATGTATATAGAAGGCTCTGTCAGCAGCTTCAGATAAAATGGAATCAAGGAAACATCCCTAGACCCTTTTCTCCTCCCAGAGTGCTACTTGAAAAGACACTGGAACCTATCTCTATTGCTTCAGTTTGCTAAGAACATCTGCTAGAGAAATGGTATTATCTTCCCTTTTTCCCATCTCTGAAATAATGATATCTGCCTGACCCAAGGGTGTCAACGATTAAATGAAATGACACACACCAACACGTAGTAGGTGGTCAATGAATTCAATACCTGCTGCTCCCATCCCTTGGCGACCTATTTCATGGTTAAGTGGCACTTCTCATGTCTAAATTACCTTCTGATATTTAAAACATGCCTCTCTTATTGCAAATGAAGGCCATTTCTTTTATTGCACTGACAGCAGTTTATAGTCTTAGAACATGATGGGAAAACCTCATATCCTGCATACCTGGTTTAGGGGACTGTTTGAAAGAGAAAACTTCAAAACCTATATAGAGAAGTCAGGGATGCATTCTGAGTGGGAGCAGAAACAGTACAGGGACCCAGAGGAAGCTGAGTGTGTCAGAAGGAGCTGGGCCATTAACATTAAAAGTGGGACGATGAGCCTTGAGGTATCCAGTGGTTGACCTCACCTGGGCACCCCTGAGTTTCGCTTTGCATTATTTAAAGCAACGAATGACTAGGTCCAGAAAAAGTCACCAGAGATATCCTATGTGAATGTACAGTTTCCCACAAAGGGGAATGCAGAATCCACTCATTTCTCTAGAACTTTACTGTGTGTGTCCCATACTGTGCTCACCACTATGGAACCTCTAGAAAGGCGTCCACTCCGCATTACTCACAGGCTGGTAGGAGGGAGAGGATCCATACATAGGCGTCAGAAACACAGCCCTCTGTCCATCCGTGAGCTTCTCGTGGACATGGCCTGAGCCTAGTTACCCCCTAACCCTCTAGAACAGTCCTTCCATTCTGTTTCTCTCTCACACTAGCACTTCAATTCCTTGTTTGTTTATTTGAGTTCTGGATGTGAACTCTGCTGTGACCCTGTGTTTCTTAATTGCCTCTTAGTATAGGAAGGGAGGGTTGGGGTTCTGAGACTTCCAACGGGAAGGACTGTCTGATTCCCCAATGTCCTGTGTCCTTTGTGTCTTTTCCATCCCGGCTGCGAGAAGCGGACAGAGGGGTGCCTTGGCGACTCGCCCTGGGCTGTCTATCGGTCGTCCAGGGTCAGAGCTCCTCCCTCCCACTGCTCACCTTTTCTCCACTGCACTGTTAACACCCAAATCAAATGAGGGAAAAGGAAATCCCAAATTAAATACTCCACTGGGCCTTTGGTTATGGAGTCAGGGTTGAAGTCGGCTTGGTGGGCCCATCAGAATCTGCGGGGAAGGGAAGAGATGCAGGTTGGAAAGTTCCTCGGGGCTTCTGATCCACCCCACCCCACCCCCACCGGGAACACTGCAGTCTCCTCCCCACTGTCAGGAGAAAGATCTTGCACGATCCCTCTGTCCTCGCTTCACCTTGAATGGCAACTGAGGAGTGGTCTCCCCGAAAGAGCCTCCTCCAAAGATGTTTTAAATGAGGGGAGACAATGCGGAGCTGGGTACTTTTCGGAAGAACAGAAGCCTACGATGCAAAGCTGTGGATCAACACCTTGAGTTAAATCAGCCGTGCCTCCCTGTGGCATAATGGCGCTAGGCGGTGGGAAAGCAGCGGCTTAGGATGGCGGGAACTTGGACGCTCTCCCTGGCTGCATGGCTGACTTGCTGGGTGACCTTGGGCGAGTCAGACTCCCGCTCCACCTGCTGTGTCTGTCATCTGCAGAATGTAGATGAAGACACAGGCCACCTGCTGGCTTTCTCGAGGTGTTGTGAGAATGGAGGAGAGCGTGGGAACCGAGTGCACAGTGCTCTGCCGCAGAAACAAATTCTGGTGATTCGTGAAGCACCGTTCCCGAGGAGCAGGGGCATCTGAGAACCTGTGCAGGGCTCACTAACAGTCCTGGGGTTGTGCCAGGGTGTGGAGGGCAGGCTGTCCCTGCAGGGTCTGTATCCGCCAGCCGATGTCCTTGCCTGCCTGTGCCAGCAAAGAGGAATGGGTTGTTTGAGCTGTCGGGAGGCGGTTGGTACAGGAGGTATCTGGCAGAGCAAAAAGGAAGCGCCAATCAGAGGAAGCTGGCTCTTCAATTAGAACCCTGAGCAGAAGGGTCTGGGGCAACCCAGAAGGCCTCGCCCAGTTCGCGAAGTGTGTGACAGTGAGCTGGTGGCCTTCCGCGAACCACAAGAGTCAGACCTAGTTCATCTCCTTTCTTCTAGAAAGGCAGACACGTGAGTGTCCTCCTCATTTAACAGATAGTTAAGCTTTACTATGAGCTGGGCAGTGCCTTAAGCAAAATAGACCTGCTCCTGACCTCACAGATGTAACAGTCAAAACTGTTTCTTGTCACTTGCTTAAGAATCGGGGGTAGGGGAGGGAGCCGTCATAAATGCAGATTCCTAGATCCTGCTACCAGATCAGACTATCTGAGGGTTGAGCCCAGGAATCTACATTTTTCACATGTCACAGGTCATTCTTGTGCACATTAAAGTTTGAGATCTCGGTCAACTCTGTCAAAGCTAAGGTTGATCAGTCATCTCCTTGTACACACTGGTGTTTAAAAATGAATTATGCACACACTTGATACGGTTTCATTTACTCTAGCCTAATATGTCTAGATTGCTAGTAAAGCCACCCGCCCCTTTATTCTGATCTTATGGAAGATATCTGCTCAAATCAAATTCAGGTGTTGATTTGAGCTTTTATTCTCTGCCTAGCTTCATGCTGTTCAGAAAAGACATATAAAAGCTCTAATCTTGGCCCCTGATAAAGCTTACTGTAACAACCATGGTTGAAAAAACCCACCCATGCTAATCAGTTAGAGATGAGGAGAAGGCAGAGTAAGATTCAGGACCAAGATGTAGAGCAGAAGATGAGTTTGCAGGGGTATAGAGTCTGAAGATGTTGATGGGGGCAGGACCCCTTTCCAGCCGTTCTCTGATTCCAGTCTGATGACCAGAGTCATAACCATCTAAAGAACTTTAAAAATATATGTATCCTGGGAGAATTTAGGAGATCCAGAGAGGGTGCAGGAATCTGTACTGATTAAAAAGTTGCACAGGTGATTCTGATTTGGGTTACCGGATTCGGGAACCACCCCACTATCTTTTTAAAAAGTTAGCCCCTTACCCCACCACCCCACTTGGTCTCTCTACTTTGGGCACAATAACATCAGCTCCTTTATCCATTCCTGAATTCTGTTAGCTGTGTAACAGTTGGACCCTGAGATTGCGGGGGCTTAATACAACAGGAGTTTACTTATCACTCATGTAAATCTAACCAGGGGTCTGGTGGCCCTGCTCCATGTTTGTTCAGGGACCAAGGCTTTGCCATCTTTAGCAAGTAGCTTCCTTACTGGATGTGGTCCAGCTGACAGATGGCGAAGCATGATCAAAGATACAGGTGCCTTTTATGGGCCAGACCTGGAGGGGATGACTCTCACTTCTGCTGACCTCCTGTTGGCCAGAACCCAGTCCTGTGGCTACCCCTGTCTGCACAGGAGGCTGGACGACGTGGCCACACTGCAAACCTGAAGGAGTGGGAGGTGGGTGTGGTGTCAGCTGGCTCTTTTCTACCGCGTTCCCATCACAGTTCCCTTTCTCTACAACTCTTTCACCGTGCTCATTGGTCCCTTCTGGCCTCTTCTGGATTCTCCCAGGCCCTCTAGGGGTGAAGGTCAAAAGGAGTGGTAACTCTCCAATCTTCAGAATTTTCCTTTATCATTCTTAGAACTGCAGAGAAGGCCTCTTGATTTTATATTCTTTTCACCTGCTCCCTCCATCCCCCTATTTCTCCTTTTCCCCCACTTTATCTGATTTTACTCATAGGTTAAACCATATGAAATTGCCAATGTTTGATCATTTTTTACTTACAAAGTGGCATTTTCATTTGGTTCAACCGAATACTACACTCCCAACTTTCTTCTAAGAGAACCCTGATTAGCCTTAGTAAGTGGACTTGCAGTCTGCTAGCAGAGATTCCCTTGAGAATCAAGCCAAAGGAGAGAGAGAAAAGATGTAGAAAGAGTTTCTTCCCATTAAATCTCATTGCCAGAGGCGTCTTGTGCCTGTCCATTCTGCCATAAATGTGAGTTCATCTCACATCTTCCTTCAGCCTTAATCACGGCTTCTCATTTCTGGTTATTTAATTGCTTCCAGGAATCGGTCTGTTTCCACCTCTCAATGAATTAGATAACAAGAGTTATATCATAATTTCCTTCTTCAACTTAACCACCAGGAAGCTAAGGCCAGCTCTTTTGATTACCCAGAATAATTGAACTATGCTTTTTGATTGGCATAATTTTTTTTTTAAAAAGCATATATTTTGCTTGTTATTTTATGACCATTGTCTTTTTAGTCTCACATTCTTTATTTTTTTAATGTGACATAAAAAAGACTAGAGTCATTTTAAAAAATGATGTGGGCTAAAATAAATGCAATTATCTCATAATCTTTTGAGGAAGATTTTACTGTCTCCATGTTACATTTGTGGAACCTGAGGTCCATAAAAATTAAAGGGCCTTTCTGAGGCCGTAAAGCAACTCGGAGGAAGAGCCTGGCCTGGACTGCAGGAACAGGTTCAACTCCAGTGCTCCTTCTGCTCTAAGATCCTGCCTTTTCCTAATTGCCCATTGCCACTGGAATCTCTTCCTTCCCAAGTTCACAGAGCTCATATTTTAAAAGAGTTGAATATTTTCTCATTTGTTATTACAGGTGTAAGAGCATCATCTCCTGAAAAGAAACTCACTATATATTTTTGATCAAATTCTGGTTAGTTTTGTCCCGTTAAAAGGAATTTTTTAATTTTTGGAAGAGATGGGAAAGGGCAAAAGCCCTTTCAAAAAGTAGACTTGAAAGACTGATAAGTAATTTTATGAGTACAATATAAATTTATGTGTACATTCTTTCAAATTCTCAAAAATCATTGGGGAAGATGGGATTACACTGGCGAGTAAGTATGATTACCAGCTTTGCTTTTTCGTAATTGGAAGTGTTTTACATGGACTTGGGGAAAATTGGATAGCCCAGTATTTTCGATATTTTCCTTTCCTTTTTTTTTTTTTTTTTTTTTCCATTTGGAGGTAAAAAAAAAAAACCAAACAATTCAGGAGCCACAAAGGTGCTGGGAAAGGTAGTTTAAAGCAGTAGTTCTCAAAATGGGGCCCTGACCAGGCAGCATCAGAATCGCCTGGAAACTTACTAGAAATGCAAATTCTTCATCCCCACCCCAGATCTGCAGAAGAGCAACCCAGCATATTGTGTTTTCATCAGCCTTTCAAGTTTTTTTTAATGCCTAGTAAAATCTGAGGCCAGCTGGAAGCCACTTCTCCCTATGGGTAGGAACTAGACAGTTAAAACATCTCCGAGCTAATTAAAAATGCTAATGAGGAAAATTAATGCCTTTGTAAAAAAAAAAAAAAAACAAAACAAAACAGTTACAAGTTTGTGCTTAAAGTCCAGAAGTAAGTTGCCTGTAAGAAATTATGTTTTTAGATGCAAAGCTGCTCTGAAGTGTTGATACAGAGAGCTAAGAACCACAGCAGAATTTCTGAGGGTCTCTTGACAGGAAAAAGTGGTTTGGGGAGTCTTTTCCCCGTGGCCGTGATTCTGTCACTGTTGGATTAAGCCTGGTGTGGGATCTAGGTGTGTCACTTTCTTTATATATGCTTTAAATCTAGAGTTATACTTTGCTTTCATTTTATCATTAATAATTAGTTCATTTATGCTTCTATTTTCTTTTTAAAGTAGGAAAAGCGTAGTGACAGCATCCTAAGCTAAGTTCCTGTCTTCTCAGGTGTCCTGGGCATGATCAGTTTCCTCTTTCCTTGCAAGCAGCCACCAGGCTGCTCTTTAGTGTCCTGGAGTATGTAGCCTCTCAGAAGTGCTGGTCCAGCTATCCGGGAGGGCAGACATCCCATTCCGATGAGGTCATTGACGCTCGCCTGTGCTGGGCCCATTCTGGCCCGAGTCGGCACTGGGCTGGTGGGGACAAAAGAGGAGGAAAGATGGCCAGCCCCCCAAAGGCAAGGAGTGGGGGCGCTCGGCCGGATGGGGGTGAGTGCCACTCAGGATCAAGGGCTCAGACTTCAGATCCCTACAGACCTGAGTTCGAGCTGTGCTCCTGTCTTAGAGAAGCCTCTGTCTCTCTCGGCCTTAATCTCCTAATTTCCCAAATGGAGGGAATAATAATACATACCTTGTAGGTTTGTTCTGAGAATTTAGTAAGTTAATGCAGCAGTTCTCAACCTTTTTGGTCTCACCCTCAACAATTAAAGAGGACCACAATGAGTTTTTATTTATGTGGGTTATAACTATCAATGTTTACTACATTAAAAATTAAAAGTGAAATCATTTAAAAATAATCATCCCATTACATGTTAACATGTCACATCTTTTTCTCTGGAAAATAATTATTTTCCTAAATGAAAAAAAAATTAGCAAGAGAGGTGACATTGTTTTACATTTTTGTGAATTTCTTTAATGTCTGGCATAACAGAAGACAGTTAGATTCTTTTATCTGCTTTGTTACTCAATGTGTCATGTAGCCTCTGGAAAACTCCATGGTATAGTTGTGAAAGTATTCGAGTGAAGAAGACAAGTAACATCCTAGAATTAGATGGAAATAGTTTTGACCTCGCAGATGAATTGGAAAAGTCTCAGGAACCTTTCTGGGGTTCCCCAGTTCACTCTTGGAGAACCACTGGATTAATAAATTATGACAAGTGTTCAGTACAATGCCTTACACATAGTATGCTCTGAATAATAAGTTATAATGACAAGCACTGCCATTAGCAGGAAGACATAGCACTAGTGGCAGCTTCTGCACATAGACAAGGCAGAGATCTAGAAGTGAACCAGGCTCTGCCTCCTGCAGGGTCTCTGCTCAACCCACACACCCCACCAATGCTCCGTCTCTGCTGAAAGGCAAGCCCTGTGACGTATCCTCTGCCAGCGGGGCCCCGAGAGTGTCTGGACGTGTTTCAGGCTGCAGCACTGGGACGTGTGCATGCGTACTAATATGGCAATGGTGTTCACTGGACAGCCCGTGGTTGCCTCTCCTCCCAGAAGGCAAATCCTTGCCTCTCCATCATCTTGTTTATCTTCTCCGTGTCCCCATGGGGGAGAGACTCAGTCCGGCCTCTCGGTGCATCATCCCAGGGCCAGGACTTGAACCCAGGTTTCCTGACCTAGAGTTAAGTCAGGGTAAAGAGGGAACAGACAGAACAGAAAACCTCTTTGGGTTTGGCATAGACCTGCCCGGGGGCGCCGTGGGGTGCTTGCGGGACTCACCTGTGCTGGAGTTGGCTGCTGGGAACAGTACTTGTCAGCGCCACCCGGAGATGCTCAGAGTCACCCGGAGACACGGGCCAGAGTCCGTGGCTTTGTCCTCCCATCAGAAGACTTGCAGACCAGGCGACAGTTGGCTGGCGCTCCCCACCACCTTTTCCCTGGCCTTTCTTTGAGTCCATAAACCATAATGCCAGCAGTGGGCTGAGAGCTGTAGCAAGCTGCTGTGTTGGCATGTAATTTGGAAACCCTTTTCACTTAGCCATCTATGAAACACCTGGTGTGTTTTCAGCCCCCAAACTGTTTCCTCCCTCGTCTCCCGCCCAGGCAGAGAATAGAGGAATGCTGACCAGTCCAGACGAGGGCTCAGTCTCGCAATTGCAGTAGCAGGCTTGTGGCCAAGACCTGGGTCTCTGGTATCATCCTTGCGGGACCTGAAGCCATAGGTTGAGAATGATGGGCAGGGAGCCGGGGCCAGGAAATTCGACCCGTGCCAGTGGCTGGGGTCATATCAGACAGGTGTCAGCAGCATCAGTGGGGATGGCAGACTCAAGAGGCAGCCAGAAGGTGGTGATGGAAGGGGCAGCAGGCGGCTGGGAGCTAGAGTGCTCCTGCACCTGTCTGGGTGGGAGTGGGAGAGCCTAGAATGTGAGACAAATGATAAGGGTCTAGAAAGGAGTAGGAGAGTGACAGTGAGGGGAAGGTCAGAAACACAAGGAAGAGCTGGTAAGTGGCTTCTGGCCTCTGCATTTAAAACAAAAATTATGGTAACATATCTACAACATAAAATTTGCCATTTTAAGTGTCCAATTCTGTGGCATTAACTCCTTTTACAGTGTTGCCATTAACACCATCTACTACCCAAACTTTTTCAGCACCCAAGATAGAAACTCTGTACCTATTATGCAATCATTCCCCATTCCGCCTCCTTGCAGCCCCTGTCGCTATGAATTTGCTTATTCTACATATTTCATATAAGTGGAATCATACAATATTTGTTCTTTTTTGTCAGGCGTATTTCACTTAGTATAATGTTTTCAAGATTCGTCCTTGTTGTAGCATGGACCAGAACTTCATTCTTTTTTATGGCCGAATAATATTCTATTGTATGTTTATATCACATTTTGTTTATCCATTCATGTCTTGATGGACACTTGGGTTCTTTCTACCTTTGGCTATTGTGAATGATGCCACTATGAACAACAGTGAATTTTCTTTTATTGCTCTTGCTTTGGGATGTCATATTTATTACCCCTGCTTATTTTTATTTTTATTTGATCTCTCCTTTTTAAATGTTCTCTGGGTGCCTTTAAGTAGGAAACACTCATTCATGCAACAGATATTTATTGGGTTCCTATTATGTGCCAGGCATTCATTTAGTGAACAAAACAGACAAAAATTCCTGCCCTCGGGGAGCTTACACCTTAATGAGTGGAAGAGATTGAAAATATAGAAAAAAATAAGTAAAATGTATAGTACTAGTTGCAGAGGGGGAATAAAAGCAGGGAAGGAGACAGGGTGTTCCAGAAGGATCAAAGAAGTTCTCGCTGGGAAGATGGTGTGTGCGCAAAGTCCTATAGGGAGTGAAGAAGTAAGTCATATGGATATCTGGGGCAAGGGCATTCAAGGGCAGAGGGAACAGCAAGTGCAAAGGCCCCAAGGCAAGTGGTGCCTGTTGTGTTGGAGGATCAGAGAGGAGGCAGGTGTGGCTGGAGCACAGTGAGTCCCAGGAGGAGAGGTCAGTGAGGAACAGGGGAGGGACAGGGAGGGCCTTGTAACGGGTCATTGTGATGGCTGTGGCTTTTTCTCAGAGTGAAGGGTGGAGCTGATGGGGGTGTTGAGCAAAGGAGTGGCATGATCTGATTTGCTTTCAAAGGGAATGAAATGGTGAGAGTGCTGGGCCTGGTAGAAGCTGGAAGGTTGATTGGGAGGCCAGATCAATAATCCAGGAGGCAGATGTTAGTAGCTTGGACCAGGATGAAAACAGAGGACATGGAGAGAAGTTTCTGGGTTGTATTTTAGAAGTACAGCTGATATGATTTGCTCAAACATTGGATATTGGATGGGAGAAAGAGGAGTGAAATTCAACTCTAAATTTTTTGGCCTGAGCAACTGGAAGGCTAGGGTAGCCATCATCTGAAATGGGCAGGAGATGGATGGTGGCTGGAGGAAGTTCAGGAGTTTGCTTTTGGACCTGCTAAGGATGAGATATCCAAGTGGAGCTGTCAAGTAGGTGGCTGCAGAGGTCCAGGATGGAGCAGATGGAATCAGGGAAATGACCTGAGGAGTGCAAAGGAGAAAGAGAATCAGCAGCAGCAGCCCTTGTTAAGCCAAGCCTAAGCCAAGCCCCACCCCAGGACCGAACACATATAAATGAAAGGGTCCCTCAGAACCAGACTCATACCCTGGGCGTCAACCCAAAGAGCTATTATGGTTCAAATTGGTGTCTCCCAAAAAAAGATACATCAAGTCCTAACTCCTGATCTCTTGAATGAGACCTTATTTGGAAATAGGATCTCTGAAGATGCAATTAATTAAGATGAGGCTGAAGTGAGTTGGGGTGGGCTCTAGTCCAGTATGACTGGTGTCCTTATAAGAAGGAGAGAACTGGACACTGCTGTATAGACACCAGGGAGAAGGCCACGTGAAGATGGGGCAGGCAGAGATTGGAGTGTTACATCTACAGTCCAAGGAATGCCAACAATTGCCAATGAACTACCCAAAACTAGGAAGAGGCAAGCAAAGATTCTCCCCTAGAGGTTTCAGAGGGAGCATGGGCCTACCGACATCTTGATTTTGGATTCTACCTCCAGGACTGTGAGACAACCAATATATGTTGTTGTGTGGGACCCAGTTTGCAGCACTTTGTAATCTCAGCCCCGGGAAACTAAGATGGTGGCCAAGGGGGTCTCCACTCCTTCCTCTTCCCTGTTGGTGCTGCAGAGCCCCTCCGGCCTCATGGGGCAGCAAGTGATGGTGCTCACAGCCTTACTTCCAATAGGAATGTCTCCTAGGGTGTGGGTAGTAGGACGAGGTCCTGGCTGGAATTGGAAGGGAAGCACCCAATGGAGTGTGGTCTCCCCAAAGACCAGGGCTGCCTCTGAAAGAGTTCCAGCGGGGCCTTCCAAAGAGGGTCCACGCTCTGCTTTTCCCAGCCTGGCCTCTTGCTCTGTTGTTCTCCTGGGCCTGCCTTCAGAGGATTGCAGCTATCCAGGGAGATGGGATTGGCAGATCCCAAGTCCTTGATTAGAATCTGCACAATGTCAAAACTGTCAAGGACCGGAGAGAGCATCCTGTCCAATGCTCTCTTCTTGCAGATGAGGGAACTGAGGGCTGGGGGGAGGGGGTGACGTGACTTGTCCAAATTAGAAGCTCCATGACCTAGGGCAAATCACTTAACCCTTGCAACCGTGCCAGGCCAGAGGGCATTTCCCCAGTGTCTCTGGCTTAGAGATGGCTCTGTGCTCATCGTCCTCCTGTTTCTCTCTGACCCTCCTCCACTTGAGTTTTGCTGCCAGGTCAGGGTTTCGGGAATGATTGACAGTGCTGCAGTCACCCAACCCTTTTGGCAGTCTGCCTACCCTGATGGAAGAGATGTGGATTTCCTTGGCAGCAGCATTTCCTCAAGAAATATCTTGCCTAAAATTGATGGTCCCTCCTTTGCTTTGGTAGTCCCCATGTCTATGGTGGAGCAGAAAGTTAGCTCTGTCCCAGGATATTCTTCCCCATCTGCCAGAGTCCACCCCTCACCCCATCCCAGAGCTATTTTTTTGTTCTCCTCTGGCCTGCTCAATCCTGTATAGGTCTCTTTTGCTCTCTGCAAATCCCTCAGTCCTTCCAATTGTCTGGGCTGCCTTTTTCTTGACTACTTTTTAAGCCTCGGGACTTCTTAAATATCAGCTCCAGTGTGCCTGCCTGATGAGCTGAGGTCATTCCTACCCTCAAGTGACCTGGTGGATTAAGCAACAATGCTAAGGATTCCAGGACAGTGAGTTTGAAGATTAGCATCTTTGCTTGCCTGTTGGGAAGCCCTTGGCCTTTCTGGAAGTAGGAAGAGTGATATTGACCTTCTGCACAGGCTTTGGTGGGGAACAGTTGATTACCACAAATGCTCAGCTCTCTAGCTGAGGAGCTTCCCACTTTCTGCCCCCACCCAGTGGTTCTGAACTTGTAGAGCTGGAGCCAGCAGACTGGGACATTTGTTCCACTCCTGTATCAAGTGAAAATCCCGGGCCTGGGTGTCTCTGATGACACAAGTGCTTGACACTGCATTCCAAGGCAAGGAAGGACTGTGCTGCCTCTCTCTTATATTAGGTCCACCTCTACTTCCACGTTGCTGGATCCATAAATTCACCGCATCAGGAACGCCTATCCCCTCCCGCACCTCTGTCCCTTCTTTATAGGTAATCAAACATTTTTCATTCTGTGGTTGCTGAGTAAAACCCCCCGGGGGACCATCTTGCCTGCAAATAGAAGGTGAGCTTGTCTGCTGGCCTGCCTGCCATCATATTTTTACTGATGGCGATTCCAGAGCTCAAACCTATAGTGCAATGGAAAGAGCCTGGAAATGAGAAGGAAGACACTTTGGCTCTAGTATACTTGCCCCCTCCCTTTCTACTGCCACCTGGAAAAGTTATCTTACCCCTCTTAGGCTCTTACAAAAAGGAAGTGCTAAGCCGGCAATCTCTGGGGTCCCTCTGGCTCGTACATTCTGCAATTCTCTGTAGCCTTCTTGTTTCCAGTGTATTTTTAAAGAATCCTGCATTATTTATCCCAGTATTTCGGTTCCTCTCCATTGCACAGTGCTATCCATGCAGTAATGCCATCAAAACACCTACACTGTACCTCAACAATCTGATGAGATAAAATGCCTCATCCTTGGGCTCTGGGAACAGAGTAGCAGTTCTCCGATTCCACTATCAAAGAGCTCAGAAAACACAGGCTGCCAAGGAAGAAGGAGCAGCCACGTGGAGCACCATGTGTGTGTCATTAGGCAAAAACACCTTCTCTATCCCCAAAGCCTCTGTTTTCCCCTAAGCTGCCTTATTTATTCCCTACCTCTACCCTTAGAATAATGCCTCTGAGCTTGTTGGCTTTTGAGAATGTGTTGGGAGGGCTGGTATTGGGAGCATATGGCCTTGTTATCCTGCCTAGAGCTCAGAGTTGGACTCACCAGCAACTGGCTGGGTCCTGCAAGTAATTAAGCTGTGCATATTGATCCAGAGTGGCACAGGGGCCTTGGGCTTGCTCCAGCCTCTGACACCTGCTCTCGTGTTCCTTGTGCAGTGTCCCTCCGTGCTCTGGGCACACCTGTAGATGGAGTGTGGGATGCTCAAGGTTGGTGCTGCCAGGGCTGGCAGGATGTGTTTGTGCCCCTTTTCCCTTTACAGACACAGGATCTTGAAAGGAGCCTTGAGTTCCAAGAGAAGCAGGAGCTGGTGTGGTCTTGTAGTGAAAATAGAACTGGCTCTGGTGCACCAAGTGAGTGACCTTGGGTCTTAGTTTCACTCTAAGCAGAAAGGAGATCATTGCAAGTTCTTCCCCACTCCAAGGTGGGGTCCCAGTGAGATGATGTGAAAGCATGTAGGAAAGTTTAGAGGGAGTTTAAATATGAAAGTGTCACTTATGGAGGCCGTGGTCCAAGGAGAGAAGGGCAAGGGCACTGGAGCTGCACAGACCTGGGTTTGAATCCCGGCTCTTCCTTGGGAAAATGACTTACCTATTCTGAGCATTCCTTTACTCATCTGTAGACTGAAGGATGATAAAACAACATTGACTGATTATTGATAATAGTAAGAGTATCTGTGATTCATTGCATGCTATTATGTGCCAGGACCCTCATTCCTTTTCTTCCTAGAACTTAACAGGATTTGCAGTCACATATTACTATGTATGGATTTTTGTGTGTTGGTGTAACGTCTCCCTTCGAGACTATATGCTTTGTCACCACTGTAATCGCAAAGTCCAGTTCATCACCCAGCCCACACACAGCAGGTGCTCAAGGAATGTTTGTAAAGTCAAGGGAAACTGTGTGTCTTGCACTTTCTCCTTTGGTTCCTATATTCACCCTTTAAGGTATGTACTATTATTATCCCCGTTTTAAATGGGAGTTAAATGGGGCCAACAGAGGGTAAGTGATTTGTTCAGGGTCATGCAGCAGGAATTGGTGAAATAAGGACTCAAACCCTGCAGTGCCTGATTGCAGTGCCTCATCTCCCAACAACTGTGTGTGTCTCCAGTCAAAGAAACAGCAGGGCCAATGCATGGGTGTCCTAAACAATCACCCTTCGATTTAAGTTCCAAGAGATCCATTTTCATTGTTGAAGATTAGCAAGTACTGGTGAGCTAAAAGAGGAAAATTAAAACCACATATTTCCCCACCAATTAGAGTAACTGCTATTCATATTTTGGTGTATATCCTTCTAGTCTTCTGTACATAGTTAACAAAAAAAAAAAAGAGTTTCTGTTGTACATACTGCTTGGTAATCTGCGTTTTTTAACCTAAGAAAATATTGTCAAGATATTACTGTATTAGTAAACATTTTTTTCCAAAATATAATTTTAATGACATAATTCCCCTTGCAAGGATGTACTATAATCTATTTAAACAACCCTTAACTGTGGTGGACACATATGCTACCCTTAATTTTAATCCATATTTACCTTTTTAAAGTATTCTGAAAGGGTGGCTGGGTAGAGAATTCACAGCCAGATATAGCTTGGGTTTCATCCCTCAGGTTGACTTGCCAGGCTCCTTCTCTAACTGGGTGTGGTCATAAAACTTTGGGGTACTGGGGCAGCCAGTAAAGGACCATGCTTTGAAATGACTACTGGGTAGTGAGACTCCAACTTCCATTGTTATAAAAATAGCAGTGGCCAAAAGTAAGTGTGTGTGTGTGTGTGTGTGTGTGTGTGTGTGTGTGTGTGTGTGTTGGGAGCTCAAGGTTGAAAGTTAGGGGTTGGTTTGCTGTTGACTTTGGAGCAAGTGAGTTATAAGGCAGTAGTTGACACAAATCAGTGGTTTCCCCGGCTTTGGAATGGGTGCCTGGGAGACCCCTGGAAGCTGAAGTGTGAGGACCTAGTGGGCAGAGTGAAAACAGTGCTTGGGGGCGGTGGGTTGGGGCCTGGGACCAAGGGGTGGGCTCGGGCCCATGGGATCTGTTCTGTAGCCATACATGCCAAGCACTGGTTTTTAGTACTGGTGGGGGAACTGTGATGTTTACAGTAGGATTTATTGTTAACACCAGCATTTATTTAAATGGGATAGGGATTTTCCATTTGTTAAAAGCAGTTTTCTCTTCTCCAACCTGCCATTGTTTCAAGCCTTGACCTACAGTACTTGTCAGCACTTCTTTGGAAGTTTGGAAATAGGGTGTGGGGGGACTGGGCAGAGAGGAAACAACCAAACACGTAGTAGGTGCTCATGGACAAGCGACGGGAATAGATTATATCCTATATCTCTCGTAATAACCCACAAACTAGGTGAGATAATACCCATTTGACAGCTGTGGAACTGCAGCTCAGAGAGGGCGATAACCACTGGAACTGCTCAGCTCCAACTGGAAGCTTATCTTGGAGGCGTCCAAGTGAAGGAATTGAATCATAAGAAGAAAAACACTAAGCCCTGTGCCCCAGCTTCACTGAATCCCCCTCTCTCCCAGGGGAGGGGTTTGGAATGTCTGACTCCTGCGTGCGGTAAGGAAGACGCCCGGCCGGGATTCCTTCTGTGCGGCACATCTGGGAAGGGGTATCCCCCCTTGGCGATTCTTGGGCAATCTGGATGTCTGGCTGGTCAAGCCAGCCCCATTCCCCTGACTGTTCTTTTGGTCTTGGAGCACCTGCCAAACATCTGACATTGTTCAGTATCGATTGCACGTAAAATGAAGAGTCGGCGCTTCAAAACAGTTGTGTGTTTTTTTTTCCCCCTTGTTGTCTAAGAAACAGGTTTTTAGGGTCTTTGATTCTCTCCTGGAATAACAACCATTATAGGGGCATCCATTTAAGCTAAAGAGCCTGTGCCGTCTGCAAGGGACCAGTTTGTTTTCATTTCACGTTGAACCTTGACTGGCTCCAAAAATTTTTAATCAGGTGGTTTCTGAAAGAGGCAGAGACTGAGGGGGGTGTGAGGGATGAGGATTTGGTCCTGAAGAGGTTTAGCTTCCAAGCGTATGGCCGGAGTGGGGCTGGGAGGCGGAGGGGTGATCCTCTGAGAAGGTGAGGGTCACTGGCAAGATCCAGCCAGCCCTGTGTTCCGCGGCTGGAACAAAGAACACGTTGAACCATACAGGACTCTGGCGTGTTTGTTGATCGACTTACCCAGGGGCCAGGGCCAGCTGCTTTTGTTCCAGAGGATTTCATGGATTAACTCCCTGGACTTTGGGAAATTGTTTCCTTTTGAGAAAGGGAAGTTTTGGAGTGGCTGCAAAGGAAATGCTCCTGGGTAGGCTTGGGGAGTGAGGGGGGTGTTGGAGGGCATGAGAGGCCATGTATTATTCATTGGTGGGATAGCCAGGGGCTTCCAGGGAGGGAACATTCCAGACTTGTGGTATCCACACTCTGAGTGCTACTTCCAGTAAACACACCGTCTAGCGGAAAGAGGAAGCCTGAGGCCAGAGCACGTCATGGGTACTTAAGCTAGACCGCAGTAAGAACTTCCCGGTGCTCAGGGTTGCTAGGCACTGGGATAGGTTTCCCAGGGAGATCGTGGCTAGAAACACCATCTGCCAAAGATGGTTTAGTCCCGGAAGAGGTGAGGGAAAGAACAAGACGGTCCTTTCTGTCCTACTTAATCTTGGTTCTGCTGGCTCCAGGCGGAGCTTTCCTTTCCGAGGTGGAAGTAAAGGCAGTCTGGGGTCTTGGACAAGCTCGGAGTGTCTTGTAAACGGGAGGGCTCCACCTCCTCAGCATCGCCCCCACCCCTGACCCAGGGCCCCGGGTCTGCAGAGTTTGTCTGCTCCGTGCCGCTGTCCTACCCGGGCGGCAGGTCCCAGCAAGTCCATGCACCGCGCGGGAAGGGAGGAGATACGGCCATATGATTAAATACTCACGCTCTGTCAAAACACTGACAGTTACCAAATGCCTCCTCCTCTATGGGGAACGGTGAGCAATGAGCAAAATGACTTCAATATGCAAAAGGCATTCGCCGGAGGAGGCCGGGAGGGAATGCTAATCCCGGAGCCAGGAGGGAGCAGCGGGGATTAGCGCTTGATTTATAGGCTGGCTGAGAGAAAGCAGCGAGGCTCAGCCGCCCGCGTTCTGCTGTGCGCATGCGTGCGGAGGGAGCCGGCCCCAACGAGGTCTGAAAAATGGGTGGGAGTGGGAGGGAGGGGACTGGCCGAGAGTTCTCGGCCCGGGCTCTGGGTGCAAAATCTCACACACGGGCCTCTAGACTTTGCAGGAGACCGGAGTGGTGAGTACCCGTTTGGGAAAGACTGGGGAATCACCGCTCCTGGAGGTGAGGGATCCACTTCTAAGCTCTTCTATATAAACCCTTCTCAACTGGGTACAGAGAAGGGCGACTGAGTGTTCAGTGAGCGTCACAAAGGGAATCAGAATTCCACACAGATGCTTCACCCCAAAAGGGCACTGAAGGGCGTGTTTACAGGGGAGCGAGGCGGCCTGCAAGGGAGGTTGAGGCACCCAGGGCTGGCAGTCCTGGGAGCTGTTCCCGCCCCTAGGCAAGGGATGGAAATAGTCTTCCTGGAGCCCAAGAGCAGGAGGCTGTGGCCACTGGCACCAAACTCAGGGGAATGTTGAAGAAAACACCCTGGCTTCTCTTTCCCGATGATTACCAGTGTCCCGTTGGTGCCTTTCGTTGGCCAAACCAGCTCCAAGCCAGAGAACCAGGGGGATGTTGCCTGGAGGCAGCAGTCTCCCAAGACACAGAGCAGAGAAGGGAGGGTGCATAGTGGAGCCGCAGCGTAACAGCTTATCTGTAGTATTAGCTTAGCTTTAGCCAACTCTGGAAAGCCCCTCCTGAGAGGGGAAGTTTTAAAGAGGTTACCCCCTCTCAAAGAATTCTTTCCCCAAGACTAGCACATGTACCTTGTAAAACAGATTAAACAAAAAGTAATGAAACTCTGAAATGCCACATGTACACCTTCCTTTCTCTGTGAAATACCGACTTTCAGGGGGCAGGGATGGAGACTTTTATTACCAACGGTCTGGAATAACTTTAACCTCCCCCCCCCCCCCACTGTGTACAGTTCTGGTCAGCGTACAGGACTGTTTCACACAATTACTCAATTCTGACAACAACGCTTGGAGGCCGACAAGATGGTGACAAATGGCAACCAGTGGCCTGAGTTCTGCAAGAATAGATGAGCAGGCCTGACCCAGCCCAGGCTACAGCCGCTCTCAAGGAGATAATAAACCCTCCATGGAGAAAGACTGCAGGGGCCTGTGGCAGGTGGAGGGCAGGATGCAGAGATGGGAAGAAACTGGACTTTCCTCTTGGCTTAAGGCTGGCCATCAATAGTCTCAAGTGGATCTCCTGCTCCCTAAATGTCTCCACAACGCAGAAGCCATGATGTCTGTCCTGCCACTGTTCTTTTGGGCCATGTCTGGTGGTGGTGGGGATCAGACGGTCATTTCCTTCCCTGACCAGGCTAGAGGGGCTGGGTCAGCAAAGGGACAGTCAGTCCCAGAGGGTGCAGGATGGAGGGAGAGGTAAAGAGAATAGGGGAGGTGAGGGGCAGCAAACCCACCCACACCCTTTGCCAAGGACTGGGGGCCTTGGCTTGTTCTCCAGGGCAGTGTGGACCTACTTGGGGAAACTGCAAACTCTTCTTCCTCATGGAGCTGCTTCTTCCTCTCTAGAATCCCGCTGAACACTTTGCCGCCAGGGTGCCCTGGGGTGGGCAGGCATCGTCACCTAGAACCTTTTCCAGGTGGTGACTGCCACCGCTCAGGCTAGACAGACACCGGCGGTTGGGGTGTGGAATTCAGTTCGTGGAATCCAGTTCGTGGTCTCTGATGCCAATTTGGGCGAAATGTGGATTTTCCTCTGCTCTTGTGTGTCTCATTCCCAGTTCTGTTCTGATTGGAAAGAAAAATAAATTATGTAGATTTGAGTCCAAGGTGCAGCCTTGGAGTTGGTGTTTTCCTTGTTGACACAAACAAGATGAAGACTGCCCTGAACTTAGGAGGAACCCCCAGTGAGGGTCCTTCCAAAGGGCAGTTTAAGGGCTACAAGCCAGACTGCCTGAGCTCCAGTCTTGGTGTTGCCACTTACTAGCTGGGTGACCTGGAGCAAGTTATTTAGCTTCGTTGTTCCTCGGTGTCCTAATCTATGAAATGGAGATAGTTGCAGCATCTGCCTTAGAGAGTTTATATGAGGATTAAATGCTTTCAAGTGTGTAAAGTGCAGAGAACAGTGCGTAGTGCATACTATGTGATGTAAATGCTCTCCGTTAATATTACAAGGGACTCCTTTCTGGGCAAAGCATCTTCCTAGGGCTTTGGGGAGATGGGACATCTGTGAGGCTACTCTGGGCAAATATTCCCCAAGCATCTACCTCATTCATCAAGTTATTTCTTTGCTCAAAAACCTTGCGTGAGTCTGCTTGTTTGAAAATACCCACTTGGATCAGGCAAACACGTGAATTCTTTGTGGTTGGCTCTCTACAACCTGGCTTCCAACCTCACCTTCTCCTTGAAACTCTCTGCTTCACTAGAGAAACCTGTTAATGGACTCCAGACGCATATTTGCTTTTACCCCCACCTCACCCTGCCTGAAATGCTTTCCTCCCTCACTTTTACCTCCAAAGCCTCTTCATCCTTTAAATTCCAGCTCAAGTTCCAGTTCTTCCACAAAGCCTTTCCTGTGCCATGGGTCTCCCCATCCTCTGAGATCCCTCAGCCTCCCTGCCTGCCGTGGACTGGCCCTCCTGCTACCCCTGCCTCGTCATGTCAGTCATCTCCGTTTAAGCCTGTTGCTTCCCAGACGGAGGGAAGCCACAAGTCAGAGGGAAGCCACAAGTCAGACTTGTTATTAGGGCCGGGCATTATGGGGATTTGCATAGTTGCTTTATAGGAGTGTCCACTCTAAGACAGTTGACTTGCTTTCTTGATTCTTCCATTATGTCCTTATTGTGATATGGAGACCCTTCTGCATTTTGAATGCCTGGGAGAGGACAGCAGAAGTGTTGTAGCCACTGCCTCTAACCATCTTTTCCTAAAATGGAGGCAATTTACAGTATGACTAGTGCTATTGTGTATTTATCAGTTCTATTTAACACATTTCCATAGGTCCGGGACCTGAATAAAATAAACAGACAGCTGAAAGAAATCAACTGATAGCCAAGTAAGGACCTGGTGTTGGTTTTTAAAAAGAAACTGCTTGTATCATGGATTGTACTTTAATTTTGTTCCTATTAGAAGTAGAACGTCTCAGTGATGCCTTATTTGTTTTGCTTATTTGCTTAGTTGTTAAAAGTTATTTGTCCAGATTTTTGGATCGTTTCAAATCCAAAAATCAACAGCTCTAAGGGGGGAACCATGGACCCAGGCACTCATGACAGACATTAGGGGAAGGAGGGGAGCTGGTGGAGAAGAAACTGGGCCCCAAGAGCTGATTCCACAGCCTGAGGAGGTCCTCCGAGGTGCTGGGTCAGGACCTACAGGGCAGCTGGTACACTGGGGACATGCTGTTCCTTCTGGAGCTGGGAGAAGGCCTTGGGCTCTTCGGAGAATTAAATCAGAGTGAAGCCAGGAGAACCGAGACCTCTTGGTGTAACTGGGCAAGGAAAGCCCCAACAGACAGAGGAGTGTTTGAGGAGCCCTGAAAGATATCTTGTGGGCTAAGATCCTACAGAGAAGGGAGAGGGCTCTGCCCTGGAGCCTACACAAGAGTTCTGCATGCTCAGAAGATGACAGCAAAGGCTGAGATGTGATGGGGGTCCCTGAGGATGGGGCTGGATCCTGGGGTAGCACAGCATAGACTCTGCAGCCTGCTTGGGAAGCTGTCCACTGCTTTCTAGCATGTGACTTTGAGCAACTTCCTTTACCTTTGTCTCAGTTTTCTCATCTGTAAGATGTGATCATAATTGTCCCCATCTCCGAGAGGGTTGATGTAAGAGCTATCAGTTGAGGTATGCTACATGCTTCCAATGGAACCTGCCATATACCAAACCCCTGAGAAGTTGTGCTCCTCCTGCTGCTACTGTTGTTATTAGTATTATTCTTCAAGATTAATCCATAGAAGTTTCTGCTTTCCAATGACTTGAGTCCAGCATCTCCCTCTTAGTTTGTTGCCTCATCTGGGTCTGCTGTATCATGGCTTGAGGATTAGTTCAGTCTGTAAACAACTATTTCCCCTCTCTGTACGGTGCACAGTTCTCAGCCCTGTGAAGGATACAGAGGTGATGATTAATAAAACCACCTTAGGCAGATGTGGCTCTTCAAAGGTGGGAGTGCTCTGTGGGAAACACTCTCCAATGGGTTCATCTTGAGAGTCACCAGCAGGAGCTTGGCTGGGTCTCAAGTGATGCTGCAGGGGAGTGATATCCTGTGGGGCTTTCAGGACCCAAATTCTTTATGGCAGTAACTAACAAGGCAGAAAGTGGGGGGCTAATGGGGACTGGATGTGCTGGCTGGAATGAGCCAGAAACAGAAACAGTTGGAGAGCTGTACTTGTACTGAGGCTGTCTCTCTGTGTTCATTTTGGGCAGCCATGAAAAATGAAATGGACTCTTATACCTCTTTTAGGCAGGGTTTGGTCTAGGGGCAGAGAATGAGAGTTGTCTGAGGAGATTTTCTGCTTCCCTCAGGACTGATGCCTTGACAGCACTTTTATGCAGCCTCTGTCTTTGTCCCTGGCAAGTACTTGGCGGGCAGCTGTTTGACTGAACAGTGCAAGGGATATGAGCTTTACATGGCAGCTTCTAGTAGGCTGGGCTTGTTCATCTGAGTCCTGTACGGCACTCAGTTGGAGTCTCCTTGGCCTGAGTGTTGAAAGTTGGCTCTGGTTTTAAGGAATAATAGAAGCTCACACTGAGGTGTTGGATGATGATGATGATGATGATGATGACGATGATGATGACTGACGACAGTGATGATGATGACAGTGATGATGATGACGATGACGATGATGACAGTGATGATGACAATGGTGATGACAGTGACAACGAAGATGATGACAGTGATGATGATGACAACAGTGATGATGACACTGAAGACGACGATGACAACAGTGATGATGACACTGATGATGATAACAATGATGATGATAACGACGACAAAGATGATGACAATGACGGTGATGATGACGACAATGGTGACAGTGATGATGACAGATGATGACAATGATGGTGACGATGACAACAGTGATGATGATGATGATGCTGATGATGACGACGGCAATGATGATGACAACGATCATGATGACAACAGCGATGACGATGATGATATGATGATGACAATGATGACGACGATAACTGATGATGACGATGACAGTGATGATGATGACAATGATGATGACGATAATGATGATGACGATGACAGTGATTATGATGATGATTATGATGATGACAATGATGAAGCCTTTGCAGAGGATTCATCATATCCTAGGTCCCATTTCTAACCCAGACACCCAACAGCCACTCAATAAAGCACTCAGGAGCCCAGGAATCCTTTCAGATGATGTTGACCCTCCAGAGCAGCTTTGATAAGAAAAGTCTCTGCTTCATTCCTTCAACTGTGAAGAATGTACTGATGTTTCTGAGCTGTGCGGGTTTCCCTCAGGTACAAAGAGGTCATTACTGAGAAAGGGAACGTTTATCTTTTGTCCCACAGAGAGATGTCCTGAGAGCCTTATAACTACTGGGAAGCCTCCCAGGTACTCACTGGGTTGCAATAAAAAGGTTCAGCTCATGGCTGAAGTCATGGCTGCTCACTTGAGACTTGTGAAAGATACTAATAACAGTAATGATTAAAATAGTAACTGTTAGGAAAGTATACCAGATACTAATTGCTTTACATGCATGATTTCTAATAGTCACAATAACTGCATAAAGCAGTTATTCAGATATTCTGAAGTTGGAGACCATGGAGCTGCAATTCAAACCCAGGTCTCCCTGATTCCAAAGCTGTGCTTTTTCTACAGCATATGGCAGAGGTGCATTCTGGAGCAAGAGGTGATGGGGTTTGCGTTAAAGGAAGAAGGTGGAATAATGCCTGGGCTGGCTCTTACTGTGGCTCCCGGCTGGACCAGGCTGCTGGCTCCCCCTCAATCCTTGAGATCTTTGAGCATCAGGGATGGGACTAATGTCTCTGTCAGTAGACACTGGTCCCAAGGCAGCCAGGCATGCTGGCAGCACTCTCAGCCCAGTCTGTCCTGCACCATTCCCTCAGCGTGCATGGGCCTCCTGACAAGGAGTGACAGCTGTGATTCAACGCCTGCACCAGTGGCGGGAGGCATGCAGGTGAAACAAGGGGGAAAGAACTGTAATTACCTCTTAACACATTTTCACATTTTCTGCTGTCAGAATGGTTTTGTTTTCTGATTTGTTTTCATCTGCTTGAAAATTAGTTGCTGCAGTGCATATTGGTCTGTGGCAGTTGTTCTGCGAGTTGCAGTCATCGTCAGCAATGTCAGCCTGGCAAACGTGGTTTTTCTCTCCTTTTCCCAATATATGTCCATTTCTGTGTGCCTTGAGGGTGAGGAGAAAGGGATGACTGTATGTCTGTCTGCCCAGACTCCTCACTGAGACCTGAGAGGGGACAGACTTACAGACTGTGTCTTCCCTGAAGGTTCAAGTCCCATAGGTTGAACTGCATTGCTCTGTGCTCTTTCCTCTGAGCTCCCTCCCCATCCTCCTGTTCCAGGCCATCTCCCATCTCCCCTTCTCTCCCCCACCACACAGGTGTGCAGCCTTCCCTCCCCACACACCTTCCAGCCCAGGTACAGCTCCCCATCTACTCCACTCCAGCATGCAGCCCCCACATGGTAGCCAGGCCCACCCTTGACCTGCCCACTCCATCAGCTTCCAGGCACCTGCACCCAGACTTGGAGACTATCCATGAAATGGAGAGGATTTGTTCTGACCTCTCTCGGCCACAGCACTGGCTTTTGGGGCCACTCCCTGTAGGAAGGTGGCCTGTCTTAGTCAAGCTGGGTAGCAGTCTTTTTTCTTAGGCTGAGACAGGCAAGGATGGAGAGGCAGCCACCTGTTGTCATGGGAGCAGAGATGGAGAGAAGAGTGGGCATGCAGAATGTGAGGTCCTGGGTACCCTCTGAGGGGGGATGCCCACCAGCAGCTGCTCCCTGGAGGGAATGGCCTCTGAGCACTCAAGGAACAAGAGTATTCGAGCCAGAAGGAACCTCTGGAGTTATTTCATTATTCAGGAGAAAAAACTGAGGCATGGAGGAGTGTCAAGGATGAGCTTAAGGCACACAGCTGGCTGTTAGTACGTCTAGGATAGGGACCTGGATCTCAAATGCATTCCATCCAACAGTGGCTGGGGCTGGTTTCATGATTTAAGCAGACAGCTGCTTATGTGTCAGGATTTGAGGGATCTGCCATTTCATCCCTAGAATTCTTACCTTTAACATTAAGTTTTGGAGTAAATCAGGGACTATTGAATGTTCTATAGCCAAAGAATGCTTTCATCTAGCAAAACCTTACACCGGATGGAAAACAGGAAAGAACAGGATACTTTGGTTCAAGTATGAAAGGAGGAATGGGTGAGCAGAGCCCACCTTCAACTTCTCCAGATCCCTTGAGGAGGTCCCTTGGGCTCCTCTCTAGAACCTTCAGAGCCCCATGGAACATAATTGGAAAATGTTTAGGGCCTGTTACTAGGGCAGACTAACAGATGAAGCCATTAACAAGTGTACCTTAGCAAGTTATCAGAGTAATTGAAAGCAGAGACCAGGCCTATGAAAGAATGAAACCCCCAATGGGGTAGATTTTGCTTAAAGAGATATCCAGAGAGAACAGGAAAAGTTTGCCACATGGGAAGGGCCAGCTCATCTGGGATGTGCCCTTGGGGTGAGGACAGGGCAGACACAGAAACAGGGCAGCCTGGAAGCTGGGTGCCTGGATCAGGGGGCAGTTACCCAACAGGCCAGAGAATGTCTAGCTACTAATTGAAATGAAACCAATTTCCTAGAAACATTTAGTTTAATTCATCTCTGTCTCCTCTAAGTATACAAGCAGACAGACAGACAGACGCATGTGCGCGCTCACATGGGCGCGCGCGCGTTTTTCTTGTTATGATGATTGGAAGGTAAAAGGATGTTCACGCTTCACGTCTCAATAACAGCTTCCCTATCTTTGTTCTCTACAAAAAAAAAAAAAAACCCAAAAACCTTCAGAACACCCAACACTGTCCATAAAACCAAGGAAGCTTCCGGCGTCAATAGTAGGGCCCAGCTGCTCCTGCTACTGGCTTCTTTTCAGAGCCCCAAGAGTTTATTCCAACACCAATTCCCTCTAAGAGCTCAGCACAGTGTGGGCCGAGCCCTGTACCTCGGGGTCCCTCAACCAGGCCGTGTCCCAGGGAGCCCGGGGAGCCTTCTTGCTCCTGTCTCCTGGCCTCCCCAGCATCCTCCCAGCCCAGCTGCTCACCACAAGTGGATTTCGTTTCTGAGGCTTCTTTAATACATGTTAACACTTCATTCGGGACTTGATCTGGTTACACCTGCACAAAGAGCAGAGCAGAGGGGCCCTGCAGATAACACATTTGATGTAGGAACCAGCCTTCATCTCAATGCACGGAGGGTGGGTACTTATCGTTGGCACCGTTAGCACAGACCAGGGCTGATGGGCTACCAGTGCTGGACCATGGGTTCCTGGCTGCCTCCGTCAGTGTGGAGGATTCCTGGGCTGTCTTCATCAATGTGGAACCTCTCTCCCCACTCGCCCTCCCCTGCCAGGGGAGTGGATTCCAGAACCTTCTCCTTGCTGCTGGTGTCAGAGAGCGACACAGGGCGCAGAAATGGTTTTAAATTCTACAGGAACAGACAGTTGCAGTTGTCAGATGTCCAGATGGCTCCACCTGACTTTTATGTCTGCCATTTATTTGTTTTAATATTTTATCTCAAAATGTCTAAAATTTGCAAACACTCTGTACCCACTAAGCAGCAACTTCCTGTTCTCCCTTTCCCCCCATTCCCTGGTAATCTCTAATCTACTTTCTCTATGACTTTGCTGTTTCTAGATACCTCATATAAGTGAGATTGTGTAGTATTTGTTCTTTTGTGTCTGGTTGATTGCACTTAGCATTATGTTTTCAAAGTTCATCCATGCAGTAGCATGTGTCAGAGCATCATTCTTTTTTATGGCTAAATAATATTCAGTTGTATGGCTATACCACATTTTGTTTATCCATTCGTCTGTCAATGGACACGGGCTGTATCTACCTTTTGGCTATTGTGAGTGACGCTGATATGAACATCGGTGTACAAGTATCTGTTTGAGTCCCCGTTTGCAATTCTTTGGGGTATATACCTAGAAGAGGGATTGCTGGGTCATACGATGATTCTGTATTTCACTGTTTGAGGAGCCACCATACTGCTTTCCACAGTCCTGCCACTTATTTTTGAATTTTTTTTATTTGTTTATTGAAGTGTAATTTTTTTCCAGTAAAATTGACTCATTTTAGGTATGTAATTCTATGAATTTTTGGAATAGCTTTATTGAGGTCTATTGCACATACCACAAACTGCACCTATTTAAAGTGCTTGCTTTGAGAAGTTTTGACATATATACCCGCTGCGAAACCATCACCACATTCAAGATGGTGAACATCTCCACTACCCCTACCCAGTTTCTTCCTGTCCCTTGGTAATCTCTCTTGCTCACCCTTCCACATCTTCCCGTCTATTTTCTGTCACTATAAATTAGTTTGCATTTTCTATAGTTTATATAAATGCAGTCATAAAATATATACTCTTTTTTGTCTGACTTCTTTCATTCAGCATATTTTGAGGTTCATCCATGTTTTTGGATATATTGATAGGTCATTTCTTTTTATTGCTGAGTAGAGTTTTATTGTATCATATGCCCCAATTTGTTTATCCTTTCACTTCCTGATGGACATTTGGGTTCTTTCTAATTTGAGGCTATTTAAATAAAGCTGCTATGAACATCTGTGTACACATCTTTGTATGGACATGGGCTTTCCTTTTTCTTGGGTAAATACCTATGAGTAGAATGGCTAGATCGTGTGGTAGGTGTATGGATTTCTTCTAAGCAGTGTATAATTGAGTCTTGATTTGCAAATATTTTATCCCAGTTGGTGGCTTATCTTTTCACTCTCACCCTCGTGAAAAACCAGTTTCTATATCTGTGTGTGTCTACTAGGCTCTCCACTCTGATCCATTGATCCATTTGTCTACCTTTATATTTTTGTGTCACCCTTTCTTGATTACTACTGATTTATAATCAGGTGGTGTTAGTTAGTTCTCCAATTTGAGCTTCTTTTTCAAAGCTGTTTTGGTTATTCTAGGTCCTTTGCATTTCCACATGAATTTTTTTTTTTAAATCTTCATTTTATTGCAATATATTCACATACCATGCAGTCATACAAAACAAATCATACATTCGATTGTTCACAGTACCATTACATAGTTGTACATTCATCACCTAAATCAATCCCTGACACCTTCATTAGCACACACACAAAAATAACAAGAATAATAATTAAAATGAAAAAGAGCAATTAAAGTAAAAAAGAACACTGGGTGCCTTTGTCTGTTTGTTTGTTTCCTTCCCCTATTTTTCTTCTCATCCATCCATTAACTAGACAAAGGGGAGTGTGGTCCTTATGGCTTTCCCAATCCCATTGTCACCCCTCATAAGCTACATTTTTATACAATTGTCTTCGAGATTCATGGGTTCTGGGTTGTAGTTTGATAGTTTCAGGTATCCACCACCAGCTACCCCAATTCTTTAGAACCTAAAAAGGGTTGTCTAAACTATGCGTAAGAGTGCCCACCAGAGTGACCTCTTGGCTCCTTTTGGAATCTCTCTGCCACTGAAGCTTATTTCATTTCCTTTCACATCCCCCTTTTGGTCAAGAAGATGTTCTCCATCCCACGATGCCGGGTCTACATTCCTCCCTGGGAGTCATATTCCACGTTGCCAGGGAGATTCACTCCCCTGGGTGTCTGATCCCATGTAGGGGGGAGGGCAGTGATTTCACCTTTCAGGTTGGCTTAGCTAGAGAGAGAGGGCCACATCTGAGCAACAAAGAGGCATTCGGCAGGAGGCTCTTAGGCACAATTATAGGGAGGCCTAGCCTCTCCTTTGCAGCAACAGTCTTCCCAAGGGTAAATCTTGTGGTAGACGGCTCAACCCATCAAACCACCAGTCCCCTATGTCTGTGGTCATGTTAGCAACCATCGAGGTGGGGTAGGCCAATACCCCGGTATTCTCCACAGGCTCCTCAAGGGGGCTCTGCATATTTTTTTCCTTGTTTTTTTAACTTTTTTTTTTTTTTTAATCAACTGTATGAAAAAAAACACACACAAAAAAAAATAATTAAAAAAAAACAAACATACAATAAAAGAACATTTCAAAGAGACCATAACAAGGGAGTAAGAAAAAGACAATTAACTTAAGATAACTACTTTACTTCCAACATGATCCTACTCTACCCCAAGAAAGTTACCTAATAAAGAAACATTTCTGTGAACTTGTTCCTTCTATACCCATCAGAAATTAACAGACCGTAGTCATTCCTGGGCATTCCCAGAACGTTAAATTTACCCGTGATCGCTTATCTGTTCTTCTTGGATTATTGTTCCCCCTTCCTTAATTGCTCCCTATCGCTAGTTCCCCTACATTCTACATTATAAACCATTTGTTTTACATTTTTCAAAGTTCACATTAGTGGTAGCATATAATGTTCCTCTTTTTGTGCCTGGCTTATTTCACTCAGCATTATGTCTTAAAGGTTCATCCATGTTGTCATATGTTTCACGAGATCGTTCCTTCTTACTGCCGTGTAATATTCCATCGTGTGTATATACCACATTTTATTTATCCACTCATCTGTTGAAGGACATTTGGGTTGTTTCCATCTCTTGGCAATTGTGAATAATGCTGCTATGAATATTGGTGTGTAGATACCTGTTCGTGTCACTGCTTTCCGATCTTCCGGGTATATACTGAGAAGTGCAATCGCTGGATCGAACGGTAACTCTATATCTAGCTTTCTAAGGAACTGCCAGACTGACTTCCAGAGTGGATGAACCATTATACAGTCCCACCAACAATGAATAAGAGTTCCAATTTCTCCACATCCCCTCCAGCATTTGTAGTTTCCTGTTTGTTTAATGGCAGCCATTCTAATTGGTGTGAGATGGTATCTCATTGTGGTCTTAATTTACATCTCTCTAATAGCTAGTGAAGCTGAACATCTTTTCATGTGTTTCTTGTCCATTTGTATTTCCTCTTCAGAGAACTGTCTTTTCATATCTTTTGCCCATTTTATAATTGGGCTGTCTGTACTATTGTCATTGAGTTGTAGGATTTCTTTATATATGCAAGATATCAGTCTTTTGTCAGATACATGGTTTCCAAAAATTTTTTCCCATTGAGTTGGCTGCCTCTTTACCTTTTTGACACATTCCTTTGGGGTACAGAAACTTCTAAGCTTGAGGAGTTCCCATTTATCTATTTTTTCTTTTGTTGCTTGTGCTTTGGGTGTAAAGTCTAGGAAGTGTCCACCTAATACAAGGTCTTGAAGATGTTTCCCTACATTATCTTCTAGGAGTTTTATGGTACTTTCTTTTATATTGAGATCTTTGGTCCATTTTGAGTTAATTTTTGTGTAGGGGGTGAGGTAGGGGTCCTCTTTCATTCTTTTGGATATGGATATCCAACTCTCCCAGCCCCATTTGTTGAAAAGACCATTATGACTCAGTTCAGTGACTTTGGGGGCCTTATCAAAGATCAGTCGGCCATAGATCTGGGGGTCTATCTCCAAATTCTCAGTCCAATTCCATTGATCTATATGTCTATATTTGTGCCAGTACCATGCTGTTTTGGCAACTGTGGCTTTATAATAAGCTTCAAAGTCAGGGAGTGTAAGTCCTCCCACTTCGTTTTCTTTTTTAGATTATCTTTAGCAATTCAAGGCATCTTCCCTTTCCAAATATATTTGATAACTAGCTTTTCCAAGTCTGCAAAGTAGGTTGTTGGAATTTTGATTGGGATTGCATTGAATCTGTAGATGAGTTTGGGTAGAATTGACATCTTAATGACATTTAGCCTTCCTATCCATGAACTTGGAATATTTTTCCACCTTTTAAGGTCCCTTTCTATTTCTTTTAGTAGAGTTACGTAGTTTTCTTTGTATAGGTCTTTTACATCTTTGGTTAAGTTTATTCCTAGGTACTTGATTTTTTTAGGTGCTATTGAAAATGGTATCTTTCTCTTGAATGTCTCTTCAGTTTGTTCATTTCTAGCATATAGAAACACTACTGACTTATGTGCATTAATCTTGTATCCCGCTACTTTGCTAAATTTGTTTATTAGCTCTAGTAGCTGTATAGTCAATTTCTCTGGGTTTTCCAGATATAAGATCATATCATCTGCAAACAATGACAGTTTTACTTCTTCTTTTCCAATTTGGATGCCTTTTATTTCTTTGTCTTGCCGGATTGCCCTGGCTAGCACTTCCAGCACAATGTTGAATAACAGTGGTGATAGCGGGCATCCTTGTCTTGTTCCTGATCTTAGAGGGAAGGCTTTCAGTCTCTCACCATTGAGTACTATGCTGGCTGTGGGTTTTTCATATATGCTCTGTATCATATTGAGGAGGTTTCCTTCAATTCCTACCTTTTGAAGTGTTTTTATCAAAAACGGATGTTGGATTTTGTCAAATGCTTTTTCAGCATCTATTGAGATGATCATTTGATTTTTCCCATTCGAATTGTTAATGTGTTGTAATACATTGATTGATTTTCTTATGTTGAACCATCCTTGCATGCCTGGAATGAACCCCACTTGGTCATGGCGTATGATTTTTTTAATGTGTCTTTGGATTCGATTTGCAAGTATTTTGTTGAGGATTTTTGCATCTATATTCATTAGGGAGATTGGTAGTTTTCCTTTTTTGTAGCATCTTTGCCTGGTTTTGGTATTAGATTGATGTTAGCTTCATAAAATGAGTTAGGTAGTGTTCCATTTTCTTCAATGTTTTGAAAGAGTTTAAGTAAGATTGGTGTCAGTTCTTTCTGGAAAGTTGGTAGAATTTCCCTGTGAAGCCATCTGGCCCTTGGGCATTTGTTTGTGGGAAGATTTTTGATGACTGATTGGATCTCTTTGCTTGTGATGGGTTGGTTGAGGTCTTCTGTTTCTTCTCTGGTCAGTCTAGGTTGTTCATGTTTCCAGGAAATTGTCCATTTCCTCTACATTATCCAGTTTGTTGGCATACAGTTGTTCATAGTATCCTCTTATAATTTTTTTAATTTCTTCAGGATCTGCACTTATGTCACCTTTTTCATTCATTATTTTGTTTATATGGGTCTTCTTTCTTTTACATTTTGTCAGTCTAGCTAGGGGCTTGTCAATCTTGTTGATCTTCTCAAAGAACCAACTTTTGATGATATTTATCCTCTCTATTGTTTTTTTGTTCTCTATGTCATTTATTTCTGCTTTAATCCTTGTTATTTCTTTTCTTCTACTTGGTTTAGGATTGGTTTGCTGTTCATTTTCTAGCTTCTTTAGTTGATCCATTAGTTCTTTGATTTTGGCTCTTTCTTCCTTTTTAATGTATGCGTTTAGTGGTATAAATTTCCCCCTCAGTACCGCTTTTGCTGCATCCCATAGGTTTCAGTATGTTGTGTTCTCATTTTCATTCATCTCTATATATTTAGCAATTTCTCTTGCTATTTCTTCTTTAACCCACTGATTATTTAGGAGTGTGTTGTTTAACCTCCAGGTATTTGTGAATTTTCGAAGTCTCTGATGGTTATTGACTTCTAATTGTATTCCATTGTGGTCAGAGAATGTGCTTTGAATAATTTCAATCTTTTCAAATTTATTGAGCCTTGTTTTATGTCCCAGCATATGATCTATTCTGGAGAAAGTTCCGTGAGCACTAGAGAAGTATGTGTATCCTGGTGATTTGGGATGTAATGTTCTATATATGTCTGTTAAATCTAATTCATTTATCAGATTGTTTAGGTTTTCAATTTCCTTATTGGTCTTCTGTCTGGTTGATCTATCTATAGGAGAGAGTGATGTGTTGAAGTCTCCCACAATTATTGTGCAAACATCAATTGCTTCCTTTAGTTTTGCCAGTGTTTCTCTCATGTATTTTGTGGCAACTTGATTGGGTGCATAAACATTTATGATTGTTATTTCTTCTTGTTGAATTGCCCCTTTTGTTAGTATGTAGTGGCCTTCTTTGTCTCTCAAAACATCCCTGCATTTAAAGTCTATTTTATCTGAGATTAATATTGCTACACCTGCTTTCTTTTGGCTGTAGCTTGCATGAAATATTTTTTTCCATCCTTTCACTTTCAGTTTCTTTGTGTCCCTGTGTCTAAGATGAGTCTCTTGTATGCAACATATTGATGGTTCATCTTTTTTAAGCCATTCTGCGAATCTATATCTTTTAATTGGGGAGTTTAATCCATTTACATTCAACGTTATAACCGTGAAGGCATTTCTTGAATCAGCCATCGTATCCTTTGGTTTATGTTTGTCATATATATTTTTCCCCTCTCTCTATTAATATCCTTTAATGTACCCATACCGAATCTCTTTAGTACTGAACCTTTCTCCAAGTTTCTCTGTCCTTTCTTTGTTTCTCTGTCTGTAGGGCTCCCTTTAGTATCTCCAGTAGAGCAGGTCTCTTGTTAGCAAATTCTCTCAGCATTTGTTTGTCTGTGAAAAATTTAAGGTCTCCCTCAAATTTGAAGGAGAGCTTTGCTGGATAAAGTATTCTTGGTTGGAAATTTTTCTCACTCAGAATTTTAAATATATCGTACCTCTGCCTTCTCGCCTCCATGGTGGCTGCTGAGTAGTCGCTACTTAGTCTTATGCTGTTTCCTTTGTATGTGGTGAATTGCTTTTCTCTTCCTGCTTTCAGAACTTGCTCCTTCTCTTCCGTGTTTGACAGCATGATCAGAATATGTCTCGGAGTGGGTTTATTGGGATTTATTCTATTTGAAGTTCGCTGGGCGTTTATGATTTGTGTATTTATGGTGTTTAGAAGATTTGGGAAGTTTTCCCCAACAATTTCTTTGAATACTCTTCCTAGACCTTTACCCTTTTCTTCCCCTTTTGTAACACCAATGAGTCTTATGTTCGGACGTTTTATATTATCTATCATATCCCTGAGGTCCATTTCGATTTTTTTGATTTTATTCCCCATTCTTTCTTTTGTGCTTTCATTTTCCATTCTGTCATCTTCCAGGTCACTGATTCATTGTTCAACTTCCTCTAGTCTTGTACTATGAGTATCCAGAATCTTTTTAATTTGGTCAACAGTTTCTTTAATTTCCATAAGATCATCTATTTTTTTATTTAGTCTTGCAATGTCTTCTTTATGCTCTTCTAGGGTCTTCTTGATATCCTTTGTATCCCGTACTGTGGTCTCATTGTTCCTCCTTAGTTCGTTGATTAGTTGCTCTAGGTCCTGTGTGTCTTCTGATCTTTTGATTTGGGTGCTTGGGCTTGGGTTATCCATATTGTCTGGTTTTTTCATATGCTTTAGAATTTTCTGTTGTTTTTGGTCTCTTGGCATTTGCTTAACTTGATAGGGTTCTTTTAGGATTTGTAGACCAATTGAAGTCCTTATCTCTAATTTATCAGATCTACAGCTTCGTGGAGTACACTTTCTCTAACTAACCAGCAGGTGGCGTCCACGAGCCACCTATTCTCCACAAGCCAGTTCTCCCCTGCTTAGCCTTTGTGGTGAGTGGGGGAGTGAGTCTTGTGGAGTCCAATTGGTGTACCAAGCTTGCGTGAATAGTTGGTGTTGCCCACCCTGTATATGGGGCGTGTGTCTGGGCGGTCACGGAGTGGGGGTGACTCTAACAATCAAATCTCCCTGGTGTTCCTGGAGTTTTAAAGCTGCTGCAATAGTGTAATCCTTCAGTTCAGTCCTGCCACAGTTTGTCTCTGCCACTGACCCACAAGTCCTTGGTATTGGCGTATGGCTCCTGAGACTTGCTAGTGGGTCCCTCTTCCAATCCGTGCACCCCCTGGTCCTCTGTTGAGGGATGACTGTGCTATGTCACAGGTGAGTGCCGTCCCCCCAGGGCGGTTCTGGGCTGCTGGGCTGTATAGGGAGGCTCCCAGTCTGCTGAAATGATGGTTGAATGGGGCTTTGTTAATTCACGCTGCTCCACCTTCCCGACTCTGGGACAACCAGCTGAGGGTGCAGGGAAGGCTAATGTCCACACGCAGTTTTGTGGTGTGTGCATGTTATCTGAAGCACTTCTGTCACACTGGGTTGTCTGGGGCAGCTCTGGGCTATGGGGCTGGTGACGGGCAGGAGTGTTTCCTGTCCACCAGGATGATGGCTGTGAGCAGACACTCCCCTTTTCTTGGGAAGTTGTGGTGTTTAGGAAATTTTCTCAGCCACTGGATTATTGCCTTTTGTCTCAGAGCTCTCTTAGTTCTGCTCTTGTCTTGACCTACCCACACTGCAAGTCTTTGAGGGTTTCTGTATTGTGCTTCTTAATTGTTTTAGAAACAGAAAAAAAAAAAAAGATTTAAAAAAAAAAAGCCCTCCTTGCAGATCTAATGGGTTATTGAAATGCTAAGAGACAAAGCAATTAGGGCCATTAAGGAAAGATCCAGGGTGCAGAGAGATCAGTTTTTCTTCGGGATTTGCATATGAGCCTCAGGGCCTGAGCTCTGCCCTTCCCCTTTCTATGATCACCAGAACTCCAAAAATCCTCCGCTTTTATTTTGGAGTATTTCTTGCTGTTTTTTGCTATGCCTATCTCCTCTCTGCTGGGCTGGCTGCTCTCAGATTCTCTGGTGTCTGGTCTCAGTCTATCTATGGTTAGAGTTTGGATCAGTAGAATGAGTTTCCGATAAGAGCTGCCACTGCAGTTCTCCCTTCTCCTTCCCAGCGCTGATGGCCCCTCCTCCCACGGGACTGAGCCTGGCAGGGAGGGGCATGGGTCCCCTGGCCGCAAAAACTTACAGATTTCGCTGATCTCAGCAGTTTGACGTGTTCATGAGTGTTGTATGAAGTATGCCCAAAGTCAAATTGCTCTGCGGTGTCCAGTCCACGCAGTTCCTGGCTTTCTACCTACTTTCCTGGAGGAGTAACTAAAAGATACAGCTCACCAATCCGCCATCTTGCCCCACCTCCCTCCACACGAATTTTTTGAGTCAGCTCATCAGTTTCTAGAAAAAATAATTTTTGCTTTATGTATTCTGAAGCAGTGTTATTAGGTGCATAAAAGTTCAGGAGGTTATGTCCCCTTGACCAATTTTCCCCTTTGTTGTTTTGAAAAGAACTTTTTTTTCCCCTGGTGATATTCTTTTTTCTGAAATCTACTTTGCCTGATATTAATATAGCCACTTCAGTTTTCTTTTGATTCACAGTAGTATTGTATATCTTTTTTGTATCCTTTTATTTTTATGGGTTACATTTGTCCCCATATTTAAAGTGGATTTGTTGTAAGCAGCGTGTAGTTGAGTCTTGCTTTTTTATCCAATCAGACAATCTCTGATTTTGAGGCATTTGGAATATTTGCATTTAATGTGAATTATTGATATATGTTAGGTCTAAGTCTGTCATCTTGCTATTGTTTTCTATTAGTCCCACATGTTCTTTATTGTTCTCTTTTCCCTTTTTCCTCCCTCCTTTTGAATTAACTGAGTATTTTTATGATTCTGTTTCATCTCCTTTTTAGATTTACTAGCCATAACTCTTTGTTTTATTATTTTAATGGTTGCTTTAGGGTTTATGGTATACATCCTTAATTCATCACAGTTTGCTTTCAAGTGCTATTATACTACTTCACATATATAATAGAAACCTACAATGGTGTGCTTACATTTCTCCCTTCCTGGCTTTTATGCTATTGTTGTCATTCCTTCTACTTCTGTACTTGTTATAACCTCCACAATACATTGTTATTACTTTTGTTTAGGCAGTCAATAATCTTTCAAAGAAAAAAAATCTCAAATACTTAAATATGTACTAACCATTTATGGTATTCTTTATTCCTCTATTTTCTACCTAGTATCACTTTCCTTCTGCTTGAAGGACTTCCTTTAACATTTCCTATGGTGCAAGACGTCTGGTAAAAAGTTCTTTCAGCTTTTGTGTGTCTGGAAAAAAGTCTTTTTTTTTTTTTTTTGCCTTTGTTTTTGAAAGATATTTTCACTTAGTACAGAATTCTAGGTTGACAGTTATTTCTTACAGTGATTTAAAGATGTTGTTCCACCATCTTCTTGTTTGCATTATTTCCGACAAGAAATCTGCTGTCATCCTTATCTTTGTTCTCTTGTATATACTGTGTCTTTTTATTATGGCTTCTTTTAAACATTTTCTCTTTATCACTAGTTTTGAGGTGGATGTGCTGTGCCTTGGTGTAATTTTTTTTCATGTTTATTATGCTTGGCATTCATTGAGTTTCTTGCATCTCTGGGTATATACATTTTATCAAATTTGGAAAATTTTTGGCTATCATTTCTACAAATGTTTTTTCTGTCTCCCTCTCCTATTTCTGTGCGAATTTCTATCACTTATATATTAGGCTGCATGAAGTTGTCACATAGGTCACTGATAGTATTTTCATGTTAATTATTTTTTTCTCTGTTTCATTTTGGATAGCTTCTATTACTTTTCAAGTGTACTAATCTTTTTCCACCATGTGTAATCTGATGTTGCCCTCACCCAGTGTGGTTTTTATCTCAGACACTGTAGTTTTCAACTCTAGAAGGTCGATTTGGCTCTTTTTAATATTTTCCACATCTCTCCTTAATTTGTAGACCATTTGGAATACAGTTGTGATTACAGTCTTAATGTCCTTACCTGCTCATTCTAACATCTTTATCATTCTGGGTCAATTTAGATTGATTTTTCTTCTCATTATGGGTTGCACTTTCCTGCTTCTCCTTGTATCGGATGCCAGGCATTGTGAATTTTGGCTTGTTGATTGCTGGATAATTTTGGATTTTTATACAATTCAATTAATTAAAAAATGAATTTATAAATATTCTTGAACTTTATTCTGAGACTCAGGTTACTTGGAAACAGTTTGATCCTTTTTGGTCTTGCTTTTAAGGTTTGTTAGACAGGAACAGTGCAACATTTATTTAGCGTTCGTTATTCCCCACTATGGAAGGAGGAAGACCTTTTTGAGTACTTTACCTAATGCTCTGTGAATTAGGACCTTTTACAGTTCCTTGATAGGAACAGACACTCTCTCCAGCTCTATGTGAGCACTGGCCACTATTCACTTTAACCCTCTCAGATGGTTCTGGGGCCCTCTAAGGTGACCCTAGATGACTCCCACCTCCCTATGTGTAGTCTCCTCACCTTAAGTGTGGGTGGAGCCTGTGACTTGCTTCTAACCAATAAAATATGGCAAAGGTAATGTCACTTCTGTGATCAGGTTATGTGAAATGGCAAAGGCAATGGGATGCCGCTCCTAGGATTATGTTGCATTACGTAAGGCTCCATCTCAGCAGACTGGAGGTAGAGAGTCTCCTTGCAGGCCTGCTGAAGTAAGTGACCATGTTGGGGAATCCCTTATGGTAAAGAACCTGAGGGTGCCCCCCAGCCACCAGCTGGTGAAAAGCTGGCACCCCTGGTCATCCAGCTACAAGGAAATGAATTTGACCACCGAACTAAATGGATCCTTCCCCAGTTGAGTTTCCAGATGAGACCACAACCTGGCCAACACCTTGAGTATTGCCCTCTGAGACTGAGCAGAGGACCCAGCTACGTCATGCTTGGACTTCTGACCCATGGAAACGGAGAGATAATAGGTGCTGTTGTAAGGCACTGAGTTTGCGCTAATTTGTTATGCAGTAATAAAAACTAATAAAGTTCCTTCCCTGGCCTCAGGTAATTTCCTGATATGCATGTGCCAGTCTGTTCTCTGCTGAATAATCATGGGACCTTCTGCAGACATCTGGAGTTTTCTCTCTGTGTAACTGTCTCCTTTCCGGTGGCCTGTGCTATGAACTCCAGCCACCTTGCCTCCCCAGACTCAGCTCCAACTCCTCAACTCAGGGAGACCGTAAGGATCCACCTGGGTTTCCCCTACATGTGCTGAGGCCTGGACACTTTACTGATGCAGTAAACTGGGTCAGTCGTAGAGTTGACCTCGTTTGTTTCCTGTCTCTTGGGGGGGTCACTGTCTTTTGTTTCCTGATGTCCAATGTCTTGAAAACTGTTATATATATATATAAAATGTTTCATACAGGAGGGTAAATCTGGTTTCTACTATTCCATCTTGGCCAGAAGAAGTCTCTAATTCTATGAATTTTGTCAAATTTATAAAGTTCTATAACCACTATCACAATCAAGATATAAAGCATTTCCCTTATCCCACAAAGCCCTCTTATGCCTCTTTGTAGTTAATCTTCTCCCCTAACCCCCTGGCACCTGGCAATCACTGTCCTGGTTTCTATCCCCATAGTTTCACTTTTCTAGAATAGCATACAGATGGAATCACACAGTATATAGCCTTTGGAGTCTTGCTTCTTTCACTTAACAAAATATTTTTACAATCAATCCATGTTATTGCTTATTATATGTTATTTGTTCCATTTTATTGCAGTGTAGTATTCCACTGTGTGGCTATATCACTATCCTTTCAGTGACTTGGGGACAATTGGTCCAAAGAGTCATAGATATTAAGGGAGAGGATTAAATTCCATGCACCAAGCCTAGCCTTTCCTTCTTTCCTTTCTCCCTCACCCCCTCCTTTTCTTCCTCCCTTCTTTCTTGCCTTCCTGCCTTTCTTCCTCCCTTCCTTTATGAAAACCTAGGAAGATTTACCTAATAATTTGATAATGATTATTTTAAAAGCCATCCCAGAGTTTTTAAAGTTGTCCTCCACAGGCTGAGAAATGTACACCCACCCCCAAAGCCAGAAGACTGATTGGAGGTTCTGGAGAGAGGAAATCCAGGGGATGGACTTTCTGGAATTGACAGCCTTTGCACAGCATGCATGTGGAGGCTGGTCTGGGCTGCATCCAGTCTCTCCTGCATCCTCCTTCTTTCCTGTCCACAAAGTCAGGACAGTCCTTTGGGCCAAGAGGCTCCAGACAGCCTGACATGTTTCTGGCTCACAGAAATGAATGCCTGGATTTCCTTCCCAGCAGGGAAGTCTGGGAATCTCTCTGAGGAAACAGGAATGTCTCCGTGGAAGCTGAATTTCAAATAAATACCTGGGAGGAAACACGGGCTCCCCTCTGGGCCCTGGAAGCCCGGCACGAGGCAGCGGCTTGTAGGAGGAAGATATCTTGGCCATGTCTTCCCCACAGGGGCATCAGAAGGGAGCAGGATGCCCACCAGAGCTAATGAGGGGGAACACGTGTGCACCCTGTCCATGGGTATGCATGGTGTCAGGGCCAGCCGTGTCCCCCGAATGAGCCGTCCGAGACAGGGGAAGGCCACCCGCTTTCTGCTGGAGAGAAGAGGGGGAGGACCAGAGAGCTCTGCAGTCTGGCTGTGGCAAGTCTCTGGAAGAGGTTTCGCTTTCTTTGAGCCTTGGTCAACTCCTCTAAGATCCTTCCTCCTTCTAAAGAACTTAGTGCACATGTCTGTTAGGAAGGAGTTCAGCTTCAAGTGACAGAGTACTTGATTGAGAGTATTGGTTGCTTAAGAAATTTCAAAGTCGGGTGTCCCGGGGTTGGTCCAGCAGCTGGAGATACCACCAAGGCCCGAGGCTCTCTCTCTCTTTCCACTAACTGGTGTGACAGCTGGAGCAGGATTCCCCACTCGTAGAACTTCAGACTCAGCCCTGAGCATGGTACATGGTACACGGCAGGCCCCAATGATGGTCTGTTAAGGACAAAGCGTCTCAGACTTTAGCATGTATATGGTTTACCTGGGGAATCTTGTTAAAATGCAGACTGGGATCCAGTAGATCCAGTATGGGGACTCAGGATACAGCATTGTGAACAAGCTCCCAGTCTGATGCCGCTCCTGCTGATTGGGAACCTGCTTTGAGCAGGTTGGGCTGAGGACACACAAGGAAAGCCCTTCCCGACTTCCTGGCTGTCACGCCGGGCGAGTGGCTGTCTGCAAGGATGTTAGCAGGTCTCAGATGTGGGCCTGTGTAGAGAGGGGAGAGAGAACCCTGGCTGTGGTTGTCTCCAAATCAGGGGGACCTGGGTGCCCACAGATCTCCTCTTTGCCTCTCCAGGCTCCCACCTGCCAACAGCTCATAACTTGCCCGGCTCCAGCCATGAGCAGCAACACGCCCTCCCACACCTGGGTTCCAGAAGTGCCAGGGACACTGCCCTACTGTGGGAAGGGCCAATGCCTTTCAGATGGCTGAACTTTCCTGGCGCAGAGTGGGCTTTGGGGGCAGTGGCGGGGAGACTGGGAGAGGGAGGGAAAAAAATGTATTTTTGGTGAACATTTGTGCCCAGGGGAAAAGCCAAATTCTCCAGAGCAGAGCAGTAGATTCTTTTTTTTTTTTTAAGTAGTGGGAACTGAGTTACTGGAATTTCTTCTGAATTAAAAGCCAAACAAAAAGTTCCTTGTGGTTTCAGTTACACAAGAGGCTGCTGCCAAGATGGAATGAATGAGAAGAGCTGCTGAAAGGAAGAAACGACGAGGGGGGCTGGAGGATAAGGGTTGAGCAAAATAGGGCCCCAGGGCCCCACACAAAACAATTCTCCAGGTTGGGGCAGGATGCCTATTTTTGACAGTCAACTTTTCGGGGAAAGAACTGACTGTACTCAGGAAAAAAAAATTGTATGTGAAAGTGATGTGTATGCTGTAAGATGCAAACACATGTGAACAATTATTATTTCTTTGTAATTTACCATAATTCGGGCCTTGCCCTCTATGGGGTCTTGCTTTGTTTGGTTTCCTGACTGACTGGCAGTGGGAGCAGACAGTTTTGCCCCCAAGCTACAAGCGAGCTTGCAGTTCAGCCTGGCTCAGATGGGAGTCTGCAGCCAACGCCTGCTGTTCCAAGAGGCAGGGATAATTAAATTCTATTGGTAAACCCAAACTTCATTTAACTCCAGGCCTCAAGCCTCCTCTCTGTGAAATCTTCCTGGTGGCCGTGGAGTAGGCCTGGGCCAGAGTCATGTCCCCTTTATTCTCCAGCCTTCCCTTTGCTTGCAGCTGATGTGGCTTGGGGTAGGACGGGCCCCCTCCCATGGGGCTCAGCTTCTCCCCAGCTCCTGGGAGAGGGCACTAAGTGCAGCGGCTTATGGCTCAGACCTTGCTCCCTCCCAGAAACGCTCCATCCGCCCCACTCCACGCCTGCGTGCTTACCTGCAGGCCCTTTCCCCTTCCTTGGATCACCTGTGTTGGAAATGGCACATGAAAGCTGATTGAACTCATCCTTCCTGACTCCACATTCAGTGTCTTCACTTGAATAGCTTGAAATGGGTAATGGCAGGGGTGTTTACACCAGAGAAATTGGCAAATGCTACAAGCCTGGGCTTTTTAACCTACAGAAAGCTGGTTATTAAACATTTACCAGCACATCACTGGTGGTGACCACTTGTGAAGGTGACATAGGTTTGGGGGAGAGTCCAGATAGTAGAGAAAATCACCCGCTTGCTTCCCCACTACCTGGGCTGGCCACCCTTGAGTAATTCTTTGGAATTTAGGAGCTGGAACTCACTTTGGATACCTTCTTAGTCCAGGGCAGTGGGGTGTGGGGCTGATCTAGTTCTTTTGTTAGAAGACTGCTCTGGAACACAGCTGGAATTACTCTAAGCTGCCTTACAGAGAAGGCTCATTTTCTATGTTCCTATTCTCCCTTCTGTCCCCCTCTACTATCCCCTATTCTTCTTCCGCTTTCTTTTTGTTAGACATTATTTCTACCCTCTTTTCTCAGCTGCTAATGTGTTCGTTGTGGGTGTGTGTGGTGGGGGGTGGGGGGTGGTTGGTGTAGACTTACCCAGGTGCTTTTGGGGAGGAAAGGCATTTTATTAGAGATCAAAGTTTTAAGTCCAAGGAATAATCCACCGATGGTGGAGTTCAGTCATTTTCCACCGGAGGTAGAGAGGTGCTTTTTCAATTGCATAACTTTTCAGGCTTGGTGGTGTTTCAGATCAACACCTTTTAGGGTTGGAATTCACCCTGGAGCTCCCTTAGTCCAGCCCTCATTGTACAGGTCCTGAGGCAGAGACCAAGGGAGCTGCCTGCACATTCAACTCTAATGCAAATTAAGGCCTCCCAGCCCCATTGCCTGTTCCTTCCACTTCACTGTTTAAAGGGCCATTGCCTTATGTGAATTATGGCTGACTGCTGGAGTTATTAGAAGGGACAGAGGGTTACCAAGAGCTAAATACTCGCCATTTCCATCAGGCCATTTCGCTTTTACTTGTCCTTTTTCTCTGCAAAGAGCAGACTGGCCTGGTTGACTTCCCATTTAGAGTTCGTGTCAAAACTCACCGAGGTCTGCAACACAGTTGGCTCCATGAGAAGAGGGTAGAAGACAAGAAGCTTGGTTTTCCTAGACTCTTGCCTTGATAAAGGAACCTGAGGAAATGTCCTAGAGGGCAGTGTTCCCAGAACAGGATTCTTTTGAGATGGAGCAAGTAGACAAGGAGGTGCCTTAGGCAGGATGCCAGGCCGGAAGGGCGCAGATCCATCCACGGGGTCGGCGTGGGTATCTTGTAGTGAAGGCATCACAGGTACCACTGGCTTGATGGCCCAGGATCAGCTGCTTGGCTGTGGTTCTGGCTTCAGGTTCTTCTTGATGGTTGGAAAACAGGTTCTTGAGGTTCATTCAGAGGCTACTGTTGACCGAATGTAGATTTTGTGCCAGGCAGTGGGCCGGGGTGATGGAGATGAGGCTGGTCCCTGCCTGGAGAGCTCACTGCCTAGTGGGGAGACCAGCCGAGAAGCAGACAATGATGTCACCCGGGCGCTGGGGCCCTCCTGAGCAGCTCTCTTCTGGAGAGGGAAATGTCCTCAGGGGGCTCCTTCTCACAACTTTGCTATGTTCTTTCCTAGCTGAGCAGGCTTCATAACAGGATAAAGGATTTCTTCACTGCCGGAAAAGAATGTATGTTTCGGGTGCTCAGATTTGCCAGGACAAAACTGGTTGTGGCCCTCCCTCACTCTTCTGTCCCCGAGTGCTTTGGAGCCCCAGGGGATCTTTAAGTCAATTTTTATTCTGGTTTTCTGGATATAAAATCAAAAGTCCAGGGATGGGGGCTTGTGTAAGAAACTAGGACATTGCGCCCCTGGTCTGGCTGGCTGGTTTCAATTTTGCCTTCTTAGGAGGGGCCCCAGGACCCAGATGTGGGGGTCTCACAGGGCCTGCCCCAGTCAGCAGAGGCTTCGCCATTCAGACCCTGTCTGGGTTTCCTTCCCCCTTGGTCTCCTGGTTCCTTTACTTCTACCCCTTCTTCCCAGGGAAGGTTCTAGAAGGGAGGGTTTCTGGGAACCGGTGCCCTTTTTATTTGACCTTCCTCAGGGAAGGGATGAGGGCAAGTGTCAAGTCACCCCTGCTCGCCCTGACCAGGGTCCAGGCACATGTGCCCTGGTGAAGTGTCAGTGGATAAATGACCCGTGTCCCTTGAGGCAGTGCTGCTCATGGTACAATTCCAGAGAAGCAGGGGAGTGAAACTGATAACTTGATATCAGTTACTCCGGGAGTTTGAATTCGCTGAGATCAACCCCCTCAAGAGGCTTTCAGCCTGCACTGCCCAGGTGAGGTCTTGTCTGCCACTAAGTCCTCTCTATCCTGTGATTCTGGGTAGAGCAATGATTACGTAGCACCGGGAATGATCACCATTTTTAAGTCACTAATGCTCAACTGCGGCCACATGTTTGAATCCACCTGGGATCTTTCTGCAGCAACAACTCTGGGATCCTGAAGTCTGCTTACTCTAGGCCATGATTCTCAAACTCAGAATCACCTGGAGGGATTCCTGGGCCCCACCCTCAGCTTCAGTAGGTCTGGGTGGGGCCAGAGCATTTGCATGTCTGAGAAGCTCCCAGATGATGATGCTGATCTGGGACCACACTTTGGGAACCACTCGGATAGACAGCTGGATCAGAATCTCTGCAGGTGTAGCCTGGGCATCAGCATTTTCCAAACTCCCCAGGTGATTCTAATGTGCAGCCATGCCGAAAACCATTTTAAATCATGGCTTCACCTGACTAATTGTCACGGGTCAGGGTGGTGCCAGGTGCCGTGTTAATGTGGAAGGAACCTTCTGGAGTCCCGCTGATCAGTGAGCCACCCAAGGAACAGAGGCCTGACCAAGGACATCCGGCTGTTTTCCTTGTCCTTTTCTCTGAGCATGAATGTGCCGCAAGTTGTCAATAGCAATGCTATTCATCCTACACCTCCTTACCCTCTCCTGCCAGCTTCTCTTGGAGGTTTGATGGTTTCTTGCAAAATGTACAGTGATGGGCTGTTTACCTCACTCCAGAGTTTGGAGAGTTTATTTGCAGATTCCACCCCCTTGGGCAGTTCCAGAACCAATCAGCCAGCCCGCTGGCCCTAGCAACCTGGAAAGCATAGTCAGTTGCCCTGAAATAGGATCATTGCACCCAAAAAGTGCCCTTTCCACTTCTCCCCATCAAGTGTGCTTTTTAGTTCCATTTTCCTCTTTAAGTTGGCTTTTATGGTCCTATGTTTATGATCCTTGATGGGACTGGTTCTGTTTCCAAGGCCTTCAGGAGAGGCTCTTTCTGCCCAGTCTAGGTGCAAGGTTGAGAATCTGCCCTCGTATTCTTGGCAGGGCCAAGCCTCTCCCTGTCTCTTCTCCCCTAGACCACTCACTGCCCCATGCTTGTGTCTACAACAAGGAAGAGCAAGCAGATTAATCGCCACGCTGAGGATATCCTGCTACCCAGTGGTTCTGGCAGCTTCTGTCAAAGGAGTCTTTAGTGCAGCCTCTATCAGCTGGGCCGTAGCCACTGCTTGCAACTGAAAGGTAGCACTAATATGCATGTGTGACCTGAAAATTACAATGTACGCTGCTGGGCAACACATGTATAGGAAGGCACATTTTAATTAAAAGTCTATTCTCCAGCTCAGCCTTCCTGTAAGGACACAGAATGCCAAGCTGCCAGGTTGCCAGTCAGATCGAGGGGTTCCCTCTTGCAAAGTGGACCATGCTAGAAGAACTATAGCTCCACTGGAACTGGGGGCCTCTGACTAATTATGCACCGAATGCCTCCCCTAGGGGAAGCTGTACGCCCAGGTGATTAGCAAAGCAGGTGGGGGCCAAGGCTTCCTGAGCAATGTGGGGTCTTCTGTCATGCAGCGGGAGGTGGGTGCAGACAGTACAGAGGGATGGTGTGAGGGTCTGGGGTTTTGTGTGGAAAAATGAGCAGGAAGGAGAGAAGAGCACGTGGCCTTTCAGCAAATTGTGAAACTGATTGAATGTGGCCATCAAGCACTGGCCCCACTGGCCACCCCTCATTTGCAACTCTGATGAACAAAAGGCACTGTTAGATGACCAGAAACCCAATTTCCTATGGATATCTACAGGGGAAGTCTAGAGAAGAACTACAGGGTCTATTAAATGTGTGCCTGCTGCCTGATGTCTGGCATATTCAGGAAATCAGTTCTGAAAGATGAAAATTCATTCATGCAACTAGTATTTGTTGAGTCCCTACAATGTGCTGGGATGGTGCTATGTACTGGGGATTTGACAATGAATGGGAGAGATTTCCGTGCCATCGGAGAACATAAACGTACGCAGGGCATTAGATATCAGGGTGGTATGTGCAGAGGTATACAGTGCTTACAAGTGCACACCGGGGGACACCTAATTCTGAAATGACTTTTTAGGATCTTAAGTGATCAGGCCTGGACATGTGATTTTTGTTTTCTGCTTATGAAATAATAGCTTTTCTACTCTACCATTTAAACACTCACACTCACTTAGCTCCAGTTACTCTTCTTCTGATGAGAAATCTGTGTCAAGTCGCATAGAATCATTGACTATTTGCATTTGGGGGCTCACCTGGTCCGCTCCTCCTACGTTAAGCGTGAGGATACTGAGATCAGAGATGTTAAGGAATTTGTCCAGAATTATGCAGCTGGTGAGCAGTAAAGCATGAATGGAAAACTGCTTTCCTGACTCGCAGCCTAGCATTCCTCTGACTTTACCTCACTGTGTTGCCTTTGGGAAAATGGAGCCAAGTCAGGACAAGTTCTTGGGAATTTATGGCCAACTGCTTTCTCTCTCTCTCTCTGAAGAGTTAATGTTTTAATTGGCACAGCAGAGCTGGAGTCTGCAGGTGGGTAAGCATGGACAGGTGGAGAATCAGCAGTGAAAGAGAGCCTTCTGGCTGGCACCCCACTCCCTCGGCAGATGTCGCAGCACTTGGGGATGGTGGTTGGGGTGGGACAAAGGGCATCTAGAAAGAGGTGATGCTGGGACACTGTCTCCTGGCCCTCCATGTGCTCAGCAGAGTGGCTGCATGTTTCCAAAGAGGATGGTGTCGACCATCTCCAGGGACCCAGCAGTGTAGACAGTCCCCTGTGTGAGGGGACCTTGGAGAGAAGCATAAGAATGAGGCTGAGAAAGTGCTGGTTGGAGGCAGAGAAACTGCCCTCTTTGGGGGAAGGAAATTATTTGTGTCCAGGAACTTCCTTTCCCAACCATGCAGATTTCTGATGACTACAGGGCAGGGCAGGAAGGCTGGAGGGACACGTGATTGACTGTACCGTAGATGGCAAGTGGCCCGAAGACCTTCTGCCTGGGTTTTATTACAGGAGTACATTCAGGGCTGCCCCACTTGACGTCATGGAGAATGAGAAGTCGATTTGGGGCATTTCCCCCTCAAACCCGTGCTCAGAAAAGGTGTCAAGGACTCATGGGGTAAAATGTTATTTTTTTCTGGACAGGGTGTACTTTTCCCAGGAATCTGAGATGTGTGTTAAAAGAATTAATGACATTTCTAGAATCATCAGTGCTGGTTATAGGGTCTTCGGCCTGTAGGGATGCCTTCCCGTCGGCTCTGAGATGTTGGCTTTCTCAAATGCGCTGCCTGAATCAGCCAACCTATCAAAGAAAAATCAGTGGTGGCTTCCAGCATGGACTTTGGAGTTATGGAAACTGGATTTAAATCCCCAGTTTTGCCACTTACCAAACATGTGATCAGGTCACTTAAACTTGCTGAGTTCTAATACGTTTGTAGTATGTGGCGATAATATGTCATAAGGTTATTGCAAGGGTTAAAAGTATCAAAGCACCTAGCAGTGTATTTGACACACAGGGGCACTTAAATGCACTTAAATGGTAACCCTTATTAAAACAGAGCAGTAAAAAGTCCTTTCTTTGAAGACCAAAAAAAAAAAAGGTATTTGGAAATGATGGAGCAGTGTTTTATGGAGCAGCCAACGCAATGAAAATGGAACCCAGACGTGTATCTGTCCAAGGGCCCTTCGCTTGGCAACCCTTATCCCTTATCCGATGCGTGTCGTTTGCCTGCACCACCTACTGGTGATTTCACGAAAGTACACACTCTTTTCCTGGCTTGGTGAGTAGGCCACCTGGGGGAGGTGGAGGAGAGGAAGGTAACTATAGTTTTACAACTGTTTTGATTACTTCAAATTGAGATGTTTGTAAACAAGATGTTAGAGTCTGGAGATTTTGTTTGGTCTTGTGTTTGGCATAAATACAGTTTTATTAAAACTTGTCACAGCAGCATCCTGCAGTGGAGAATGTGGGATGTGGTTGTGATGGAAGTTAGAGGCCACTTCTGAGTGGCGGCATTTGGAGGTGCTGTTTCTGGTTAGCACATCCCGGCCACTTTAGGTTTCCTGTTGGTCGCTCCCAAGAAGCAGGGGAGGGGAAAGTGACCAACCCCTGGACGTGGCCCATTTGCCATTAAGGTCCCCTCTGTTTGCCTCCCGTGAAGAGTGATGTACATGGAGGGAGAAGGCCTTTCTAGAGATCTCCAGTGAGCCAGAAGAGAGAGAGCCAACCCAGGGAGTCATGTCACCTTTCTTTTTGAGAATTTGTTTGGAAGCGTTTTTCCGACTGAAAAGACAGGAAAGGACGTCTCACTGTTCCTTGGATTTAATGACCTGCCCGGGCCTGGGCTGCTCTGAGCCTAACTGTCAGTGAGAACAGCAGGAGGGCGTCTTTGGCATTGGAAATAGGGAAGAATCAATTGACAGACAGCCATTAAGCACTACGAAGCACCAGAGCTGTGCTGGTTACTGGGGAGACAAAGAGGCGTAGGACCTGACCTTGTCCTTACAGAAGAGTGAAGCAAGAGATGAATACTGAAAGACAGCTGCATCCTTGCAGAAGAGTGGAGAAGGAGGCGTGCATGTGTTTAGCTAGGTGTGGTACCTGCCTTCCAAGAGGACACGCCAATTCCATATGCATTTGTTGTGTCCCTTCTGTGTATAGAGAAGCGCCATTGTAGATGCCTTAAGGTGTGTAGAGAAGGATGAGGTTGGGTACCTGTTCCCGCCCTCTCTTCTCTCCCTCGAGCTCTCACATGGCACAGCGTAGAGCTCAGGAGTTCTTTCTGGAATCAGACAGCCCACATTTGAACTCTCCAGAACTCAGCAGCTGTGTGGCCTTGACCAAGTTATATATCCTCTTTATACCATCAAGTATTCAATCAACAGACATTTGTTAAGCAATGCTGTGCAGGCGCTGGGCATTGCAGTGGCCAGAGCAGACAGACTGGAGGGATTTAGGAGGACTGGAGGTGTCTGAGGGTGTACAGAGGCAGGAGAACAGGACGGGGAGGGCAGGTGGCATAGCAAAGCCAAGCTGCCCACTTTAAAGTGGCCGGGGGATCTTTGAGTTCCCAGCCAAATCTCTGCCCCAAATGGGCAGACCCAGGGTGAAGGTCTAAGCAGAAATGTTTTTGTGTGTGTGTGTGTGTCCTTTCCTGTTTTCCTCCTCATTCTTATTCATCTGTGCCCTGTGGCGCCAGACCTATGGAGTGCCAGTAGGAGCCCATGTGCCTGGTGAAAGGGGCACTGCCAAAGAGCTTTCCATAATTACTTCCTTTCTTTTATTTTCTGGTGTATTTATTAGTTGTAAAAGCCCCTTGGCAACTCAGGAAATTCCGCTTCCCTCAACAGCTGATTTATACCTTCCTTGGTATATGCCCAAACAAATAATTGAATGTGTTACCTGGTTTTTCAGGGGGCCCCTTGTGAAATTCAAAGCTTTGGGGGGGGGGGGGCAAGGGAGTGGAAGGGGAGAAGATAAGGAGGCATTGGGACGCTGGGGGTCTCCAGGGGCCTGGGGTGGCCTGTTTAGTGGGCTGTGTTGAGTAGTCATCTAGTTTCTTCTCCACATCTGACAGTGGAGGGGGGTGGGTCAGGAGGGTGCTTACGTGACAGTCTTCAATCTTGCAAAGGCTCTTGCAAGGAAAGGGTCATACCGTTTAATGTCCTCTAGACCCAGAGTGAAAGAAATGGGCTCAAACAGCAGCCTAAGTGCTAGAAGAGACCATGTCAGTTTTCCTTGTTAACAATAAGCCTTTATCATTGAGAGGCTCTCACCTGATTGTAACATGAGGACATTTGTGTGGTCCTATCTGCAGGTAGTTGGATAAATGTCTAGTGCTCTTAATGAGTGTTGGTATAATTAATCCTTTTCAATCTGTGACTAAATGAATGCTTCTAACACCTGGGGGGGTTTGCACAGTTTGACCTTTAGAATGGTTTGCTTTGGCTTATTAGTTATTTTTGTAAGTATATACTTTATTTCCCCAAACAGGCTGTATATTTATCATTTTACTTCACATTCTTCACCAGAACCTAGAATAGTGCCTGCAAGTAGTAAACAATAAGTGTTTGATGAATGAATAACAGATGACAGCCAGGGGCAGATTCTGCCAGTGCCTACACTATGTTATAATTTATCTTTTTTTTCCCTTGGGGTGATAGCAACTCTTGAAGTAACTCTAGCATCAAGTCTTCTTTTGTATTGATACATTGATTTAACCATTTATTAACCATCTAATATGCGCCAGACATTGTTAGGTGCTGGTAATTCAGGATAACACAAGGCATACCCTGGCCATACAGAAGGGGTGTTCACCATCCACGTAGGGAGACAGACATTCAAACTAATATAAAGATATCATCTTTAGATAATTTAAAATGAGATGCCAATTCACAATATGTTAATCAAGAATGTGTATTAATCATCCAAAATAGAGGGAATCCTTTTTGTCTGGCATCAAAGGGGAGTTCCAAACTATACGTGATCTGGATCCTGAAAATAAGTGGGAGTTATCTAGAAAGTGAAGTTGGTGACTGTGCTGGAAGAAGGAGGGACGTTCTAGACAGAGGGAAGGGTCAACAGCCCAAGATAGGACCAGGGCTGTGTGTTTGAGGACCCCAAGCAGGGATCCCCATGGGGAGGAGGGAGGTGCCTCAGGAGCTGTGAACTGAATCTCCTGGAAGGAGCAGGTCTGTTCCTTCGGCAGCAGGGAGATGCTCATTGAGACTTGGAGGGCCCCTCTGGTGCCCGAGACTGGACAGGTGGCTGGTTAGGAAGCCACCCTGGTGAGTCTGTCCCCAGGGAGACCAAAAGCGCCTGGACTAGAGGGGGCTATGGGAATCGAGACAGAAAGTCGGTCGAAAAAGAAAGTGGCTGTGTGGGAGCAGGGGAGGAAGCCATCTTTGTCATTGGAGCACATCATAGAGCTTAAAGAGTGCCAACGGGTTTAAGAAAGGGAGAATACAGGCTGATCAGGGTGGAGCTCACACTGACCAAGCCAGAGAAGTCCAGGCAGAGCTGCTGATTAAAATGGCTTTTTTATTTAATATATAATATGTCACCCTAACAGTGAACATCTCTGATGGCTGGTGGGCCCACAGACACATTGTTGGTTGCACTGATTCAGACAAGTGGTCAAGGCAACTTTCACCAGCGATTGAGCGGAAAACCCAGCACAGATGGGGCCTTCCTCTGCTAAAGGTGCCCTGGTATGCCGACTGTCACACCTGCCCCAGGTGTGGAATCTCTGTGGTCAAGAGAGCCCCCAAATTCAGCAATGGCTGTGCTCACAGTTCTGTGTTGTACTTTTCCCAGGGAAGAGTTTATTTGGCGTTTGTCTTCCACCTCATCCCTCCTTCCTATTCTCTCTTCCTCCGTCTCTTCCAGGGCCTGGGTTATTGCAGAGGTCTTCCATCTGGCTCCCTACAGCCCTTACTTCATGCCTCTGCCAGAATCTTCTTCCCAAACCCTCTTTTGTTCTTTAATCCTCTTCTCAAAGCCTAGGAAATAAGCATCTGACAGGTGGCGTTTAGCAACCCCCTAAACTTATGCACCATTATTCTCCTTTAGGAATCACCAATATGGCCAAGCTGAAAATTCCTTGTTTCCTGTTCATATCATGTCTGTTACCCCTTTCTGAAATCCCTCTCCCGCTTCTGTATTTCCAAATTTGACTCAAAACAAACCTTCATGAAGCTGCATCTGCAGTCCCCCGCTCCTGCGTGAAGCATCCGTCCTCTGATGTCTTGCCCCCCTTACTTCACTTACATCAGCCATTTGGCACATGGTACGTGTGCTCATGTACCCCTATTTCTCATACTAGGGCAGAGAATTTTCTTGCTTTTCCTTGTGTCCCCAGTACCTACATCCCTCAAAGAAAGTTATTCAATGAATAAGTATTGATAACGATGATTCTGGCTCAGCCAAGCAGGCCAAATAGATGCTAGATGGTATTAAGTGTGGCAAATGCCTCCCATTTATTTGTTGCAATGGGTCAGGCACAATGTTAGGCCCTTTGTAATCATCACATGACTGAATTACTGCAACCACCCCATCGATTGGTGCTATCTCCATTTTGAGATGCTGAGACAATCTTGCCCAAGGTCACACAACTAGTAGGGGCAGATCCAGATGCAGAACCATGGTCTGATTCTAAGTCCATGCTCCTAACCACCATGCTACCCAAACTCTTGGCCCTTGTCCTCTGCCATTATCTTGAACTGCAGGTTGCATGGGGTGTTTCCATTGTTTCGTTTTGTGAACATGTTGCTGCCTTACCTCTGTGGTTGGGTCTTGCCCCCTCTCTAACATGGGAGCAGACTTGGCAAGAAGCAAGGAGAATGGAGGGCGTGTCACATGCCAGAGTGGCCAGAAAAATGAGGTTGTTCAGCAGGTGTCATAAAAATGGATGACTTGTGCCCTGTGCCTTAAAGATGGAAAAATGAAAAGGGAGTGGGGGAAAGAGAGCTGTTGACAGACAATGAGTGAGCACAGATATTTATCCATGCTAATGGGGTGGGGTGTGAGAACCACTCTGCTCTAATGGTTAGGAGGAGCAACCTCTTAGCTGCAGGTTGTGGCAGCACAGGGAATCTTCATCTTTGAGACAGAGGAAGCTAAAGTTCTTGGCTGCAGACAATGGCTGAAGCATTTCTGTAACGATCCGGCCTCACAGGCCCAGAGACAGGTCAGAAGCAACAAAAACCCTCGATGTTTAGGGAAAACTTGACCCTGACCCTGACTTTTGGCTCTTCACTTCCTTGTCAAGTCTGAGGCCATTTGCATCACTGCACTGGGGCAGGGAGGAGGCTGGAGAAAAGTTACTGGGGTCAAAGGGGTGCAGGCCCAGCTTTTTTTTCTCTCCCAAGGTCAACCCAAAGGAATATTTGGAGCTCCTTTCAGAATACCCTAAGTGTGGGCATTTTGACCACTGCTGCCCACCATCATCACCTCCACCAGGGCCTGTGTCCCCAACTTCCCGCTTTGAGGTTCCCCACATTGTATGGAGCCACGGAGTGAGGAAAGAGGAAGAGGAAGAATGGGATTTAGGGGACACAAAGTAGTATAAAATACCCTGGTGGTCTGTCGTCCAACAATAGGGAATATGCATGCGAATGAGGTGAAATTTCTCTTCTTCTTAAATGTCCCACTGCCTGGAATTCTACCAATATAGCTTTACTCTGCTTCAGTTATCCCATAAAACTCCAGGGAAAGAGAGAACTTTAACTCACTAATGCCTTTACCGGAATCACATAGCTCATCGCAGATCAAATAAATCCACCTAAGTGACTGAAGAAATGGAGAAGGGCTTAGAAAGCCAATTCTGTCTCCATCACCACTTTGCCTGGGTCCTGCCTTGGGGCTGCAACCCTCTGTGAGTTCATGGGAGAAAAATGTCCATGATAAAAGGAAAGATGTGGGGTACAGGACAGGGAAGTGAAAAATTCGGTAATGAAACCAGCTCCAATTATGTTTGCAAGCTTCCTGAGTGTTTTCCCCTCAGCCTATTGTCCAAATTCCTCGCCACTTACTCTCTGGAGACAAGGGGCACACAAAACACAGGAGCTGCCTCTGCAGGGGGCTGCCTTATTGACAACAGCATGTACCAGAGGCATTTCAAGGCTGATTGTCTCATCCTCAGCGTTGACCTGGCTTTGAGAGGGAAATTGCACCTGCACTGGGAGGATATTGACAAACAGAAAACCATTGGCAGAATCAGAAATTTGTCATTAGCGGGCAAGCTCACTGGCTTGAGTCTGCTGGTACTGTTATTATGGCTATTATTTTTAATTCCTCAAGAGAAAACAGGTTGAGAAAATGGGCCATAGCCTGTGCCTCCTAAGGGAAAGGCACAGGGATGATGCTAAGGAATCATCTCTGTAGAACGCAAACATCCGTATTGCACCATTACTGAGCCTCTCGGTGTGCTTGTGAATTTTATCAGTGAATATTTTGACATCAAAATCATTAATGTTCAGCCTTTGTGGGAATATTGGGTCTTCTACTTCTGCTTGGTCTGAATATATATATAATATATTCATATATAAAATGTATTCATATGTTACATGGTCATATATATTAAATATTCATAGAGAATATATTCACGTATGACCATATACATTATATATATTCATATATATTCATATTCCTCTATACTCTATGCATATACATATGCATATAATGTGTGTATACCTGTATATATTTTTAATGATCTCATATAGATCTGTTGCAGCACTCTAACCACTGCCAAAAATAAATAAATAAATAAAACCACACACGCATAAAAATAAAAGAAGAGAAAACTGCATAAGGAGATTGTCTTCTGTCTCAGGGGACCTCAGCAGTTCTAAAATTTGCTTCCAGAATATACTTCCTTCCTTGCTCACCTAAGGGAGACACTATTATGCCGTGGTTACAGACAACGGCTTTGGAGTCCCACCATTTGGTTCAGATTCTCTTCTCTGCTGTTGTGACCATGGTCTGGTGATTCTGGAAGACTCAGTTCCCCCATCCCGCTGCCCATAGGATGGCTGAGATGCTTAATTAAGAGGGGAAGTGTGTGCAAAGCACTTAGCCTGCTGCCTGCCCAGTAGTAAATGCTCAAGGGTCTAAAGTTTCTTTAACAAGAAACAAAATCATTCCTACCATAATTAGAGTGAGAGTTGAAAATGCGAGTCTGTCTCAGGTGACAGTGTTTTAAATTCACATCGAGGCTTAAATGACGGGTGCCATGCATTTCTGCCCCGCCACTTGTCATTTCCATCCCTGAAAGCGAGAAGTTGAGGCTGAAAGCCACTGAGACCCAGTCGCTACTGCTCTGCTGTGCTGTCTGTGGCCGTGGGATGGGGTTCTGGTCCTGGGTTTGCCGCTAGCTTGTGGGATGGCTCTAGGCAGTCAGTCCCCACCTCCAACCACAGCTGACTCATGTAGGGGCTTTCCGGGGGTCCTCGCAGCCCCCTTTATGTCCCCATTATTCCCATCGCCCAGGACCGTGCACCGAGTGTTCTCTTAAAGGATGATGCAACTGATTGCCTCAAGAGGGACTTGACTTTCTAAGTTTGAGTGTGGACATGCGGGGGATATGCTCTGTTTTGTTTACTCTTCCTAATGAGTCTGAACCGGGCTAGTGAGGGTATGAAAGCATTTGAGTGTTATTAGTTTTAAAATTAGCTGGAGCTGTTCCCTGTTCACTGTGATTATATGAAAAAGGAGCTTTCTAAGGCCAAGGTTGAATGGCAGGAGTCTTTCATCCTAAAAGAGCCAAGTTTATGAGCTACACATTAGAATCCCTTGGGAAGCTTTAAAAATATTGATGTAAGGAGCCCCAGACCCCACCTCATTTGATTGATATACACATCCCCCTGTCCACTTCCTGGACTTCAGTTGTGTGTGTGTGTGTGTGTGTGTGTGTGTGTGTGTGTGTAAGTTCTTCAGGTAATTCTAACATGAGGCCAGGGTTGAGACCACTCAGTGCAACTAAATGCATTTTCCAGTGTAGACTGTGAGAAGAAGCAGGACGGAGTTTTGGCGCGCCGACCAGCTGTTTCCCATCTCCCACTCGGTGGGTATTGGCCAGAAACCGCTCATCCGGAATGGCTTAATTCAGGTGCTTTGGCTAGGAGGGCACGGGTTAGCTCAGAGCAGCTCAACTTGACCCATCACCAGAACCACTCGAGGACCTTCAAGCAAATCAGATTCCCACCAAGATTTTCTGAGACAGAATCTCTGTGGGTAGAAACGAGGAACTTACCATTATTATTATTGTTCCCAGTAGATGATCTTGATAATCAGCCAGATTCGGGAGCCACCTGGGAGTAGGGGAAGACTCCGTCCTCATTCTTGGAGAGAAATTTCATATCTTTCCTCTTGGCCATCTGATGGCACTGGGCTCCTCTGAATAGACCGCGTTAGCTGTGGACCCTGAAAAGATGCTTAATTGCTCTGAGCCTGCATTCCGTCTTCTGTAAAATGGGAATGATAATGGCACCTGCTTCATTGACATGCTGTATGGGTTAAATGAGTCAGTGCATGCAAAATGTGCCCAGCACATCGGAAATGTTCAATAAGTGTTAGCCATCACCACCATCATTTTGTAACTCAAAGAGGAACTACAGGCTGAAAGAGAAGTTTGGAAGATTTAAAAAGTTTACACTTAAAAATTCTGGCCCTGAAGTCTGTGGCAACTCTAGGGATTGGAGGGCGTAGGTTGGTTTTGAATGATATCTGAACCAAAAACTTCACTGGGGAGGGTGGAAGTAAGATTATGCTTGTTCCAGTCAAGAAATATTTGTTAAGAATAAAAGCTATCTTTGGAAAACAGTGAGGCCCCAGTTACCAAAGGCCTTTACATGCTGAGCCATCCCAAATGAGTTAATTAACTGTCATTTGTTGAGTGCCTACTGTTTACTGACTTTGTGCTTAGTGGACCTCACATATAAAAAGGACAGTGTTCCCTTCCCTGGGGGCATTTGCAGTCTGGTCTGGGAAGCACAATTAGCACCCTTTGAAGAACTGGAGAAAGAAGAGAGGATGTATAATTAAGTGCTGAATTGTGTCATTCAGACCCTCCAGGATTACCAAGTTCAAGGGCAGGAGCTCAGTGATCCCAGAAGATGGCAAGATGGGGAGAGAAGGACCCGAGTCAGGGAAGGGCCAGCAAATCCAAAGACAAAGGAAGTCCAAGGCGAGGCCTCTGGGAAGCAGCCACAGCCCAGATGGGGGCGGACGCACAGCCTGCTTGGGACGGAAGGTGTGGGTGCAAGTCATCCGGGAACCACACAGCCGCTTCTGACGGGGGTCACTGGGTCTTTGTCCTCTGGCAGCTCCCAGCGGTCTGCACTGGGCCTCCTCGTAGCCAGGCTTTGGGGCTAGGTCTGTTCAGGAAGCCGTGAGCTCTGCCTGACACCCCAGGAGTGTCATCTGGTGGAGTAGCTCTGCCCCAGGGCTGGGCTGACTCGGTGAGCAATTTAGCACAGGTCAGAGCAGAATTTCCCACACAAGCTTCTGCTCTAGGATTTGCTCTGGGGGAAAAAAAATGAGCAGGGTTCTCTTAGTGAAATGGTGCAGCCTTAATTGCCCCTCTGGAGAATCCCAAAGATGCTGATTAGCATTTTAAAGGTTCAGACAAATCCTGCAGTAAAGAACTCTGGGTCACTTCTGCATTTTCTTGACCACAGAACCCTCTGCCCACGTAGCACCTATGAACATTCTGAGAACTGGTATTCTAGGCTAATCTCCTTGGAAAAACTGGAATAACAAAGCTTCTTGCAGAGCATCATCTGCCCCTTCATTTTCAAAGTGAGGAGGATGAAGACCCTGGAAACTGAAGAGATTTTCCTAAGATACACCCTGGCCCTGCTGTGGCAGGGGTCAGGGACCTCAAGTCCTGGGCTGGTTTCATCTTCTTTAGTTGCTAACCAGCTGGAAGAAAGAATGGGAGAGACTCCTAGGCAGGCTTTGAAATTGAATGAAATTTCAGTGTGGTGGAGAGGCTATTTTGAAGACATTTCAGATTTGTTTCTGGTTCAGTAATTTTACAAAATGAACATGATCCAACTGATTTATTAGGAAAAAATTTGTAAACTTTGGTTCACTTACAAGAAGTGTTTGGGTTTCTGAAAAAAAAAAAAGAGACTGCTTTTGAGGCGTGCAGATTTTCGTGGCCATCTAGTGTTTATGAGGTGAAATCTGGCCAACTGTGGCCCTCGGTGAGCCATACAGAATGAATTCCTACCCTGAGGCTTTGTGTGTAGCTATTTAACCCATTCCTTATCCCTCTGCCCTCGGCTGAGGGACTCTCCCCATACTGGGATATTAGGATCTGGTCTGCATCCTGGCAGGGGCAGAAGGCAAGGCCATGGTTGCCCTGGGAATGTGCCCTCCCCTCCTGTCCCACCCCTGGTCCCAGGCTGGCCCCAAGTGCTGAGCAATGAAGGCTGAGGTCACCTTGCGGAGCAGGGAGGAGAGCAGGGGCAGCTGCAGAGTCCCTGTATTATTAGGCCCTGACCTCCTAAACCTCCATTCCCTTCCAAGGAAGAGCTGTGGGAAGTGACCGATTCCTGGAAGCTTCTCCACTTGTACTTCTGCCCTTCTTGAAGCCTGAGGACTTTCCTACTCTGCTGACTGTGTCAGTGAGTTCTCCACTCTGAAACTGGGGATTGGATGGGGACAAGGGCATGTAGATAGTGCGTGGCCTCTTACACTTACCTTCTCCCCATAGAATGCTCTTTCTCTAGAAGGGTTAAATACATCAATTGCTTAATCACCAAAATGTATCCAGACCTATTTTTGGAGCTTTGAACATGTTGACTCTTACATAAGATTCATTCAGTATATATAAACTATTCAGTAAATATTCCTTCATGGGAAGAATGGTATTTTGGTCTGTTTTGTTTCTCTGTCCTTCAAGTTCTAATTTAGGGCTGGGGAGAATGTTGGCTCCATCTCTCGGTGTTGGTTGCTTTAAGACCGAGTGCTCTGGTTGGATCTTGCTGCCTTCACACTGGCGAGGGGGCTCGCACAGGCCCTAGGAAATTCCTAAATGTAGAGCATGCGTAGAGGGGAGGCTGGAGAGCAAGACGCAGAGCTGGAGAAACGGCGGGCCTGGTGCTGGGAGGCTCTGCTCAGGGCAGATCTTCGTGCCTCTTTCCTCCCTTTGACTGCTCGTACTTCTGACCCGTCTCCACCCAGGCCTCCATCTCTATCTCCTCCTTGTTTAGCCGAGGGTTCAGTGGATGGAAGCAGGCATCAGGCTGTGGGGGCTTCGGAGACTGGCTGGTGGGTTTGGGCCCTGACCCAGAGGTCAAGTGTGGGAGCCAGCCTTCTACTTGCCCATGCGGGGGGCTGCTGGCCCTGCAGGTGGCTTAGAGGTTGGAAAACAAGTGGAGGAGTCCATCGATGAGTTTTTCTAATGGGCAAGACTGCTACGTAAGGTTGTCAGATGGCGAGCAGGGTTGGAAACCCTGAGGGAGGGGTGGCTTTGTTTCCCAACCAGGCACCCCTGGGGCTGCAGGTGGCCCTGTAAGCCAGTGAGTTCCCCAGAGGCCTGGGAAATGAGCTGCTTTGGGGTAGAGGCATGCCTTACCTGACGTTTATCCCCATGCCTCCCTTTGCACTCTGCACATCTGTTGAATGGGCAGATGGAGACATAGGGGTGGAGGAAGTTCCCGTAGATGGTCCTGCTGCCTTCTGAGTGAGAGATAATCTTTTCTTAAAAGAGTGTAGAAGGCAGCTCAGTTTCTCTCATACCTGCCAAGGGGGAAAGGGCTGGAGCAGGTTGTACTTGTCATTTCTCCTATCAGGGCTCTGAGTGTACAGAGAGGACAGATGGAAAGAGTTGTCTGCCAAGGGTGCTGAACTCCAATGGGAAATGAAAATGCAAAGAGTGGATTATGGTGAGCTCCAAATCTGAAGGCCGGGTGTGCCTGGATTGTGAATGGAGAGGAGGGCGTGGGGTTAGAGAAGGTACGAGGCCTGGAAGAAATCTGGAGAGGGAACTGGCCTGAGAGACTCTGGGATTGTAAATCTTTTCCTCTCCTCAAAGTTGGGCCTCACAAGCAAGCACCTGATCCCCACTTTTTTTAAATCATTTTTTTTAATTGCAGCAACATCTATATGATACTAACTTTTCCATTTTAACCATTTTGAAGTGTACAATTCCTTGTCATAAATTACATTCACAATATTGTGCTACCAGCACCACCACCCATTAGACAAGATTTTCCATGACCCCAGACAGAAACTCTGTACCCATTAAGCAATGACTTCCCCTTTTTCTCCCCCCACCCCTCTTAATCTACTTTCTGTCTCTATGCATTTGCTTATTCTAGATAGTCATATAAGTGAAATCATACAATACTTGTCTTTTTGCATCTGGCTTGTTTTACCCAACATGTTTTCAAGGTTCATCCCTTCTGTTGCATGTATCAGAACTTCATTCATTTTCCTGGTGAGTAATATTCCACTGTAAGCATAAACCACATTTTGTTTAGGATGATCCCCTTTTGCAGGAAGCAAAGGTAGCCACAGAAACCTCATTTGATATAGTAGCCCAGCACTATAGAAAGATCCTCCAGTCCAAGATTTTCCTGAACAAGTGCAATTATCCCCATTATGACAGATTTAAAAAAATTATTGTGTTAACATATATATATAAATTATATATAAATATAAATAACACAAAGTTTGCTATTTTAACCATGTGATTCAGTGGCATGAATTGCATTTGTGATGTTGTGCCACTGTGCATTGTGACGTGGTTTGCCAGCCTGTATTGTAGCTGTTTGATGCCGTGAATGGGGTAGATTGAGAGGACATGCCAGCTCATAGAATTGAGTGTCCAGGGCAGACAAACCCTGACGCCTTCCCCTCTCTGTGAAGGTACAGAGAGCAGATTTCTTTACAGGCCACTCAGCAAATTCCCAGAGGCCTTGGGCTCTTCCAGACCCCCTTGTGAATAAGCCCTCTGCCCCGCACAGGGCAATGCATTAGTGCCAGAACAGTCAGATGCTTTTAATTTCAAAGGTGCTCCCTGCATCCAAATCAGAGCTAAGGCACAGAGCTTTGCTCAGCCTACACCTGGGCACAAGGATGCCCAGGTGGAAAGAGGAGAAGGGCAGGGCAAACGTGGCTTTTGGATGAGAGAAGCAGCTGCACCCAGGGGTTTTGAATTTTTACGGCGCATGAATCTTGGACATGCCATTCAATTCTTACCTAGTTGAAACACGGCTCTAAGTAGCTGGATGGCAGCTGTGTGGGTTGTTTCCAGGATGATAACTGCCTCACCGCAGCACCAGCCTGAGCCATTCAGAGACCGCTGGGCAGAGCCTCCTTGGCAGGGGCTAAGGGAGGTGCCTGAGCATCCGTCTTCTGTGATCTCCCAACCTGTGTACAGATGCACACACCACAGGCTGTTTCTTTACTCAATCTGGCTCTCTCTGTCACCTCCACAGCCCCCCACCCCACCCCCAGCCCTCCTGTGTCCAGTCCCTGAGGCTTGGAACATGGAATTTAAAAGCTGAAAGGGCTCTGAGGTCATTGAATTCAACCCCTTCATCTTACTGGGGAGGAAGCTTCTCTCAGAGGGGTTAGGAGGCGTCCCCCGCTCACAAAGCATAGTTAACAGTGGCTCTCCATGGGGCCCAGTTCCCCAGTTCCAATCTGGCCTCCGTCCCCTCTGTGACAACATATTTTATCTATTTCTTTGTTGATTTGTCTTATCTCGGATGTCCTCTCAATCATTATGCCTTTCTTCTAGCTATGCATGTTTGTAGAGGTTCAGAAACAACTCGGGCTGTGTCGTCTCTTCCCCCCACCCTTAGAATAAAGCAAAGCTGGTTGCTCCTGAGGCAGAACCCTGATGTGCTATTAATAATAGCAGACGCCTTTCTGGTGCTTACCACGTGACGGGCACTGTTTTAAGCATATTACTTATGTGAACTCGTTGAATCCTCACGTTGACCTTTCTCATTTTACAGTCGAAAAAACGGAGTCTCTGGGAGATGTAGGAATTTGCCAGAAGTGCAGTGGTTACGTGTGGTGCAGCCAGGTTGGAGGCCAGGCCATCTTGCTACAGGACCCTATGTGTCTTACCTGTCGCGTGACAGGCTGCCAGGGTGGGAAACGGGCTTTGGAGACCTGCAGAGGCCGAGGGTCCTCAGGCTTCCTTCTGGTGCACGTGGGCAGTGCTGGGTGAGCAGGCACACAGCCCTTCAGCTCGGGCACTGAGCACCGAGCGTCTGACATGCTCAGCGGCCTGAACGCAGGGCTGCCGACGGCCTTCCGGATGGCAGCTCTGGGGTCTTCTGCTGAGGTTCTGTCAGAGGGAGCAAGCAAGCCTGAGGAGACCTGGAGACACCTCACATACAGCTGGTTTAAGCCTTAGGTCTTAAGAAGTGCTGAAGTTAACACCTGGTGGTCTTTTATTCAGTAGAATATAAAATTAAAGGGAAAGACCCTGAAAATACTTCCTCTTTCTCTCCTCACCTCAAAATCCTTTGAATGTCAGACTTTTCCCCAAAACAACACTCCTGAGCATTTCTAAAACCTGTATCTTCCTAGAGCTGCCATGACAAAGTACCAAAAACAACAGAAATTTGTTCTCTTGGCCAGACGTCCAAAACCAAGTTGTCGTCAGGGCCATGCTCCCTCGGAAGTCTGGAGGGGAGAATCTGTTCCTTGCCTCTCTCCTGGCTGCTGGTGGCTTGCTGGCAGCCCATGGTGTTCCCTGCCTCAGTCATCACGTGGTTCTCCCCTTCATCTGTCAGTGTCCCCTTCTTATAAGGACACCAGTTGTATTGGATCAGGGCCCACCCTACTCCAGTTTGGACACATCTTAACTGGTAACATCTTCAAAGACCCAATTTCCAAATAAGGTCACGTTTGCAGGACCAGGGCTTGGGACTTGATGAACATGTCTTTTGGGGGAGATGCAATTCAACCTGTAATACTGTGTGTCACAAATTGCCTTTCCAAAGAACTTGCTTTGCAAACTGTCAATGAATTTTTCTTGTTAACAGGGTCCGTTCATCAAAAAATGATTAAGACATGCCGGATTAGAAATGTTCTCAGCAATTTGATTTGCCACAGGATTTACCAGTCTTTAATCTGCAGTGTACTTTGAAGGGTAACTGCATCCACAGTTTCCTAAAAACTGGTCTTTCTCCTCCACCTCACCTACCAACGAGGAAGAGTTATCAAGGCCTGTTTGTTAACAGCTCCTGCCAGTTGCAGTGATAGTGTTCATTTGCTGTCAGGGGAAGTAGGCTGCCTGGGCTTTCACATTCCCAGGGACTAGAGGAAGTCTGGACCTCACTCACCAAACGACTGTCCTGCTGTCTGGAGCCCTGTAGTGATTGATTAGTGTCCCCGCAAAATCCATGTCCACCTTGAGCCCCAGAATGGGACCTTATTTGGAAATAGGGTGTTTGCAGATGTAATGAAGTTCAGATGAGATCCTGTGGGATTAGGGTGGGTCCTAAATCCAATGACCAGTGTCCTTATAAGAAGAGCACAGAACACATGGCCACAAACAGGGAAGGAGACATGTGAAGGCAGAGGAGAGCTTGGAGGGATGTGTCCAGGAGCCAAGAAATGTGTAGGGGTGCCAGAAGCTGGAAGAGGCCAGGAAGGATCTCCCCTAGAGCCTTTGGAGGGAGCGTGGCCCTGCCAACAACTTGACTTTGGATTTATGGCCTCCAGAACTGTGAAAGAATAAATTTCTGTTGTTTTAAGCCCCTGCAGTTTATGGTAGTTTGTTAAGAGAGCCCTAGCAAAGGAGAACACCCACTGTTAGCCACCTGCTCATGCCCGCGGCTCAAATTGTGATGAGTCCTCCTGCCAGCCAGCTCTTTGCATCTGCTTTTGGTGATGGTGTTGATTTTCCCTCCCATTTACTCCTGGTTATAGCCTTGGGGTGTGCAAAGCTGCAAGTCTGACCTGGACTTGAGATCGTGTGCAGCCCAGAGGATTCAGAGCTGTGCTCAAAAGCACTTTCCAGGCCAGTTCCCTTTGATCTGTTTTCTGGATCCAGGTCCTAGGTAAGTTTCTTTGAGAAGAAGGGCTTTTACCGCTAAGACAAAATCTTCTAACTGCTGAGTTAGTTTACCCCCCTTATTTAATAGTTGAGACAAATTGGGGCTCTGAGATGCTCAGTGACCCATCCAGGACCACAAAGCTCCTTGGAGTCAGCAGAGCCAGGACTCGAACCCAGCTCCCTGCTTCCCAGGGCTCGTGCATCTTTCTGCTGCAATGCACTGCCTTGCAAGGGCGGCGGGGTGGAGACGTGTGGCTCTGAACTATAGTTCTCAAATTTTGATGTGCAACAGAACCATCCGGGGCACTTTCTAAAATTACAGGGCCATCCATTTGGAAGGACCAGATCCACATGGAGTGAACCCAGGGACGTTGCCTTGGGAAAGATGCGTCATCTTTTTAGATTCTGGATGGGGCATTCTTTCTGTACTGCTGAGCCTGGAGCACTGGAGGCTTTGCCTGCTCTCTGGTGCATTTGAATTTGCATAGTCTCTTTAAAGGGCCGGAGGTGCAAATGCCTCTTGCTTAAGCCCACTTATGTAACTAACTGGTCACACCTATTCAGAGAGACAAATACAACTGCCCAGAGTTGCAGACTTTAAAAACTAACAGTAGAAACTGAAGCCCTGCTATGCTGGGTGGGCTTGTTTAAAGGGACAAGCCCTGGCTCTGTCTCCAGAGGTTATGATTCAGAAGGTCTAGGGTGGAGGCCAGGAATCTGCATTTTTGACTCACACGTCCTCTTCCCTCCTCCCCACCCCAACCCCATGTGGTTTTGAGGCAGTTCATCTTTGGACTGTACTTGGAGAAAAATGCTGACATGCATAATTACAGGAATCATTCGAACACCCACATGCTGGAATATGAGGCTAGAAACTCAGGGCCATGAGCGTCCAAGTGGGTTAGAGAAAGAAGCAAGGCATTTTACACTTTTAATGCAAGCAACATGTAGTACAATGATATCATCCTGGTGATCACGTTAAACAGTATTTTTGTGAGCAGCTCTTTGCATGTGGCATCGCGAGCCCTCGACTGCATTCGGTGATGCACGTGCACATGGTCCCTGACTTCTGGTGACTTCGAGGAAGGGCAGCAAATGGGTAGTGGAGTGCCGCAGAGCAAATGTATGTAGGGATGACTCTGCCAGGTGCACATGTACAAATCTTCTTCGGCCTCCCTGTTCTAAGTCGCATCATGAATTTCTGGAGTCTCTTGTCTTACTTGAAAAATACCACACAATGGGTTGGCTTAAAGAATGGGGATTTATTGGCTCATGCGTTTGAGGCTAGGCAAAGTCAATTATCGGGGTGTCAGTCAAAGTCTGAAACATTCTGGTGCAGGCTGCTGGCCATCCTTGGGGTTCCTTGATTTGTAGCCCTGCCGACAGGTGACGTCCTCCCCTTTCTCTTCTGGGTTCCCTTGACTTCTGGCTTCTGGCTCCTCCCTGTGGCTTTTTCTTAGTATGTTTGAATTCTTCTGCTTATAAAGGACTTCAGGAATCCAGGTTAAGACTGAACCGCATTCATATGGGCCACACCTTAATTTTAAATGATACCTTCAAGGGCCCCATCTACGCTCCCACTTAGAGGAATGTGGATTAAGGTGAAGGACATATCTAAATTGGGTTACATCATTCTATCTACCACAATAGCTCTCTAGAGTTTTTAGCAGGGAGAAGTCTGGGTGAACCCCGGAGAGCTTGTACTATATGCAGTCAGAGAACCGTGGCATGGGAATCTATGAGCTCCACATTTATGGTTCCCAGAGCCAGTCAACTTACTGATGGCTGCATGGCTACCATGCATTGCCCACTGATTAGCTCATTTAATCCTTTAGCCACCTTATCAGATAAGTACTAGCAGTATCCCCATTTTATACACAAGAAAACTGAGGCTCAGAGAGGCGGAACACCTTGAGCCAAGTCTGGATTTCAGCCCAGGTCTGTTTGACTCCAAGACCCGCACTTTGCCATTTTCAGTGCCCTCGATTGAAAAGATGGGACAACATCCTTGTCCCTGCCTCCCTTTTAGAGAGAATGTGAGAAGGCAAAATCCTTGAAGTGTGTCACCAACAAATCTAACTTGGCTTTTGAATGAGTGGGAGGCAAAATGACATTGACAATAGGATTTATATGAAGTTTTTTGATTTGTTTATAGAGAACTACTGTAAACCCCTTCTCATTGTTGACTCCTTTGGAAATTTGACTTCCAGAGGAGCAAATGCAAAGTATTTTTCATACCCTATCCCTCCTTTCATAGCTCTGAATGGTGAAATAAGATGGCAGGTGACTGAATGTCTGGAGTAGTATATATTTAGCTCTGCCTGAAGGTAGGGGGATGGGCTAGATAGATGAAATCTGCAAGGCCTTCTACTCATAGGATTCTTTCATTCAGTATGTTCAACTTCTCAGTAGGTAAGAGGGGCCAAGGATCTACTATATTTTGGAGATATCATGCAACCAACTCCTAATGGTCTGAAGATTGTAAAATCCCAACATCAAGAGGACCAACTGTTGCCTCCAAATACCTTTCTTAAGGCAGGTGGAGATTTCTGTGAATCCTGGAAGGTGTACCTGGTTGGGAGGTAGGTACGAGGAAGGAAAAGGAAGACAATCCCCAACTTCAGCAGAACCCAAGCCCGGTGTCTATAGCTACATGAAATAACTTCTAGGTATATGATCCTGATCATAGGCACAACGTCTTTTCTCCAAATCCTTGTCCTAGATTTCCTGTCTTGGTGATGGGTGCAAGTAGAGGGGCTTTCATCTCTTTGCTCAGAATCTGTAGCCAGCCTGGTTCTTTCCTTATGTCAGCAGCTCTGGGGGTAAGCCGGTGTCACCTCATCTTTCTCGTAGCACTTCTAGCTTTCCCAAAAAGCCAACTCTGGCTCTTTTAGCAAATGACTTCCAGATGCTGGAAGCAGCGGCCAGTGGAATTTTATTGCCCCCAAACTATGGTTCTGGGCCACATACTTCTGACTTGAAGGTAATTTGGAATGTAAACATTGCAAGACGTGTACTGGAATTAATTAAAGCTACCCTGTATTCTCCAAGGCCTGCGAGCCTGCAATTAACTGTTTACATTAACACCAAGCCAGGCAGATCAACTGGAGTGTGCATGAACCCTTGATTATCACTTTCCCCCTTTACCTTCAGGGTAAAGTGAAATTGGACCCAAGCTGACCCACTTCCCCAGGGTTGGTCATTAGTCCCAACCTTGTTAAACACTTCTTCTCCAGCAAAACAAACAGGAGACAGACAATGCCTGGGAGGTATAGTTGAGCATCACCTGTTGATGTGGAACTGAGGACAGGCGTGATCCTCTTTACCTGCTGTGTCAGATGTCCGAAGCTTGTTGAACAGTGTGCACGCAGGGATGGACAGTCACGTCCAGGCTGGGCCTTCAGAGAATACTGTGGCATCTAGCATTTGGCTGATAAACTAGAAACACCTTTTTGGAGTAATGTTTAATTGCATCGATAGCTGTGGCATTTAAAAATAGGATGTGCAGGCTGTAAAGGCTCTGAGAGATGAGGTAAATGGTGAGAACCCCTGGAATATTCCTCACTTTTCCCCATGTGATACCAGAGGGTGATGTTGTGGCTTCCTGGGAATGGTCCCACCCAGTGCCAGGGTATTTCAGAGGCCTTTGTGGGAAATACCAGGAAGGTACACCCTAGGGCTGACGAGTCCAATCCAGCACACCCCTGCCATGTCTTCAGAATGGTGACTTTTGGAGCAAGGAGCATTAAGAAAAGCTGAATAAGTGAGTTTCCTACATTCATTATAGACTGGGACCATTAAAAGAGACTTTGCTGGTCATCTAGTCTACCCAGCTCCTAAAAAAAGGGAAGGAACCCTGCAGTCTTCCAACTTAGCCAGGCTTTTCTTAAACACTTCTGGTCATGGAGAGAGATCAGTGGTGTGTGTGTGTGCACGCATGTGCACACTGACTATTCTGTTGTTGAAACTCTCTAATGGTTGGAAATCCCTCCTTAAATTAACAAAAGAAAATCCCTTTAACATATTCATAGGCCCTCATTCTGCCAACTGATATTACCCAGAATAAAGTGACAATTCCTCCTCCAGTGTTTCTTTTGGAATTTGGAAGTGGTCTTCGTTTTTATCTGCCTGGTCTCCTCCTCTTCTCAATTCCTGCAAATGCCACTCGTGTGACTTGGTTTCCAGACCAACCTGGGCATCTTCCTTTGGGCTCACATTAGTTTTTCAGGTGGTGCCCAGAAGTAAACATACTACTAACAGGGGCTTCATCAGGATGGGGTGAGGGAATTTAGTATCTGTTCTGTTTTGACCTCCATCCGTCTAACAGTGGAGCTCAGTGTCAGTGTTAACTGTTAGCCATCATATCCATCGTGTCACTCTCTTGCCTTAAAAGAAACTGTGGCCACCCAAAGCCCACAGTACTTTTTTTTTTTTTCATGTGAATACCTGTTGAGCCGGGGCTCTGTAATCCTGAAGTTAGATAAATTTTAACCTAACCCCAGAAATTTACCATAAACCTTATTAGAATTCATTTTGTTAGATTTAGTCCTTTCAATATTGAGAGATTGAAACCTTCCCGAGCTTTGGGTGTGTCTATATTTTCATCTGAGTCATGATTCTATATTATCACAGTTTCATAGAGCTGGTGTGCAGGAATGAGTCAAAGACCATGGAGACTGCCTTTCCAGTTTACAGTGAACCATTGATCAAAGCTCTGCGGGTGTGGGAAGGCAGCTCTGGGTCCGCTTCACCACCACCACCCAGCTTGTGTTTCTCCACTTTGTTCCCAAGGATTTGATAGGAGACTCTGTCCAATGACTGGTTAAACAGTGTGCTTGACGTGTGTTAGACAGGGCAGGCTAAAGGGCAGCAGAGTCCTTGGCATGTGGTGGGTGTCCGGAACATTCTGGTACATTCTAGAGGTGAATTAATCAATGAAGATACTGACAATCCTCATTTTAGGCCATAATTAAAATGTCACTTCCTCCCCATCCAAAAAAAGAGTTTCACAGATGTGTTCTTAAAGCAAAATGGGGGGCTTTGAGTTTAATTTCTCTAGGCGCTTTCTGGTAGGCTCCTAATCAGCAGGAAACCAGCTCAGAGGGCTTTGGAAGGAGAAGTAAGCTAAAATTAAAGGCCTAGAAAATCTCCCCCAAAAAGGTCATCCCTATTATCTGTGAGGATAAACTAAAAGACAATCTTGGATAACATTTAATTTTGTTGGTTCATTTAGAAGGTTGATGCAGAGATTTGATGAGTGGATTTTCCTGACTCCCTCCTGTGTAAACACTCACTGGCTCCCCCAGAAGCAAGTCTGCCAGGTACGAGCTAAGAGGACCCAGGAGCATCCTTTGTGGTGAGGCAGTGCTAGGGGGTCTGCCTGACTGAAGCAGACAGAGCTGAGGAGACCAGGCTTTCAGCTGAAAGGCTTTCATTGCATTTTATCTATTGACACTTTTTAAATTAAGAGTTTCCCCTGAGATGACCCATTGCCTCCTATCTGAGCAGAAAATAATTACCATCAAAGCAGCTCCATCGTGTGCCACGTGTCTTTCTCGTGACCACAGAGTCCAAGGGTGACATCAGCACCTCCCTCCCTGAGGTGGCTTTATCGGCGCAGGGCACGCAGCTCTGGATACCGTCTTACCCTACTGTCTCTACTTCCCTTCTCCTCTCTCTTCTCTTCCTCCTCCATCTGCTTGGTCTCTTTGAGGCAGGTGACACAGTTTGCACGCTTGGTCCCCATTAGGAAATGGAACCACAGTCACCTTACATCCCGGCACCTGGTCTTTCCAAGAGCCAGAGCTCTCTCCAGGCTGAGAGTGCTGTGGAAATATCCAGTAATATGATCCAACTGGGGTTACCTCGGATAAAACTTTTATTTTACTGAGCTTTGTTTGGAGAGTTCATACTTCCCCATGATTTTCTAAAATAAATATTTTAAATATAAATTTAATCGAAGCATTAAGACATGTACAGCAAAGTGCAAAACTTGTAAGTATGCAGTGAATATTGCCATGTAGCAAGCGCTCAGGTCAAGAAACATCATTGGCCTGCACCCCAGAAGCTCCCTCATGTCCTTTTCAATCACCCACACTTTCCCCCAGTAACCACGATCCTGACTTCCAACTGCCTAGATCAGTTTTGCCTGTTTTTGTACTTTATGTAAATGGATGTGAAATTATGTATGTGAGATTCATTTATGTTGTTGCCTATAGCTGTTTTTGGTTCATGTTCGTTGGTGTATAGTACTCCGCAGTAAGAATATCCCACAATGTTTCTCCCCATTCTGCTATTGATGGATATTGTTGTGTTTTTTTCCCCTCGTAAACATAAGCATGCATAAGCATGTACTTCAGTTAAGTGTAATTCCTAGGAGTGGAATTGCTGGGTCATAGGGCATGTGTGTGTTTAATTTTATCATTTCCAGTTGTACAAAGTGGTTGTGCCACTGTGAATTTTTTTTTTCAATGTAGAAACATGTAAGAACAACCTCCCCCGTCCCCTTCTGCTTTTGTAAGAGGAAATAGAGGTCATTACTTATTCAAGGTCAAAAGGCCCAATCTTTTGACCCCTTATCCGGTAACCTTTTCATTAGTCAATAAAAATTCTTCCTTTTGATGGATAGAGAAAAAAAGGAAGCATCTCCTTTAACTCCCTCAAATTTTCCCCCAGTCTGTACTTTTGCCTTGATAATTTTCAACAAATGCTTTATTCAAACTACAAATGCTGCATAAAAGATGAGCACCCTAGAAGTTTACCAAGAGGATTTGGGGAAACAAGAATCCCTGACACTCCTTTGGCAGAAATCATGTGTGTCTGTGTGCTTTCCTTTTGTGCCAGTAATCTGGGAATGGGAGAGAAATGAGTGTTTGCTAAACACTGAATTTGTGACAACACGGGACCAGCTTCTGTCAACTAGATTGGTGAGTGTCCAGGTGAACGGGCCACCTAGCTGAGTGTTTTTCCTTCCAGCCACCTACCTTTCTTGACTAAGTAGCTGTGTTGCCAGTGTGCTTGACTTATGGAGGGAAAGAGTGGGTCTTAGCAGTCCTTTATGCCCTGGGCAATTTTCATTAAAGAAAGAAATGAAGGTAGACTTTTGGGTGCCCTGTGCCTAGCCCAGAGCCCACCCCTCCACCCGCCAAGCCATGGGAGTCCTTAAATCATCCGTCTGCCCTCCTGTGAAAGGCTTGGGGGAAGGGATTAGAAGGGGAAGAAAAATCTATTTATTGAACAAAGATTAAACTCCAGTCATTATTTTAGGCATTGTGGATACAGTTAACTGAGCAAAGAAATAAATGAATGAATGATTCATTTAGAAATAAAATTACAAGAGCTTTTGCTCTCTTTCACAGATCAGAAATCTTCTGAGATTTTACCCAGGTCTAGGAGTAAGAGCGCTCTAAGAATGCATGACTTTGAGGTCAAAGTCTCTTAATATTCCCTAACAGCAAGAACCTGTCCTCATAAGGCAAAAGGACAATGCAGAGATCAGTTACCTTTCCTTGGATTGGAGACTCTCTGGGGTTCTCCAGAACCAGCTCTGAGAACAGTCACCAAGCTATGGGGAGAGAGCAGGGCCCTTGTAGAAAAATCACCGGGGGCCCTGTGCTCCCATGCTCCTACCCAGCCCCACTAAGGGAAATGGCTCTGGGCCTGATCAACTTCTACTACCCCGCTGAGCAGTTACGGGCAAGGGCTCTGGCGTCCAATCCCGGTTTTGCTCCCCCTTGGCTATGCATCCTTGGAAACAAGCCTGTGTTTCTCTGCAACCTCAGTTTTCTCACCAATAGAATGGGCAGAGTCTTACCTACCCCGCTGGACTGTTTTGAGGATGCAGCCAGTCATTGTACATGATGTACATGGCACCTGGTTCACATTCAGTTAGTGTTGGCTAGGATTGTCATTGTTGGAAAAAATATCCATCGTGTGCAAAGCAGCATGATGGGCCTTTTTTAGCATCTACTTCCTGATACTCTAAGACCATGCGTGCCACAGTCTCAGTGCCAGTTGTTATGCTGGAGTTTGCATTGGCTGATGAGAAAAGCCCTGGTTTGTCCGGTATAAAGTTCCAGGCTCAGGCTTGGTCAGAGGGAGTGTAGCATCTACGTACAGTCATCGAGTTTCAGATGCTTGGAGACCTCTGTGGCCAAAAGGAGACACCCCAATGACTTGCTGATGCCTGAGGCACCATTAACTCATTTGTTCATCAACACGAAATTTATCTAGTGTCTGCTAAGTGCAAGGCTGGTACTGACCCAGGTTTGTGTGCCTGCTAGAAAGAGAGCTGGTTTGCCAGGGGAGAGAAAATGCAGTTGGGATTAAAAAGGTGACTAATGGCCAGAGGAAGACGACCACTCCCAGCCAAGTGTCAAGGTTAGTCTGTGCACTAAATGAGATTATGCATGTCAAGCGCCCAGCACAGTGCCTAAGACATAAAAGGAGCTCAATAAATAAAGGAGCTCACCGGTTGCATCTGAATCCAGCTGAACAGAGGAAATTTCTTGGAGGGCATGAGTATGGTGGTCTGGGGCAGTCCAGAAGGGTCCTGATGAGTGATTGGGTTGGGGACGGCAGGGAGGAAGGCAGCCAGTCCGGGCAGGGGACGGCTGCTACCCACAGGCCCCTCACGCTCCCTAAGTGGACAGGAGACTTCGAGAGGAGAGAGAGAGGAAGACATGCTCGTCTTTCATTTCATAGCTAGACTGAAACCAGCCCTGGGAGAAGGAATAATGTGGTGACTTAAACTCCCTCTCAGGAATGAATAACTGGCATTGTGTTTTAATTAGTGAGGAGAAGCTGGGAAGCCTGAACCCCGAGGAATGTGGTTTTCGGTTGCACAGGATGCAGATAGCAACAGGTACAGGGGCCCAGGACTAATCTGGGGGTTTCCTGGGAGGAGAGGGTGGGTTGGGGGACAGAAGCGGCTTGGTGATAACTGCCCAGGGGTTGGGAATGTACAAAGTCGTTCTAGCCAAATTGACTGTCTTCCCTGAGTCAAATTCACGGGCACTTAAAGAATTATCTGTAGTTCCCTGGATTCAGAGTCTTTCTCCTTCTGGAACTGGTCCCCACACAATCAGAAAAGGTTTTGTTAAAACGGTGAAGTGTAATTACTGACCTGACAGGTGGCAGCAAGTCAGAGGAAACATCTTACTCTGCAGACCCTTAAATAATGATTGTAAGCGAGGCGACAGTGACAGGTTCTCCTAAGCATGTAGCTGGCCCCGTTGAGCCACGGAATAACCCAGCCCCTAAATTCCAGGTAAAATCATGTCCAATAGCAAGTGACTTCCTTCTTAGATGAAGATCAAGGGCAGACAGACTCAAGGACATTGGGATAAATCGGTCTTTATTCTCCAGCTTGCAGTACAAGAGAGTCCATCCACTCCTTTCCATCCCCCCAACCAGCCCACATTCTTCCAGCACTTTCTCTGTCCCAGGCACTGTTCTGGGTAGAGGCTTCAAAGTCTGTAAGAACAGGACTCTGCCCTCAAGGACCTCAAAGTCTAGAGAAGTCTTTGTCAAGGGTCCCAGAGAGCAAAGGGGTCAGGCTGGCTGCTTGGACAGGTGGACACATGGCTTGGATGAATTTACAGCTCCCTCAGGCAGGGGCAGGCACTCATTTGGCACAGAAAACAGTGCCTAGCACAGAGGAAGTGCAGAGAGGGAGAGAGAAAGAGAGAGACGGAGAGAGAGAGAACACTCACTCTCCTCCAAGTCCTACTCTGAGGAACGAGGGCTGAGAAACTCAGAACTGAGCTCCTTGTCTGACAGTAGCAGTATCTTCCTTCAGTCTCCAGAGGGATGCTTGTAAGTCTCTCACACCGGCTCTTTCCTGCACATATAAGGATCACAGGCTTCCCTCCTTCAGAGAAATGCGAAATGCCCTTTTCCGGTGGTGTATCAGGAGCTCCATAGCCTGCCCTAACCAGGGGTGGCTGTGTAGCACCAAGACTTAGGGGCTCCCCTGCCCTGGCCCCAACAACTGACCTGAGGGGCTGCCACAAAGATGCCGGAACTAGACGACTCTCCCAGAGACGGTCCAGGATGCAAGTGTCCTTGGGCCTCTGCGCCCCCACTGCTCCCTGAACCTCTCTAGCCCTGTGTCTCCCAATCCAGGTTCTCTCCAGAGAGGGGAGCTTCTGCGGGAAGGTGTGCAGGGGAGAGGGGTCCGTCAGCGTTGGTTGGCCGGACCCTAGCTTCTCCTGCTCAAGGAGGCTGACAGGTGAGCTGCGGGGATGGGATATGGCTTCAGCTGCCTCCCCTTCCCCAGGGTTCTTTCCACAAACCCTTCCAAGGCAGGCTCTGCCTCCTTCCACTCTCAGTCGCCCTTTGGACATTTCTTGCTCCCTTTTGTTGATTCTTGCTATGGATTCTAATTTCATCTAACGTACCTATAAAGACCAGGAGCTCACGCGGCTGAGCATGCCCTGAGAATGAAGGCAGAAGGAGAGGGCCAGATCCTGAGACGGCTCAGCCCAGGCACGCCAGACGGTGGGGTGGTCCGGCTGGACATTTCCCTTCTTTGTGCTTATGTCATTTGGAGATTTCGGGGAAAATACGAACCCAGGGCTGATCAAGCCTCATGAGCTCTTCTGGTCTTGGCACCAGCTCCCCACCCCTCCTGAGTGCCAGGCTCCTTGGGGTTGTGCTGCACGATGGCCTCTCAGTGCTCCGCTGGCATCGCATACTTCCTCTCCCTTCTCAGGGAGCCAGTTCCTCTAACCCCCGCCTCCCTGGGAATTTGAACTGCATGAGGTGGTTTTTACTTCTAAAAGGCCCAGCATTCAGGGCGATAGACAAGTCTCTAGTTCCAAACTGAGCAGAGGAATTAGATTTCCAGTGATGAGCAAGTGCCTGCATTCAAATCATGTATTTCAGGTCCTGTGGGATCCAGCCTCCCCCAGCCCTAACCCTCTGCTTTGGTCTGAGCTGGGCAGCCAGTGCAATCTGCGATTCTCCCCTTTATCGCCAACTGTCAGCCTTGCTTTCATTCATTTCGCATATATTTGTTGAGTCTCTGTATATGCTTTTTAGTAAAAAAGAAAGCAGCAACCCAAACACCAACATGCCCTATTCCATAAGACGACTGGGTACGCACTCTCATTAAATAGCAATTATTGCAATTAGTGGAATGCATACGTGATGAATCACCCTTCTGCCCCCACTCCTCCGATATACCATGCCTGTGGCACTAAGGGATACTCCAGGGGGCTACAGAGCCAGATTGTGATGTAGAGGATGAAGAAGGAAGGGCTGCTGTTCCAGAAGTTTTCTTCTCTCTTGTCAGATCTCTCTGTGCTCTCAACAACTCTCTCTATGGCTGCTTCTTCTTTCCTCCCTTTCTCTGTGGGCCACCCCCAGAGAAAGCACTGTATTAAATGAGCAGCTCTCAGGTTTGCAGCCTCAGCCGGGGTTTAGGCTAAAGGAGCCAGGAAGGGCTAGCAGACAATAAGAAAGACAGCCTTCCTGGTATGCTAGGAAATTCAGCCTCGTCTGCACCCCACTCCACTGTACACTCACTAATGCCTCAAGGACAAGCATCCTTTGTGAGAGAGCCAGGCCTGCTAGAAACAGTGTGACCCTTGGATCAATGAGGGCCTTCGATGGCCCTGGAAGCTGTAGCTGCAGCTGTTTAAGGCCACGGATGGCTGAGGCTGCAGCCGTAATCACATATTTGCAGTTGCCACGTTATTGAAAATTGAAGGTGTGTGAGCCTCTTCCTCCAGCTGTCAGAGGCCCATCCGGCATGTGCTCAGCTCAGGCCACCCGCACTGTCCATGGCCAGCTCCAGCTGCCTGACCGGTCCCAGCCCCATTGGCACCTCAAACACTCTCAGGTCTACAGGGGAGGGGCCTCCTCTGGTTTTCAGGGTGTGGTGGGCGAAGGAGCAGGTGCCTGTATTAACCTGGGCCCCTCCTTTGTCCCCTGGGAATGACAAGGTGGGGTCCAGCTTCTGCCCCTGGCTAAGGTGGTGTAGCACAGGCACTACTTTGGAAGCCCTTTACTAGCAAGTGCCACAGCCTGGTTCAGGACATTATCTTCCTCATCTGTAAAATGGGGATTTATATCCATCTCAGTGGGCAGAAGGGATGATGAAATGCAATAATGCTTTGCCTTGTGTTGGCATGAATTGATTAGTTAATCTGTTCAGGTGATTCAGTTGATATTGAGCACCTACTGTGTATCAGATTCTGGGGATAAAGCAAGCAGTGACTAAGATAGAGCATGTGATTAGTAGTAAGTGTGTGGGTGGGTGGGTGAGGTGGGGAATAGACTATTAAGCAAGTGAACAAATAAATAAACGAGGTAATTTCAGATAGTAATATGTGCTATGAAGAAAGTAAAATAACACAGGGTGGGAAGTAAGGGCTCGCTGAGAAGGTGACATTTGACCTGAGACTTAAACAAGGAAAAAGACCTAGCCATGTAACGATTGGGAGGGACAGCCTTCTAGGCAGAGGGCTGAGCTAGTGCAAAGGCCCTGAGGCAGCAGTGACCACGGATGGATTACGTTGTAAGAGTCATTCCTGGTTCTTGTCTCAAAGGCTGGGTGCAGACTGTCCAGCTGCCGAGGCTCATTATTTTGCCCAATAACCAAACTCATTTATTTATAGCATGTTATTAAGAAATGGATTTAATATGTTCTTTTGGTTAACTGAATGATCTTACACTTGTCTGCGTATTGTTTGATTGTTGCAAATTATTTGCCGTGTGCGTGTGCCTGCTCTGGTGAGCCAAGAGGAAACCAGAAGGTCACACCTGCTGTCCAGGTGAATCCTTGGGTGAATCACAGGTGGTTCTGGAACCACCCCCAGATGCCTTTTTCTGTTTTTAACTAAAGTAGTAATGGTTTTCCTGGCTTCCAGGGCTCAAGGGCTGGCTGAAAGCCAGGAGGGGTCAGCATAATTACTCCAGGGATGTCTTCCTGCCATCATGAGAGGTGACAAGTGGTGGCTGATGGCCGGAACACCTGTGCACATGTGGCGCTGTCCAGTTGCAAATCATTCTCACCTGCATGGCCTCAGGACAACCTCATGAGGAGGCAAGAGAAGAATCTCCATCTCCATTACATGGATGAGAAGAGTGAGGCTCAGAACCTCTTAGGTGACTGTCCAGGTGGAGATGGGACTCACATTCAGGCCTTCCCTGCTTCCCTCCTGCCTCCCTCCCTTCCTTCCAGCCAGCCATCCTCCATCCTTTTGTTGAGCTCCTCCTTCCCCAGCAATATTGCAAGTGGCTAAGGCTGTGGCATTGGTGCTAGCCAGGCTGCTGGGACTCAAATATCTCCCTCATCTCCCGCTCATGGTTGTCTTTCTCCTGAAAATCGAATGAGCTAATGCATGTGAAGTACTGAGATAAGTGCTCGGCCCATAGTAAGTGCTCAGTAAATGTTAGTTGCAGTTAGCTTTAAGCCAGGTCCCCTGCACTGGGCTGTCCTTGCTGTCTTTCATGAGGCTGTTCATTCTGAAGGCCCTTCCCTCCTGCCCCCTGAACTTTCCCAACCGTGGACACTTGTGCCCTTGTGTCTTTCTGGTTTTAATGCTCTCCATGTATCTCCCTGCTTTCTGCTGCTCTCCTCAAGGCCTCTCTCTTCCTCAGTCTCCTTCCTTCCTCCCCACTCTGCACCCACAAAAGAGACAGCCATTTACAGCTGTGCCCCCTTTCTGGCAGACCTTGCTTCCTTTCTCAACCTGGCAAATCACATCTCGAAGTACATTTGAAGCTTAGAAGATGCTCTTTTGGCACGCAATTCAGAAAACAGAAAATACCCAAGCAGCCTTTATTGGCAGCAAAGATGCCATGGCTTGGACTCTGAACATCTGCCCTGTACCTGGCCCCTTCCTGCCCCCGAAGGAGCAGGCCCGGTGCTGCCTGCACCCTTTGCTCACCTTGCAAGTCACACTCGAGGGATCCCCTTTCCGAGGTGGTCTCTCCGCATGCGGCCAGCATGTTTGGGGAAACTGCATTCACCAAGGAGTGACTCTAAGGGAGGCCAGCTGGGGCCTCGTGGCTAGTCATGCAGGGAACACGTCTCTGGCAAATTTCTGGAAACACCTTTCAGACCACCTCTGGGGCAAGGCCCTTCTATTCCTCTCTTTCCCCCTGAGTCTAAAATTACGAGTAGAGTAGAGCTTTGACGCTTAATAGTGACCCAGTCTCGCCTCAGTTTCTCTCAGACATGCAGGTGATGGGGTTGACTTCAGGGAGCTCCCCGGCCTGGCACGAGACGCACCTCCAGGGCGTGTCTTCATTCATTTAGCTATTTGGAGGGTTTTAGGTGTTTTATTTTCCCATTTCTCTGGGCCAAGGAGGGACTAGCCACGACCTTACTTCCCAGAAGCTCTGTCCCTGGGATACAAGCCTGGACCAAGATGACGCACTGGATTTGCCCCCACTTTTGCCTCCAAAGGAATATGGCCCAAGACTGGCCCAGGCCTGCAGCAGGGACACACAGTGCCCCCTGCCCCCATCCTGCCACTCAGAGCTGCCCGGGCCGTCCTGCCCCCGGAGGAAACGCCCCCTCCAGCCTGCACCTGTTGGAGAGGGAGCATTGCCAGAACCCTGATGTTTTCCACTACTTTTCCGCTCTGCTATTCTGTCTGAAGTAGGGAACAGGGCAGACTTGCTCTTAGACTTCAAAGGTCATTAAAAATATGAAAAGGAATAAACAGGCCTCATAAATCACTTCCTTGATGGGCCTGTTGGGAAGAGTCCAGGGGGACGTGGCGGCACTGGGCCTGGGGTCTGGCTGGGTCAGGCCAGCGGGCTGAGTGGCAGCTCCTGCTCCTGACTCAACTGTGTTTTCTTCCTTCCCTGAGGCTCCGGCTCATTCCTTGCCCATCTTTGTCCTGTCCTCCATCTCTACTGTGCACCTTCCAGGCACCAGGCTGGAGACTCTTACAATTGTCATTGCATTGCAGCTTGATCACAACCCTGTGAGGAGGGAATTGTCGTCTCCATTTTACAGATGAGGAAACTGAGGCACAGAGAGGTTACATGACTGGCCCAAGGTCACACAGCTTTAACCCCAGGTCTGTCTGATTCCCAGATTCTCCTTCCAAAGGTCTATGCCCTCTGAGCCCTTTGCAGTTCTGTGAAATGTGAAAGTTGCTCTGCCTCCTCTGCTCCCACTTGTCTCCCCATCTCTTCATGCCATGGGGTATCCGAGGCCCTCCCCCTCACTGCAGAGCCCTTCTGGGAGACCTCTGGCCCACCATCCACGCCATCTAGTTTCAAGTTCCACTTCCTCTGAACTACTCTCACATTGGGAAACTATGCATCGACATCCTGATACAGTAAGAATGCCACAAAGTCATAGATTAGCTCACTAATGGGGCGCCTCTTTAACAAAGGACTCATGGAAATCATCCCTAAGAAGTGAATGTCTAATAGTTGAATTTTTTTTCTTTTTTTTTGAAGTACCAGACTATATGATTAACTAGAAGGGATATAGGCTCTGGAGTCAGACAGATATAAAATCCTGACCCTGTTGCTTACTAGTAATGTGAACTTAGGAGAATTACACAGACTCTCTGAATTTCTGTTGTATCATTCTCAACACAGGGATTAAGTGAGATTATGCATATAAAGCCACAGCACAGAGCCTCACATCTAGGGCACCCTCAATAAATGTTACTTTCATTTTTAACCCCCTTTGGGGGCAAGCAGATTTTTTCCTGCTTCCCTTCCAAGTCATTTAATAGCTGCCAACTCCACTTAAGCTGCCACGTGGAGGGGATGGCTCTGCCCTTGGCCTTTCTCCTTGGGGTGCTCGGGCCCCCAGCTCTGTGGGTGTCAGGAATCTTTCCCTTGGCAGGGAGGAAGGCAGCTGACTTAGGACTTTCTTTAGACTGTGGGTATACCCCCAGTGCATGTGCTCATAGTGTTTCTCCAGGGGCCCCCCAACCCCGTGCCCGGCAGTCACCCGGCCTGCTCGCTCCCTCCAGGGTTAGGGTGCGCGTGGGGTGTGCGGAGCCTCCAGAGGCAACCCGTGGGAGTCAGGCTCACCCACATTTCAGGGGGAACATTTGTTCTTCATTATCAACTCAGGATATTCTCAGAAGGGATTTTGAGGGAAGGGCCAAACTAGGTAGAGAGGAAGAGAGGGCTCCTGAGGGAGGAGGGGAGAGGGAGAGAGACTAGAAATGGTAAAAAGGGGAGGTGGAATTAGTTAAGATGATAAAGGCAATATAATATGTGGGCTGTCCTTCCTTCAGAGGGAACACATTGATCTCTTGTGCATTAAAATCACCTGGGAATCTTGTTAAAAATGCAAATTCAGAAAAAAAAATCCAGTGTCTGAACTGGGCTCCAGAATATGCATTTCACCAAGCTGGTCAAGCAATTTTGATATAGATGTTTGGGGACCACGCTTTGAAAATCACTGGAACTTCAGCTGGGCCTCTGAGACATTGGATTCTCAGAAAACCCCAGGCCCCTTTCCCTGGAAAAGCAGGTTTGTCTCATCGCAGGTTGCCTGGCTACCCAGCTCATTAGGGGAGCCACCCTGCTGCCCTTGGATGACAGGGACTATTTTCCATGACTTCAATCAGGCATGACCCTGCCTCTTAGCTCTCCGCAGGCTGTATCTCCTAGCAGATGCCCCCCTGCAACTTCCAGCAATGACATGGCCTTGAGGGCCCATCCGTGTTTCACCTGCTCCTCAAAACTGGTTACATTGATCAGCCCACCAGATTTGCTGCTTGAAACACAGTTTAGTATGATATTTCATTGATCTCGCCTCATTTCATGTTGCTCAGATGGCTCCTGGCTGGAAGGCACTTGAGAGACAATCTATCTAATTGTCCTTGATCTGGGGTGTGCATTAATAGATCCTGAGGAAGCTTCCTAAAAATATGCAAGCCCAAGCTCCAGGAGACTCTAGAGTTGGTCGCCATTCTCTCTATTGTGCTATGGCTGATACATTATTTACCTTTTGATATCCATTATTGCCTCGTTCTTTGTACCTTCCTCCATCTACTGCCAGGGATTTGGATATGGTGGCTGGAGCTCTAGCTGCTATCTTGGACCATGAGGAGGAGGTAAAACCCTAGGGATGATAAAATGGTGAGCTGGAAGCATCCTGGTCTTTATAAATTTTGTAGAGTGGACTATCTACCTCCAGATTTTTGTATCGAGAGATGAAAAAAACTTTTAATTTAAAAGGAATCCCAGAGCTACCCTTTGAAATTCAGATCTTGGTATTAGATGCCTGTTACTCTTGCTTTTTCAGTAGTTTTATAAATTTTCAGTAGGATTCACTCTGTTTATATTTCTTTTGCAAATCTCACAAAGTGAACACACTGCCAGGCATATGTAGTCAATCAGCAGATGCTCATTTGATTGAGTGGTTGGTAGAGTTGTCTTTCCTCCTATTTCCACCCAAAAGAGATGGGGTTTATTGTGTAGCTAGAAGCCCTGGGATTTCATCTGATTCTGTCAGTAACTAGCTCTGTGGCCTTGGAGCCACTGTGGTCCACTATGCAGTGGCAGCTTTGGGCCAGAAGACACCCTCACTCCATCCACCTCTAACCCACCATGAGACTGACCGTGGTCCTGAGAGGTATTTGTGGGGTGTGCACAGGAGCTCAACTGTGACACTGCTGATTGGAGCTGGGGATGATGACAGAGTGTAAGTTGAAGAAAGGTAGTGAACCAGGAGAACTGCCTAGTCAAAAACAAGATGAAAGTTCATGTACTTCATTAGCATAAGTCCTCATAAAGGAAGATGGAGCCAAAAGTAAAAACCCAACATGGCTCAACCTGGTGACAGTGACAGGAGTGGGAGGTAAGGTTATACTTGAAAAATCCCACCTGGATGGAAGCCCTCAGGTGGTTCCTTCCACCTTACCTTCATCCTTCACCTGTGGCCTGTCATCCTGAATATCTAAATCAGAGGATGAGATCATGTAATTACTTGTTTGGAGGACAGATCTTCCAGGTGTCCTAGGGAGGGGATCAGTTCTTTGCAGAAGGAAATTATGATAGAACCTCAGCCCAAAGAACAATCTTGTTAGGCTACTTGCTCCTTTCTTCTCCAGGCGGTGTGGGTGGAGAGGACCCTGACTGTGAGAGATCTCTCACCTCCACAATGATCCCTGAGCTTTGCAGGGTGGATCTCTCAGGATGGTCTGCCCAGTTCTTTCTTGGTGCCTGAGCAGCTCAGCCTCCCTGTGGATATTTAGCTCTTGTCTAGCAGCGTCTGTCCAATGGAGAAGCTCTCAGGATGTTATCACAGCAAAGATGTCACCATGACCTGAGCATTTTATTTCCTTCTTTTCTGTTAATTTGTCCACAGTTGTCACTTATTTCTGTTCTTGGCTTGGGCATTGAGACAGGCTGAAGGGTGCGGATGGATGGATTTGTCCAGCTGAGCTCCAAATGCAGCCCAGTTTTTCAGATGTCTGTTTCTTGCTCAAAGACATTGCAAACCCCACAAGTGAACACTGGCAAATAGTCACTCTCCAAACCACAGTGAGCAACTTCATATGAGCAACATAAGTGGGCATGTTATTGACAGTTGAGCTTTATGGAATCTGGGAGCTAACTGAGTGAACCTTAGCCACTTGGTCTGCCCTTGGGCCTTTTATTTGCTGTATTGGTGCAATTAGATGACTAGATGGGGGCTTTTATTGAATCAGCTCCCATTAGTGAGTCCTTTTTAGGTATTGTTAATGACTCTTCTTTAATGTGCCATTGATCCAGTGCAACATACACTTTGACAGTGTGGGTAGTCAAGGCCATCCAATGCAGCCACTACGAATGACTTAAGAGCAAAGCATCATCACCTCTGGGACCCAGTGGAATTTGCACACAAGTCAGGTGAAATTCAGTGCCACTGGCTGTTGCCCTTGTTGTGTTTTTACCTCTCAGATGGATTTGCTCTGGAGCAACAAGAGTATGGCCATTAACAAAAGTTGGCTATACATACCTCCTGGTTTGCAACAGAGAACTGGCGACAGCTCCTTGCAGAGTGGTGTGGGTCTCTAACGACTTCCTGGTCCCTGTGGCCATCTAGTGACTGTGCAAACATCACCGTCCCCCATTGATGCCGCTGTGCTCATGACTGCATTTCTCTCCACCACGATCACATCCTTTTCCAGTGCATAATTTTGGAATATTTTTGATTAGTGGAATAATAGCATCAACACTTTCCACTGTTTAATAATTATAATTTTTCAAACACATGGAACTCTGTAGTACATTAACTAGAATTAGGTGCTTTGTCTTGGTATTATAATGACTGATTGCCAACCTCAAGTCTATGTCTGGAAATTTTCCCCTGAGGAAGGGCTTGCTCCAGCTGCAGTCCTGGTGTACCTGTCGGGGCAGGGCACCATGCAAGTCACCAGGCCCTGCCCTCACTCATCAGTGTGGTCCCTTCTTTCCTCACCTCATTCATAATTGCCACATAATCCATGCTGATTTGTCACTTTAGACTATTCTCTTCAAACCACCCCCACCCCCAAAAGAAAAACCGTGGTTTTAGCATTTTGGTGAAAGGAAGACATTTTTCTTGGCCACTTGTGGATGCTGTGTGGCTGTGTGATGCTGTGGGCATGGCAAAATCTTCAAGCATGGGAAAGATATGGTCAGATGTGCACTTCATCACTTTTACTTTGGAGAAAACAGAATTGCAGAATTGGAAACAAGGAAGACCTGAGCACCAGTTAGAGGCTCTGGCATCACTGTCATGGATTTTGAGTGAATAAAAATTACCCCTCAAATCCCAGTGGAAAGTGCCAGGCTGCAGAATGGCATTCTACTTTCCAGAAAGTCCACAGCAGCTCGTTTTGACCCCGGGATTGGGAGTTTGTTGCTCCCACAGTTGAGCCTCAGATGGAACTGCAGTAATTGGTTTGCATTATGGGGCATGTTGTTTGAAAAATGCATATGTTTAAACACTAGAAACCCATCCAACAGGGTGAGGTGTGTTCTCTCTGGAAGGCTCACAGGAGCTGAGAAAGACTAGGTCAGCCCTGGTTCATGGGCCCCAATTTGTGCTGGCCTCTTAACCCTCACTGCAGGGGCACGGTTTAGAGAGGGGGACATCGTAATTGCATCTTCACCTCTCCCTCTTTCATAGTAGACTTTGCATATGTTAAAAGCCCAAGAGATGGGACTTCACCTGAGTAGGAGATGCCGAAAGGGTCTGCCTGCCTTGTGGAGATGGGCCAGTGTGGGAGGGCTGGGCAGGAAGACCGTGGGAAAGTCACCTCACATGCCTGAGCCACGGTTTCCCATCTGAAGAGACTAACATAACAACAACAACAACAATAAACACTAGCAGTTATTAAGTGCTTCCATGTAGTGGGTGATATTGACTCATTTAATCTGTATAATGATCTCTGAGCTGGTACTGTTATGATCCCCATTTTACAGGTAAGAAAGCAGGTCTGGGAAAGCTGTGGACCAGGATTTGAATGCAGGCCTGGCTTTGGTCCAGAGGCCAGATGTTTTACTGATATGCTATTTTCCCAAGGTTCTAAATTCTGTAAGATTTGGAGAGAACAGTTTTACCCTGCAACCTTTATAAAAACCACCTGGCCAGTTGGAGATACAAAAAGCAATTTCTAAAAACAACAATGATAAATCAGTGATGAAGGGAAGGATTATATAATAAGTGTTGCTAGGACAATTGGTTAGCTGTTCGGAAAATATCAAAGCAATTTAGATCTTCATCTTGTACAGTTTGTCACAGTATATTCCAAGTTGATTACATAGATTAATGGGGGGGAAAAGGAAGAAGAAAATGGAAGTAAGGATCAAATCTCTGGCTCGTGGAGGACTTTAATAGCTCAAAACAATGGAAGAAATTATAAAAGTTGATAGTAGTTCCAGCTTCAAAAAAATTAGAAATCTCTGTACATCAGAAAATAAAAAGTAAAATAATAAATGTGGGAGAGAACTACTCACAAATGCATTATTTTCTTTAATATCTGTATTTTTACATATATTTAAAACGATGAGAAATATGAAGACTCGAATAAATAAATGGATAAAAGATTCATACAATGTCCCAATTAACATTTGGAAAAATTTCTAACCTTGGTAATAATAAGAAGAAATTCTTATTTAAAAAGGTCATGTTAATAAGATTATATATATGCATGTATACTAAATATACATGTATACATATGTGTATGTTATATATGTGAGGATATACACACATACAGACACACATACATTTCCTAGGTTTATCTACTGAAAGGTCATAGAAGTAGTGACACCCCTAAGGCAATGAGCAAACCTAGCATCTAGATCTTGGTTTCTAAATACTGTTTTCTACTAAAAAGGGTCAAGAGCAAAGTAAACCCAAGAAAAGCCTGTAACATCTGGTGCCAGAGAGTTGGCACCAAAGAATGATGGAGATATGTCAAAAGGGTACAGGAGCCAGGTGGAAGGGACTTCCATTGACTAAGTCTGAGATAATTTGAGCATCAGAATAAATAATGACATTAACCGATTAAATCAAGTAAGAAATGGTAAGTTGAAAAACAAATGGAGGAGAATAAGGAAAACTTTCTCTTACAATAAAATGCCAACTAACAAATGTGGAAGAAATTATGGAGTTAGAGAATCACCTCGAGGCAACTATCCTGTTGCTTCAAACCAGAATCATCAGTGGATTCTAAAACTCGTGGGTGAGACTTTAATGAGGACTTTAATGAGGGTATTTGCAGAATCTCAAAGAATCTCCCCACAAATTGCTTATCAATTAAATATCAATCTTATAGTGGGGAAACTTGATATCACCTTAATCAAGTGGCCAAAATTATCTCCAGTAATAGGACAAGTAAACCTCACGCGCCTCCTGCTATATGATATCTAGAGATGGAGATGTCACTTCTGTAGTATTCCTGCCCCAAATTCATAACCTTAATCTAATCAGGAGGAAATATCAGACAAACAGAAACTGAGGGTCATTCTACAAATATCCTGGCTTGTCCTTTTCAAAAATGTCACGGTCATGAAAGACAAAGAAAGTCTGAGGAACTGTGCCATATTTAAGGAGACTAAAGAAACACGGCAATCAGATGTAATGCACGATCTTGGATTAAATCCTGGACTGGTTTTTTTTTTTCTTTTTCTTTTTTTGCTATAAAGGACATTGGGGGAAATTTAAGATCTGTAGATTAGATGACAGTATTACATCAATGTTAATTTACTGATTTTGCGATTTGTACCATTAGAGGATGACCTAGCACTTATGAAATGCATATTGAAGTATTTAGGTCTAAAGGAGGTATCCTGTATGTAACTTAGTCTCAAATGATTCAGGAAAAATATGTATGTATTTTTGTGTATATATGTCTATATATATAGACGTGTGTGTGTATAGACACACGCAGACACACAGAGGAGATAGAGGGCAGGGAGGAGAGAGAATGGTAAATGGCAAAATGTTAATCTGATATCAGATAAAGACATCACATAAAGATGTCAATCTGAATGAAGAATATATGGGAGTTTCTTTACTATTTTTGCAAACTTTCAGTTTGAAATCATTTCAAAATAAAAAGCTAGAAAACAACAAATGCCCTATTTTGCTTCTTGAATTAACAAGGAAAAGCAAAGGGAGGAGCAGATGAGGGTGAAAAGCAGGAACTCCTGAGTCCTGTCACCAGGCCAGCTTGGCCCAGCTTTTCGGGAATGCATCTTGGCAATTCATATTGTAAACCTTAAAAAAAAAAAAAAAAAAAAACTTAGCTTTTAGCTCAAGTTTCCATTTCTACTCAAAGAAAATAAACAAATATGCAGTGATTGATGCATAGATATCTTATGACAGTGTTACTTTAAAAAGTAAAATGTTGGCGCCTCAATATTGAACAGTGAGGGCTGGTCTGGCCATGCTGGGGCATCTGATGTGCCCATTAAATGCTGTCTCTGAAGAGCGTTTAACAGCACGACAAGATCCTTGTCTTATAACATTCTGTGAAAAATTAGAATAAAATTGTGTACATGCAATAGACTCTCAATGTGTGTTTAAAATGTGTGTTTCAAGAAAACTGGAAGAAAACGAGTCAAAATGTTGAGACTGTGCTTCTTTGTGTAGCATTTTCCTCTATTTTTAAACATTTTCCAATAAATTACGAGCAAATATTACTTCTAAAATCAGAAACAAACAGCGACAACAAGTAAAGTGAAATTGGAGCCTGTCCGTGAGCATGGGGAGAAGTCTCAGGTGAGGACAGAACTCGCTGTCTGCAGCCCCCCTGCACTGGCCCAGGTGCAGCTCTGGAGAAAAGGATAATGGCTTGTGGGGCGGGGGGCAGGATGGGCTGCTGATGTCATAGGAACTGCATGGCATGTGTCCTCCCACAGGTCGTGGTGGACCCTCAGTCCTGCTGCTGCCTCCACTCTTGGGACAACACGGTGCTTTGTTTTATAAATCTTACCAGCCCAGATGCTGTTGAGGTTCGGGTGCCCGTGTTGACACGTGCTTTCTGTGTTGTTAAATAACAAGCAGGTGTTTGGACTGGGAGCAGTTGCTGGGGGAGTTAAGCTTGCTCAGGGAGATGTACTCAACCGGAGGATGAAGTTAGGTGCAGACTGGGGCACTGTGCCTTGGGTTCTAACCTCTGGGAGCCTGTCTCAGGTTCTTCCTTATAAAGCGTGGATAATGCTCTCTACTTTGCAGAGTGCTAAACACGATTATGTTGATAAGACCTGGCATGAGCTCATGCACGGCAGATGATATTTCTATCCCCAGACATATTTCTGAAGGTCCAACTAAATGTGGTGAGTCAGGGCTTGGGGTTCCAGAGTAGGGGGTTGATTTCTAAGCCTGGGCCTCTGTCTCAATCATGACCTTCTTCAAGACTCATGGGAGTAGCCTCTTCCCAGCCAGCCAGGAAAGTGGTGTGATTTAACCTGCAAAGCATGGTGAGTCCCACTGAAATCGCCCTCTGCTCCCTGTTGGTCTTTACTCCTCTCATCTTCATGGGCACACATCTAGTCTCTCTACCAGGATTATAAACCTCTGACCAGCCACGATGATCATGAGTTATTCTAATGTACCAACCCCAGTATTGCCCCAAGTACTGGGAACATAAATATCCTCAGTGAGAACCCATTGGAAATGAATGGCCCTGGAATTAAGGCACCTCTGCCATTTTTAAAACGCAAGCGATTGAGTGCTTGCCATGTGGCAGGCCCTACAGATCTCATTTAATACCCCAGTGGATGAAGAAACTGAGTCATGGAGAAATGAAATGATTCACCCAAGGTCAACTGGCAATACGACGTGAGGCTGGAATTCCAACCCAGGTCAGGTGAACCCAAAGTCTGTACTCTTAATTCCAGCCCTGACCAGCCTCCCAGATACCCCAGCCATGGGTAACTTGGAGTTCTGATCTTTATGCTCCTGTCCTGATCATTCATCTTGTTTGCTTCCTCTCTGCCTCTGTTCCCTCAAGCGTATTATTAAACAGCACATATCTTTCTTCTTCTTCCTCATCTCCTGTAATTCCCACAGTGGTCTACAGGGAAGGTAAAATGTTTAAGTGTAGGGAACATTAATACATCGTCCAGACTACTTCAGAAGGTAATTTACTAAGCCTTCAAGCAGCGACGGGTTCCGAGGTGTTAAATGGGTACCAGTCCTTGTTCTCCATCACTTTGGAGAGCCTGACTACAGGGGATAATGCAGGAAGAGATTTAGATGGGCATTCAGAAGACTTTCTGACAATAAGAGTGAATAAACACAGAAATAAATTACAGAAAGACACCATTCACTTCCTCCTCAGAGAGTCTTGAGAAGAAATGCCTAACATTTAGGTAGCTCTCTTTGGTGTTCAAAGCGCTGTCACACATGTCACCTCTTTGGGTTCTTGTGAGAAAGATGGGATGAATTATTACCCTTTGACGAGGAAACTGAGGCTCAGAGAGATTAAATCATTTTCCTCAGGCCATTGGGGAGCTAAGTCAATCTTCTGACTTCTAGGCCCTTATTCCTTCAACAAACATTGAAGGAGGGAAGGGAGATAAGCTACATCCTTTCTAATGCTGCTTCCAGCCCTGCAAAGCTTAATTTACCTCAAATAGGTAGTTCTCTGTGGCTATTAAGTTTTCTACTGCAGGTTACCTCCAACTAGTGAGAAAAGATGTCTGCAAGTTAGGAAGTGGATGGAGGCCCCCTTTTGGTCACTCTGAACACATTCCGTTCCAGAGGAGGCCAGCCTAAAATAGAAGGAACCACAGCATTCCTGCAATTAGCAGGCATTTATCGGTGCATACTAATAACCCTACTGGAACTGAGAAGAGCTAAAAGCCACAGGAGCGAGTCAGAAAAACCAATCCTAGGAACCAATCCTAGGCCAGAGGACAAATTAAAGTGTGAAAGGTCATGCGTCAGGATTCTCATCAGGTTTTTGAGAAAGTCAAGCCCATAATTCATCATTTAAATGCCCTAAGCTGCAGGGTGTCTCTCGCTTTCTTTTTCTTGCTGAACCCCCATAGACCTATATGACCACCCTAAGGTTGAGGTATCCAAGAGCCCAATTCAGGGACTCTGACGTGTGCTTCCCAGCTGGTTGAGGCCACTCATGATTCCCAGCTTTAGCTTGAAGGTGACCTAGAGGTCAGCATTCCTAGTACTTCAGTCATGCGGTAACACCGTTTCCCTTTGCCAAGCTGGTCAGGCAGTGATCGGGGTCAGATGTCCTCGCCCCCATAACCCAGCCACATCTCAGCTGCTGGAGTTTCAGTCTTGATTTCCACAGGTTGCCCCAATGATTTATGTCCTATAACCCAGCGGTCTCAACCCACACGCCTCCAGCCTCCCACCTGCGGGAAGTCACTGACAATTAAAAACACCAGTGAAAAGCAACAGCTGCAATTTATTACATCGAATGCTGTTTCCTTCCTCTTGAAGAGAGTCTCCCGGAGTGGTTTTCTTTAGGTCACCTACTCTGTGTTGAGCATATTAGCTAAAAAATGGCCTGAAATGTAGGCAGATAAGCAGTTATAGAAGAGAGAAAGGCACTTTTGCTTGAGTAGCAGCTTATCCGACAGAGCAGGATGTGTCCACCCATTGGCTCCCTGGTCCCTGGAAAGCAGATTGAGTCTCTTCCCTTCTTCCAGGGGTGTCCATTCCCAGCCCGCCCTCCCCAGCCCCCTGTGGCCTTCAGCTGGTGGGGATCAGCAGTCCTGGGTTAGTGTGCTGGTTTGGATGTATTATGTCCCCTAAAATGCCATGTTCTTTGATACAGTCTTGTGGGGGCAGATGTATTAGTGTTGATTAGGTTGGAACCTATTAATTCAGTGTTTCCATAGAGATGTGGCTCAATCAACTGTGGACAAGAACTTTCATTGGGTTATTTCCACGGAGGTGTTGCCTCACCTGTTCAGGGTGGGTCTTTATTGGATCACTGGAGTACTTTAAAAAGAGCCACACAAGCCCAGATGCAGAGCTGCAACTTAGAGAAACATTTTGAAGTCTGCCGTTGAAAGCAGACTTTTGCTCTGGAGAAGCTGAGAGAGGACAAAACGCCCCAAGAGCAACATATTGAAGAACGTACAGGAGCTGAGAGAGAAGCTGGAACTCAGTCCGGGATCAGCAGATGCCAGCCACGTGCCTTCCCAGCTAACAGAGAAGTTTTCCGGATGCCATTGGGCTTCCTTCGCTGAAGGTATACTTGATGCCCTAGTTTGGACACTTAATGGCCTTAAGACTGTAACTTTGTAACCAAATAAACCCCCTTTCTAAAAGCCGATCCGTTTCTGGTATTTTGCATAATGGCAGCATTAGCAAACCGGAACAGTTAGTGTCCCAGGCTCCTCGCTCACCCACCTTGTGACCTGCTCTCTGAGACTTTGCTCTGAGCAGCCAAGTCTCACCTGTAGAGTGAGAATGATGATACCTGCCCTACATCATTCCAGGTCATCATGAGGGCAAATGCACAGCAAGTGGAAGCCCTTGGCAGCTTCTAAAGCAGAGTCTCAGATTGAAGTAACTAGTCACAGCTATTACTAAGAAGAGTCCTTGACAGTGATTAGGTGCTTCCAGCTAAAAAGTAAGCCTGAAAATATCAAGGCTGGTCTCCTAAGACTGTTTTAGTATGAATAGTTTGTAAGTAGTGGGAAGAGCTATGAGTTTTTTTGTTTATTGGGGCAACATATGTATAACATAACATTTCTCATTTAAACCACATTCAAGCATACAATTAATTAAATTCACAATGCTGTGTTACCCTCACCATCATCCTTTACCAAAACTCTACTGTCACCCTAAACAGAAGCTCTGCACCCATTGAGCATTAACTCCCCGTTTCCCTCCCCACCTCAACTAGGAACCTGTAATCTGGTTTCTGTCTCTATGAATTTGCATATTCTTCTTAGTTCATATCATATAAGTGAAATCATACAATATCTGTCCTTTTATCTCTAGCTGTTTTCCTTCGAGGGTCATCCATGTTGTAGCTGTATCAGAACTTCATTTCTTTTTATGGCTGTGTAATATTCCACTGTATGTATATACTGCATTTTACTTATTGATGGACACTTGGGTTGCTTCTACATTTTGGTAATCATGAGTAATGCTGCTACAAACACTGGTGTACAAATATCTAAGTCCCTAAGGCTATAAAATTTTAACGTAAGGATACCTTTTCAAAAGTCTTGAAAGGAAGGATAAAAGCACTCAAAAAAAAAAAAAAAATCTGAGCATCCTCCTCTTTCTCAGTGACAATTTTGCAAACTGGTTAAGGTATCCTGATTCTCAAGGGAGAAACCACCACCAAGGCATGGATGGAGAAGTTTCATTTCCCTGCCACTGCTGTGGAACTACCTCAAGACTAATTTAAGGACCTAGAATTTTCTAGTAAAAATGAACAAAACGTGTTAGGCATACTTATTCCAACTCTGTCCATCTGTCTTTCTCTCTGTGTATCTGTCCATCTATCCTGCTGATTTCTACAGGATTAGAGGTGGCTTTATAAAATTTTGAATAATATGAAAGAGGACGATTATAGCCCCACTTGATTTTTATGTTACAGACAGAGCAGTTGCTTTTTAAAGAGCCATGTTTATCTCTGTCCTATTTTGGGGCCCAGGTACATGATCCTATTTTAGCAGCTCTGTGTGTTGTGACTCTTGAGATTTCAGCCCCTGGTGAGTCAGAAGGTCTGGCTGCCTGGACAGACGTGACTCGGATGGGCAGGAGGAGCCTATTCACCAGACAGGGATTGAAAGGGGAGCTTTTGTGCTTAGTGGAAAACATAAATGAAAACTCAGGGCTTAAATAGAAATCCATTACTGTTCTGGGGGGATTCTTTCTCCCAGTCTCTGCAAGTCTCATCCCACTCCCAGAGAAGAGTGGTGCCTCTGGCCAACTTGCTGGCCTTTTCCTCTTCTTTATGTGTCGTGGGGAAGAGGTTTCTGGGTCACACTAGCCTTCAGAGTTAACAGAGCAGCCTCATCACAGGTAGAAACGGTGGATGAAAGAGGCGATGGAGCACAGATACTGGGACAGGCGAGGGTCAGGGGAAGAGACTTTACTCTTAAAAAGATGAAACTCTAAGGAAAGGGTGGCTTGCTCTGAAAGAAGAGAACCAGCAGGTTGATATTTTCTTAACTGGAGATTGGACCAGAAATTCTGTATTATTTATTTATCCATTCACCATCCATCCATCTGTCCATCTGCCTACCCATCCAATTGTGCATCTGTCCATCCATCCATACATCTGTCAGTCCATCTGTCCATCCATCTATCTTTCCATCCATCCATCCATCCATCCATCCATCCATCCGTCTGTCTATCCATCCATCCATCCAAGCATCTAACTATGCAAGCATCCACTATATATTTAAAGCTGGCTATGTACTGGGTCCTTTGCTAAATACCAGGGGTACAATGCCTACCCTCAGGAAGCTTACAGACAGGTGGGAGATAGACAGGTAGAGAGGCAGTTTTGCTATAAGATCCCTTACAAAACTAAGGTTTTATGTTTCCAGGTTGACAGGCACTTTGGCATTTCGAATGGTCTGGAGCGAGCCTGTGCCCTGTGTAGAGATAACTGTGTGTTCAGGTAAATCTCTGGATAAACATGCTGGTGTTGCCAGGATCACTGTTTCTGGCCAGGTGCGCACTGCCCCTCCCCCTCACACCATTTCCCCAGACCCAGACTCAGTTTGGAGCCAAGCCCTCCCCATCCTCTGGGCCCTCTGTGGGTGTGTGTGCCTGCAGGCCCCAGTGATAGAAGCCCCCAGCCCCAGCAGAGTGGAGATGGCCATCACGGAAGTTGGGATAGTTGTGTTTCTAGTTGCTGTTTCGATTTCCCAGTGTTCCGTGAAAGCTCCTGAATCTCTTCCCTAAATAACAAAGTCCTGTTTGGTATTTGATGAAATGTTTGGAGCACAGCGCTCAACCGAGCAGAACTAAGCTGCTGACAAAATACTGTCTCAGCCATTTAATAATAATAGCTAACATTTGTATAGCGCTCTACAGTTTAATAAAGCACTTTCAACACACTGCCTCACTGGCTCTTCCCAGCATCTCTCTGTGATCCGAGGGCAGGGTTATCATACTCGGGGAAAACAGGCCGCCTGGAGGAGAGGCTGAGAAATGTACTCCAGGGCCCAGGGCTGGGAGACTGAGGCGGGCTTTCCACCCCTGAACGGGAATCTTTGCCCTTTGCTGCCCCCTCTGGAAGCTTTGGTGTTTGTACCGCCTCTTTCCACCATGAGTTTGGTCCTTCTGCCTCTGCTCTCATCCCCCTCAATACCTCACTTGCTGCCACCACTTAATCTTCCCCCAACTCTCCTTTGATTGTACCCTCTTCCCACTTTGGCATCTAGAATAGCTCTCCCAGGATTCAGTCCAGACTCTCAGAACCGGAACTGCCTCCTGCACAGCCTGGACCCGTGTCACTCGCCCACACCACCCCTCACTACCACCAGCGTGCGTTCTCTACAGCCAGGCTGGACTTGGCGCCATCCTTGGAGCGAGCCGTGGTCAGCTTGAGATCCCAGTGTTGGCTCTCTGTGAGACGGGAGGAGCAAGTGCTTTTTATTAAAAAAAAAAAAAAAAAAAAAAATCAATTGCGACTTCTTTGGTGTCTGGCAAGGGGCTACTTAATTAGCAGCAAAGCCCTTCTGAATCGGTGAATAAGAGATGATCAAAATGGGTGTCTGTCCATGTGGGCGTCCAGTATCACCACCGAGTCAAGAGCAGGACGAGGCCCCAGGATGGGCACCTGGTGAGCAGGGACTGCCTGAAGGAGATGCCAAGGGGAAGGGGGATGTGCATCCAAAGACCTGTTGACCCATACCAAGGCCAGCCGTGGCCTCTGCCATCAGCCCCCCAGGGAAGTTGGCAGCTGGAGCCATGGCCATTCCACCCCCGGTCGGTGGAGTGTGACCGGAGACGGCTCACCCCAGCCGTTCTCCCGGCACATGCCGTTCCCTCGGTGAGGCCCGAGGGGGTGGCATGAGGTGGGACGGAGAGTTTGGAGCATGGGATGCCTCCGGGAGGAGGGCTCAGTGAGTGATCCTGTGTGCCCGCGTGTGCCTTGAGACAGTGTCTTGGGACAGAGACAGAATATCAGAAGCCGGGGTTAGTGCCCTGGGTGTGGGATGGGGCCAAGGGCTGGTCCTAGGCCCCCAAAAATGAAAGGAACCCCCCCTTCTCATTCCTTCCGCCACCTAATCTGGCCCACATCCCACCCCTACCTCTCCCAAACTGTGCCCTGGTACTGGTCGCTCTAAGCCGGGTTTTATGGGCTAACCTGACAATCATGCTGTGAGTTACAACATTGCTTTATGGGAAAAATTATTTTTTGCCATGGATTTCAGGAATAGCCTTTGTTTTAATTTAAAGAATAACTGTAAAATTGTAATTGCTCGAGTAATACATAATCATTTATAGACAAATTAGAAGACACATAATAAAAAAGAAAAAAATTTACTCAAAACCTCAGACCTCAGAGACACTACTGTCATTATGTATATATCCTTCTAGCCTTTTCCATGCAAACATAGAAATATATAATTTTTAAAAAAGAATCCTATTACGCATACTAATATGCAATCTGCACTTTTTAAAGTATGACAACTATGCTTCTGTGACATTAAATATACGTTTACACCATCATTTTAATATTTGCCTAATATTATATGATATGAAGGTGTCATAATGTCCTTAGTGCCCTGTTGGGGTTGTTTCCACTATTGCCAAGAGCACCGTAAGAAATAACTTTATGTGTATACCCTTTTCACACTTGCTCGTCTCCTGAGGATGAATCCCAATGGCAGGATTTGTAGGTGCAAAGGTATGCCTTTGATATATCTATTGTCAAAATGGACTTTATAAACCTTGTCCCAATTGAGATTCTGAACAGCAGAATATGACGTTTCCTGGTTCTTCACACCCATGCCAACTTTACTGATCTCAAAGGAAAATAACAACCATGATATGGCCTTGGAAAATGTTTTCTGAACCAACCCTCATTGTTTTCAGACAACCCAAGAGCCACCTGAGGCTTCCTTATTTCTACCTATAGAGTTAAGACAAAATTTTGGTGTGGTGAAGGGATTTGGATAATTCCTGGAAATGTCGTGAAATGGGATTGATTTGCTCCATATCTGAAATTTCACTGAGGAAAGAGATCACAGTAAACATTCAACAGTTTAATTTATGCCCTCCAGCCTTTGTTTGACAACCTTCTTTTAACTTGTAATCAGGTACAGCTGTAGGTACTTTTAAGCCCTTGTCAGTGACGCGAGGGGTATCCTGAACTCAGTCAAGGGCCCTGGGCTTAGACCAGGCTGTCACCTGGGGTCCTCCTGTGGTGGAGCAGCATGGCAGCCCCAGGCATTGGTTCGATGGTCCTGAGTTTGAATCCCTCCTCCCTTCATATTAGCTCTGTGACTTCAGGTGAAGCATTTGGACTATGCTTCTCTTTCTTCGCTGGGGGAATTATTATGCTATCTACCTCATGGAGCTGCTTTGAGGATTAATACCATAGGTAAAGACTTTAACATATGATTGTTTTTCCCTTTTCATCTGCTCAAATGAGAGTTTCAGCTCATTCATCTCTAAGAACCCTAATAGGTCTGATTTCCTAGGGATGACAAGTCAATACTCCTGCATTTATAAGCATACATTCCAGAAGTGCTGTAGAATCCTAGCTCAGGGAAGTGATGCTTTAAAAAAAAAAAACACAATTTGCATAGGTAGGCACGAGCTTTAGCACTCAAAGACTGGGCATTCTGCACAGCCCTAATTTGCTATGGTATTGTCCACGTGCTCCCTTAGCAGATATTTGTCATTATCTTCTTGCCTTTGGGCTGTTTCATCTTCCAGTTTAGAAAACAAGTTTTCAGGAGGACAAGGCTGGGACTGACATCTCCTTTGACACCCCACCCCTAACTGGGTTTCCCTCCAGCCTGGGTCTGTGTGATGGACCCACATTCAGGGGTAATTAATCGGTTGCTAGGGAGTTTGACTGACAGGGAATTTATTTCAATGGATCAGCCTTACTGGTCCTGGCCAATTCCTTGCCATTTGATATTGGTTTATTTCTTCCCATCTGTACAACCCCCAGGCAGGTTTGGGTTGCATTTCCCTCTCACAGGTATCTTTCCAGGGGCTGAATCCTGTGTTGATCAGGCAAGTTTCTATTTGCCCTAATGGGTTAAAACAATGGGTGATGATAGGGCCCAGCCATTTGTTATGGGGGAAAAGCAGATTATTTCCAAATATTAGAGAACTAAGATCAGTCATTAAATTCTTGAAACACTTTTTATTTTGAAATGCTTTCAAACTTACAAGACCATTGCAAAAATCATACAAAACCCATACAGAGAACTCCGTTACCCCACACCCAGATACCCAGATCCACCAACTTTTAATATTTTGCCATGTTTTCCACATCATTCTATCTATCCATTCCACTGATTAAGTTTTAACCACTTAAATATTATCTTTAGAAATGTCTTCTCTTTGGTTCTCCAAGCAGTATAATCTGGCGGATTACAATATGAATATAATTGCCAAGTTGTATTCCAACTACACTGTTCACCCTTTCACTTACAGCATGTGCCCACTGGAGGTGGAGGATGGTTCTTTCTGAGCCCTGCATTTCCACTTTGTGCACATTCTGGTGACTTTTCTTTTCCCTGCCCCTTGCTGTCACCTGCAAGTGGAGTTCAAATCACAGGTATGTCCTGAGTCCCTTTTACTCTTCCAGCACTTTGCAAATTCACCCTGGGGATCCATTCATCCGCTCTTTCATTCACTCAACAAATGCTTATTAGAGAAATATAGCAAAGGTCGGTTTGAACAAAGACTTTCTTCCTCACTCATGAATGTGAATATGCCTGGTATAGAGTAGGTGCTCAATGCACTTTCTAAAAAACAACGGCCATGGTTCCTGATTGGCCTTTGTCTAGCTCCTAGGCCTTGATTGACTTCCCTGGATGAAACACATCCCTTCTTCTTAAACAGAATACACTGACTATAAGTTAATCTCTTCTTGATACCCCAGAGCCGCTGTTTTGACTGTCGGTGCTGTAGTGGGATAAAGGGACCCCTCCCAACCTGTCCCCCACCTGTTACCGAGGTGTACAGGGTTCTTTGCTCCACATTAAAGACATCCAGAGTGTTGTCTTTTTGAGCTCTGGCATTTGATTTTTATAGTTTGTTTGCCTCTTTTCCTTGCAGTGAAACAGCAGATGCTTATTTCTTGCTCTGTCAGTATGTCTCTTTGTGATAAGCATTTACATTAACTTAGCATTTTTCAAATGAATTATTTTATTTAATCCTCACATCAACACTGCAAGGTAGATAGTATCATCTCCAATTTGTTGAGAAGGAGAAGGAGAAGAAACAACTGACGCTTTCAGGAGTTGAGCATGAGACTCAGAGCTAAGTCTTCCGATTCTAAGCTGGGGGCTCTTTCTGTGCCAGCATTCTGCCTCTGTTTAGCAACTCCTCACCTTCTTTCTAGTTTGCTACTGGTAATCTGCCACAGCACAATTTAAAATTGGGTGGAAAATGACTAAGAGTTTAGGAGGCTCTCCTTCTAAGAAAGTGATTGCAGCTTAGTGCATGGGCTTTGTGACCTGTCTTCATTTTGCCGTTCAGTTTTCTTTTTCTGTGATGTGTAAGCAAGGAAGATGGATACCAGATAGGGTTGCCAGATTTAGCAGTAAACAGAACAAACAGGACACCCAGTTAAATTTGAATTTCAGGTAAACAATGAATCATTTTTAGCATAAGTATATCCTAGGTGATATTTGGGATATACTTTAAACCAAAACAAGGATTTTTTGTTTCTCTGAAACTTGAATGTAGCTGATGTGCTGTATCCTATCTGCAGCCCTACTAGCAGAGCCCAGGCTGGGTGAGCAGTTGTTCTACTGTAACACTAGAAGTACCTTGATTAAGAGTGGGACCTGGGGCATCATGGGATTGAGAACATATTCTTGACCAAACAGGGAATGCAAAATGAAACAAAGTATAGCTTCAGTGGCTGAGAGATTTCAGATGGAGTTGAGGGGTCACTCTGGTGGACACTCTTATGCACTATATAGATAACCCTTTTTAGGTTTTAATGTATTGGAATAGCTAGAAGAAAATACCTGAAACTATCAAACTACAACCCAGTAGCCTTGACTCTTGAAGATGATTATATAACAATGTAGCTTACAAGGGGTGACAGAGTGATTGTGAAAGCCTTATGGATCACACTCCCTTTATCCAGTGTATGGATGGATGAGTAGAAAACTGGGGACAAAACTAAATGAAAAATAGGGGAGAAGTGGAGGGATGATTTGGATGTTCTTTTTTACTTTTATTTTTTATTCTTACTCTTATTCTTTCTGGTATAAGGAAAATGTTCAAAAATAGATTGGGGTGATGAATGCATAACTATATGATGGTACTGTGAATAGTTGATTGTACACTATGGATTGTATGGCATGTGAATGTATCTCAATAAAATTGAATTTAATTTTAAAAAAAGAGTGGGGGCTGGGACAATAGATCAGTGGGTTGCAGAATCTATACTGGAATAGATGGCTCTTGAGCTGCTATTTACATGGCAGTAGGGAATGATTTGGCGGCTAGTTGAAGAACGAATTATTCATAGTTCATGCTGAAAAAAGAGCAGCAAAGCAGAAAAGGCCGAGGCTCAGAGATACGCACAAACCAAATAAGGGTCAGTTTGCTTTGACTAAAAGTATATTTCTTTTCCAATATAACAATGTTTCGTCTCCTGCCTAATGTAATGATCAGTTTGGTTCCTGTACTGGAAATTGAGAGAACTGTGCCTCCTTCTCTACACACTCAAGTTGATTTGACGGTGATTGTTTGAAAATCTTTGGTTCCCTGAGGCAGTAAGTATAAAGAGCAACCCTGCCTTGAAAATGGGATTAGGTTCCTAAAGACATCTTCTAGGCAGTCCAGAATTTCTTGAAATCTAGGTATCATTTTTTCCCAGTAATGTCTTCTTTAGATCTTACAACTCTTGCTTTGAAGGCTGATAGCTACCTACTATTCAAGAATTTACCTGTGATAGTCCCAGGTAAAGGAAGTTTACTGGATAAGTTGGAAAGTGTCAACCTGTTAAATGAAATGATGTGGCGAAGAAGGGGCTGTTGTGAGAGTGTTTCCCACGTGGCAGTTTCACAGTGTATTTGTGCAGGTAACTCTGGGTTCTGTTGCATTCATAGGAGATAGAAACTTGTCTCGTGCTCTTGTCTGAATCTCTCTCCTCCCCACCTCCTTTTTTTAAAATTTGGATATGTTTACATTACAGCTCAAAAGACCAAGAAACTCCCTTTTTAATTTATATTCAACTAAGTTTTCTTGAGTGCTTATTATGCACCAGGGGCATATGAAAATGCAACATCCCAAACCTCCTCCCATCCATTTGTTGAGTATTGACTTGGGATAGGGGCTCTCACCTTCTCTTCACCCTCCCAGCAAACTCCAATTACGGATGAGGGCATGGAAGCTGAGGGGTTCCTCACGCCCCACAGCTCGTAAGCAGTAGGATTGAGATTCAAACTCATGGCTTTTGTCTCTAAATATCATACACTTTCCACCAGAATCCCCTGTCCAGTTACTCAGTCAAGACGGTGACTGCAAACCATGGGAGAGCAGGCAGGGAGGAGTGGTGGTGGAGTTGAATGGATTTAACTCCAATTTCTCAAAGAAATATTTACTTTGATGAGCATGCACTGCTGCCCTAAGAGACCAGTGCTGGGGTTTTCCTAGTTCCCCAGAAGTGTGGACATTGACCTAAGCATTTCCCCTAACCTCTTTAGCCTGGAAATGAAGCTGGGAATCACGCAAGGTCAATGCCCCTGGCCGTGAGCCCTGGGTCTCCAGGTTTACATAATCTGGGAAGGCTTGAGAATGGCCCCTGCCTGCTTCTCTGGAATCTCCTGCTCAATTTGAACCACGTCTTCTAAGCAGGGCATTGTGGGAACCTCTCAAGTTCAGGGAAGGTTCTGGGAGAGAAACAGATGAGGGGTTGTGGCAAAGCACTTGGAGAGCATGCAGAGGCCAGGGAGGCATTTGAAGTCTGTAGAGCTGGAGTGACAAACCATCACTCCAGATACCCCTGGGGCAGGCCCTCTCCTCTCTCCTCCTGCCGTGATAGGGGTTAGCTCCTTAATAGCTGGGTGGTACGGAGGTTCTGGGGTCTCAGGAACAGGACCAGGGTGGTGGGAGATTTTTGGGGGTGCTTAGGGCAGTGGCTATTCACCAATCAGTTCTGAAGTATTTCAATAGTTTAAATCCTCAAATCCTAAGTGCCTTATTAAGTATATTAACTCGGTGACCCTCATGATCACTCTAGGAGTTGGATTCCGTGACTATCTTTAGTTAACAGGTGTTGAAACTGAGCCACAGAGCATGTAAGTAACTTGCCCAAGATCCTGCAGCTAGAAAGTGGCAGTGCAAGATTTGAATCCATCTGTTTAACTTTGAAGACTGTGCTTTTAATTGCAAGGTGATTTTGGGCTCCTTATGCAAATTGCCCACTACTGTCCCTGGAGGTTGCTCTAAGCTGGCCATCAGAGAGAGTTCATTTCAAAACAGTGACACAATTGGGTTGGAGCTGAAAGCTGGGTGTGCCCTGTCATGCACCTTTGAGATCCTAAAAAGGAGCGGGCGTGATGTTTATTCGTTTAAACCTTCACGGAGTTCTCCTTTCTTCTTCAAGCCTAACTTGAAGGTCCAGGACCTGGTAGAAAACGGAAACAGAGACCCAGCCCCTCAAGGCCTGCGCAGCTCTCAGAAACCCTCATTAATCATCCGAGCCCCGGGCTGCATCTGCGAAGGAACTTGGTCCATATGGTAGCGATCAGAGGAGACTTAAAGGAGTGTTTAATATGCAAAGCCTGCTGCTGTTTTCCATCACGAGTTCCCAAAGTTGCCTCAGAGATCACCAGGGAGCCCTGCCCTCATAGACTCCCTGGAAACCTTCTCCAGGACCCTGCTCCCCCTGACGTGCTGGTGGTGGCCGGGCTGTCTGTGAGAGGAGCTGGGGGTGGCTGCGGGGAGGGGGCGCGGTGGGGGCGGGACGGGGGTGGTGAGTGTTCTGCAGAACCGCACCCTTCCACCCCCATGCCCACCTCTCCACCCCCGTTCCTGTCACCACCCCGGGTTCGCAGAGGAAATGAGGTCGTAGCCCCGGGGTTTGGGGACAGTGGGCTTGGGTATTTTTAAAAAGTTGTGACCCCAGGAAGAGATCACCCAAATGTTGAGACTGGGTCAGGACGGCTATGGCTCAGCCAAACACCTCGTTGGTGTCTCCGAATGCCCCTTGTACATCTCGGAACCAGCTACGAGGTGGGGCACAGTCCGTGAGGGACCTTTCACGCCTTGAAAATGACTCCCTAATCTCCCACCGTGATGCAGAGGAGGTTCTGGGGGGTCTCAGCAGAGGGCGATAGGAAGGGGGAACCAAATGAGACTTGGACAATAAACCTTGATTTTGTATCCACTTCAAGGCAAGAGTGGTCAGGTACGTGCACAAATACACACTAAGCAGCGTGTGTGACCATCACTTCAGAGTCTCACTTGCCTCAAAGATTCCTTTGGGGCTGCCTCGGAATCGGAACCATCTCACCTCCTGGTTTCTGCGCAGGAGCCCCTCTTCTTGGAACACTGGGCCCCTATGTTGCCCTTTTCTGCTGACTTGTCCCCCCTCCAACGAGTGGGGTGTTCCTTCCCGTGTGATATTGCACCCCTATTGTGGCCAGTCTCCAACCCTGTTATAATTCTTTGCTCCCCTAAGTTCCTCAAGGGTAGAGACCATTCCTCACTCCTTGTAATATCTCCAGGGGATATGAGACTGCTGTGTGGTCTGCAGTTAGCCAATGAATGAATGAATGAATGCTCCCTTCCTTGTGTCATCACGGACTCTGCTTTTTTCCACCTTTACCAGTGAAGGGGGACTAAATGAGCGTCCCCAGCCCCCGTGGTTATCCACCTTCCAGGTCATTTCATTTCATCTCCACGGTGGCCAGCCTCAGTGTGCCGTGTACACAGCACGTGCACATAGTTCTTCATTTCATTTCAGCCTGAAGACAGCTCCAGGAGGCAGCAGCGACACACAGCCGGCTGCGTACACTTACACTTTCTGGAAGTGGGTAAGGGAAGAAGCTGGCTCCGTATTTACCTGTGTACCTGTGGGCTTAGTGGAAAGTGTCCTACGTGTGGCTAGCTCAGGCTCCAGGAGGCTGGCAGCGCCAGGCCTGATGCTGTATCGGGGTCGCACAGGGTCCCTTTGATCTGGTCATGGGGGTGTCTGTGAATCCCAGGGGCACAGGGGCTGTCAGGACCAAGCTTACAGATCACACCTCGTGTCTTAGTTTGCCACAGCTGCTGTAACAAAATACTATAGACTAGCAGGCGTAAACAACAGCAATCATTGCCTTGTGGTTCTGGAGGCTAGAGGTCCCAACTCAAGCTGCTGAAAGGGCCATGCTTCCCCGTAAGTGGAGGAATCCATTCCACGCCTCTCCCCTGTCTGGTGGGTGGCTGGCAACCCACGGAGTCCCTTGGCTTGTGACGGCCTAACTCAGTCTCCACCTCTGTCACCTGCTGCCTCTCTCTCCATCTCTCACTCTGTGTCCAGATCTCCTCTCCTCAGAGATTAAGGCCTACCCTAATTCAGTTTGTTTTCCTCTTAACTAACAGCTTCTTCAAAGATCCTATTTATAAATAAGTTCACAGTCGCGGGACTGGGGATTAGGACTTGACATGTGTTCTGGGGAAGACACAATTCAATCAGTAGGAATCCCTGGGTTCCCAACCCTGGGCCCCACCTCCATGCCCAGGCCCCATTCCCTCTCTGCCTGATTCATGCCTGAGCTTCCAACAGCAGATGGGGACTGCCCAGCGGTCCCTGGTCAGCTGCTATGAGAGCACACGTTCACGTAGCCCCTCCCCACCCTTGGGAGCAGGTCTCAGGCCCAGCTCCTACCTGGGGTCTGTGTGTGTATGTGTGTGTGTTTGTGTATGGGGGCAGGGGTCTTAGTCCTCATGCAGATCCCAGAAGAGAAGGCTGGGATACCAGAGGGGGAACTGGGAGTAAGAGGATTTTGCCCAGTGGCTGTTCTAATAGCCCTTGGAACTACTGAGAGAACTGGCAAGCCAGGGGCTCTCGTGAGGTCTCAGGGAAAACCTTGTCCCAGCCCAGCGGCAAGTGACTGCAGCAGGCCCTCTCTCGGCTGTAACTGAGACCCTCCTCTCCCACCTGCAGTGGGAGGTGGAGAGACCCTGGGCTAGCTGCCAGTGCCAGGGTGCGTATTTACAGGAGATGCCCCAGTTGGGGAGGGCCTGACTTCTGGGGCCACCTCTGCGGGGGATGGAATGCAGGTCTACAGACCCACCTCTCTTTAGGGCAAGGGTGGGCAGGCCTGAGTCCTGGCCATTAGGATCCAGACCCTTGGCTGGTGCACGCGGGGGACTTCCCAGTGGTTTCCAGCCCACGATGGAGTCACGCGGCCTCTCAGCAACTTAGTCAGACTATCCAGACATGGAGGTGATTGGCACATCAAAGAACCCCCTTTCCTGTTGGCGTTTCCAGTGCCTTCTCACAGAGCTGCGGCACCTGGCCGAGGCCTACGAATAGCCTCCCTGAGGGAAAGGGGAGCTCACTGCCGTGCGGGGCCAGGATTTAAATGAGTAGTCAGCACAAGAGGAGGCACTATATTAAGGCCTGGTTATGTTTAGAAGTCATCTAGAGAATGTTTGGCATGCTGAATATAAACGCAGGCTTCCGTCTGCCTACCACACTTTGAGATTTCTCCCAGAGGGACCCAGAATGTGGGGCACCCTGGAGAGGAGCTGGGAATGTCTCAGGGGGAAGGTTCTTTCTCGGGAACTGGGAGACAGTGGGAAAGTAACTCCTGAACTTGCTCCTTGCCTGGCTTATAAGACATATCCCAGATATCAGATGGGGATAGGGATGGGGATGGGAATGACCCAGTAGTGGCAGTGTTTGCGTTCCTTTGAAGTCGACCAAACCCTGAAATGCCTCTGCAATGGAATCCAGTTGGCACGGAAGACCTCTCAGAGACAGGTGTTAGCTGCCAGGATGTTACTGTAGGGTTCATTTAGCCCAGAACACTGAAGAAAATGGCTGTCCCCTGACCCACACTGAATTGAAGGATGGTGAGCCCAGAAAAGATTGGAGTTTTGAAGAGCCCTCCTTTGATGGATGGGCAAACTGACACCCAAGGAGAGCACGGCCACCTGCGTAAGCTCAGGCATCCAACAGCAGAGGCGCAACTAGAATCTAGTTGCAAGCTTGGGTTGCTCTCATAGCACGTTCCCACGGATTGAAGAACATTGCTAGGGTGAAAAACGAAAACGCTGTTAGGATTGAGATGTAACTGGAATGCAGCTCCATAGTCCTCTGTGAACTGAAACATGGCTTGGGAAGTGGCCCTTGGCAGCTTTTGGTATGGAAGGAGTTTGGGCTGGGTTTTAACAGCATGTGAAATTTCGATAGAATATCAGTTTATTCATGACCTTCTCACTTGGAATCAACATTTTTTAAGATTAAAGACAAAAATCGTAGGGCTCTGTCTTAGTTTCCTGGCTGCTGTGACAAATACCACACAAAGCGTCGGCTAAACACTCAGAATTTATCAGCTCATGGTTTTGAGGCTAGGAGAAGTCCAAAATCGAGGCGTTGGCAAGGCGTTGCTTTCTCCCCAAGGTCTGTAACAGTCTGGTGCTGGCTACCAGTGTTCCCCGGGGTTCCTTGGTTGTTCCCTGAGTCACGTGACAGGACAAAGTCCTCTCCTTTCTCTTCCTGGTTCCTGCAGACTTTCAGCTCCCCACTTATCCCTGTGGCTTTCTCTTTATAAGGCCTCCACTGACAGGATTAAAACCCAACCTTAACTGAAAATGACGTCTTCAAAAAGTCCTATTTACAGTGGGACCAGATTAAGAATATGTTTTTCTTGGGTACATAATTCAATCTACCATAGACTCACATGGAATAAAGTGTTATAGGTCAATGCTTGCGTGTGCCAGGCCAGAAGCATCTTTGGGAGGGGTGCAACTGCAAAGGGAGGAAGAGATCCCCACACCCCAGCCCTGCCCTCCTGACTGAGATCCTAGCCCCACACTTGGCATGGTCACAGTAGGAAATGTATTGCATGGGCTCTGAAGGAAGGTCTTATGGAGTGGTCGGGAGGGCTTTGCGGGCAGGCAGATCTGCCTTTAAAACCCAGCTCTATTATCCAGTGGCATTAGGGTCTTGAGCTACTTCAGTTCTCTGAGCCTCAGTTTCCACATCCATAAAACGGAGATAGGATTGTGGTCTGGGTGTTCATGTACCTTGCACAGTGCCTGGTACCTGAGATCCTTTGAAAAGTTCTCTACAACATTGAATGCAGAATGCATATAGTAGGTGCTCAAGAAATATTGCAGTCTGCTTAGGAATTTGGAGATTTATTTACTTAGTCTTGGGGAAGAAAGAAGGGTAATATTCCATGAATCAGGTTGTATAGATCCAGTGATTACAGGGAGAATGTAAGTAGAGCAAGGAAAGCAATAGTCCCGGGGTCTACAAAGGGTTCAGAATTCCTTTTGGGGTCTCTGACTTTGGCGCTGATCTTGGGGCGTTCAACTCAATGGGAGGGTGGCCTTTCCTTCTTGCTGCATTGAGAAGTCCCGGGCTAGGCTTTTCCCAGGGGTGGATTGTGACAATATTAGTAGCAACCAACATTAATTGAGTGTTTGTCACATGCTAGATACTGTGCTGGATACTTTATCTCACAGAAAGCTTATGATGTAGGAGGCTATTGTCCCATTGCCCCATTTTACAGAAGAGGAAGTTGAGGCACCAGAGAGGGCCTATAACCTACTCAGGCTCACATAACTAGTCAGGGACATCACTGGGATTTGAACTCAGGCAGTACAGCTCTAGAGTCTGTGCCCTTAACCGCTGTACCACATTGCCTTACAAGTAGTAGAAAGAGAAAGAGCAAATGGGGAGAATGAAGCTGGCTATCCATATACAATGATAGAAAATAGAGGAGTAAGTACCCTTGGGTTGGGTGGTCAGTTATTTACGTGAGCTCTATAGCCCAAATGCCCAGATGACTTGTTGGGTGGTCGGGCGCCCCTTAAATGGGGAAGAGATGCTTCCTGCAGGCTCAGCTCTTATCAACCTGACCTGAGGCCCCCATTTCTCTTTCCCCTTCTCCCCTGAACAGCAGCTGAGCTCTGCTCCTTCACCAGGCACACACCCACCGTCCATCCCAGTCATTTCTCTCCTAACCCCATAGCCCCCTGGACCACAGCCTTATGCCTAATTGCTGGACACTAGAATCTTCCAAGTTGGCAGGGACCATGGAGATCACCCAGTTGATTCTTCCCCCAACTCAGGAATCCCTCTGCAGTCTTCTTGGCAGGACCTTCCCTAATCATCCAAAGGGCCCAGAGGCTCCTTCGAGGGCCCACTTGATTGCTAGAAAGCTTTTGTTCGTAAACTCAAGCCGAAGCTGCCTCAAAGTGGTTCCAGCAGCTGGCCCCAGCCAGACCCTCTGGTCCAGTCCCTTGGGGCCTTTGAGACGGCAGCTGCTGAATGAACTATTTCACATACTCTAATTCCAGGGCTCTCAACTTCACAGTGTTGACATTTGGAGCCAGATAATTCATGGTTGAGGAGGCTGCCCTTTCCATTGTAGGATGTTTAGCAGCATCCTGGCCTCTGCCCACCTGATGCCACTAGCACCCCCCACCCCAAACCCAGTTGTAATAACCGCAAATGTCTCCAGACACTGCCAAACGTCCCCTGAGGGGTAGAGGGCAAAGTTGCCCTTGGTTGAGAACCACCACTCTAACTCTGCCTTGCCCACTGCTCAGAGGACTGCCCTAAGCCTGTGACAACTGTCGGCTGAAGAGGCATCACCTCCCTCCATCCTGAGTCCACTGAAATACCACGTCCCTGGGGCCCAAAGTAAAAGCCAGGAGTCCTTGCGGCCCTTTCCTGGGCCCCAGATGCTCTGTCAGGAAATGGAGGAGTGAGGGTGGGTCCCTGGGCCTTGCCCCCACCCTCTCCTCCAGAGTGGCTCGTCCAACTTGATGAGAGACAACTGAGTGAAGGTCAAGTCAAGAGAAGCCGTTTGTTTCTAATGCCTTCTTTCCCATGTGTCTTTCCTCAAGAACTATTCTGCAGTGAGTGTCTCGTTTGGTTTGGTGTCTAAAATGCTGCAGAGGAGAAAACGTCATGAGCATTTCTGTCTTGGCTTGGTTTCAAGGCTTTCCCCACCCCAGCCCCAAACCCAAGCCCACTGCCTCGCCCTCACACGCTGGGCCCAGAATTATCCAGTGAGGAAACTGGAGGAAGAGAGACTCTGAGGCCCCGGGAAAGGCCTGAGAATGGAGAGCGAGGACTCCTGTCTAATTTGTGTTCACCCAGGGCAGGAGGCTACAGTAACCTGCCTTGTTCCCTGTGGCCTGACTCAGAAACGTGCGGCTGAAATGCCTGGCTTTCACCCCACATGCAGCACAGTCGCTCTTGTCCCCAAAGCCACAACACTCCCTGCAAGTGCTTCTAGTGTGCTCTGAGCAAGTGGCTTGGTGGGAAGACTGGCCACGTGGGGCTTTCTCAGATTAGATGCTCATGTGATGTTACAGAACCTGCTCTGTGGGCCTTTGGCTTTTGGTGGGAGGCTCCTGCTGGCAAACCTCACCCCATTTGGCCCCATGTGGCTCGGTCACCATCTTCCCCCACCCCCTTCCCCACTCAATCAAGTGTGTCTTGGTGGGCAGTGGGGGTGGCATCCAGCAGAGCCTGGGCCCGTAGACAGAGATTCCATAGAGCGATGGTGGACTGTGCCATGGTACCCATTCACCCCACCAGGGTCTCCTAACACCTGATTCAGGTGTGTGTTGGGGATGAGGGGGAGCAGGTCTGAAGCCCCTGATGCCTTGTTGTAGGGTGGGGGCCTGTGTCTCCTTGGCTCTGCTCCTCTACTCCTACCTGCCCCAGGCCAGGCGCCTTTTGTGCTGCTGCCTGTGATTCCTCTCCTGGGATGGGGCCCTGCCAGGAGGGGCTGGGAAGCAGGGAACCCAAAGCTTATTCTGGTAGGCATGGAGGGGGCGCAGGATTTAAAGGTCTGCTTCAATCAAGTCAAAGCCCAAATGGCCCATGGCAGAGGAGATCGGGAGCCTCTGCCCAGGGAAAGGACTTGCTAAGTGCCTTCCTTCCCACCCCCCACAACTTTAGGGGTCAGGGAGAACCCTCTGGTGGGGTATTTCCTGGAAAAGTGGGGCATGAGCCATGCCTGAATTGTGGACAGGATTGGAAGGGGAGGAGGGGGTGTTCAGGGGTGGGAGATGCAGGGCTGGGGATGGACAAGGTGTATCCAGGGCGTTGGGGTGAGATCCACCTGGGTGAGGCGGAAGCTCCTTGGAGAGAAGCAGGGGAAGCCAGGCCAGAAGCATGGCCGGAAAGCCCACCTCCTGGCTCCTGAGTGCCAGGTGATGGTGTTTCAACTGGTGCTGCAGGCAGCAGGGTCTTTTCAACACTGGATGACGTTAGTGTGTTCTACCATGATTGATCTGGCACTGTGCTCACATGGATCAGAGGAAGGAGACTCTGCAGACAGGCATGCCAATGACGCAGGAGCCGGTGGAAAATGGCAGAATGGGGAAGTTGCCTCCCAAATGTAGATGGGGAGGAAGTAAGGGGTTGGAGGAAGGAGTAAGGGAATCTCTTCCCCAGAAGTTCTTAAACAGGCAGAAGACCCGCCTTCCATATCGCTTCTGTGCAGCTAAACTGCCAGCACCCCTTTCTCTGGGGCACCCTCCCTCAGCACCCTCAAATCACTGCTCCCTTGCCGAATCCTGTCCCAGCAGCTCATGCAAAGTGGGAAATGGAGAGCAGAAGCCCAGGCAAACTGGACTTTGTGTTGCTGCCAGCATCTCTGGGTCATTCTCCAGCTACCTGCCTGGAGTTTTGCTGAGCCAAATCCTTCTTTAGAAGAGCGAGCAAACCAGCTAGCCAGGGACACTCCACGGTGCACAGTTACTGCTGGGACACTGGATGGAGGGGTGACTTTTAAAAGGGTCTGAGAATCTAGTCAGCAGCTGAAATGAATTCCGTCTTGAGACCAAGAGAGGGAAAATGTCTCCCCGGATGTGTTCTTTCCAGCTGTGTTTGGGGGTTGTGAGAAGCTGTGTCCAGATCGGGCCCCAGGGACAGTTTGGCCCACTGTCGATAGAGCCTTCGCGTGGGGAAGAGGCCAGAAATGGGATCCGTTCCTTTTCCCTTCCCAGCAGGGAGAGTCGAGGGCACTCTTCCCACAGGGTGGATTATAACTTAATTTCTGTGAGCATGGTGAGAAAATGTCATTTCTCAGCTGTGCCCGATGCCGGTTTTTGCTTTCTCCAGACACAACAAGCCTGGCCTTGATTTTTGGTTTTTGCTTTCTCCAGACACAACAAGCCTGGCCTTAATTTTTGGTTTCATTCTTATTTCCTTGGTCTGCTCTCTACCTTTCAGGTTTGACTCAAACAGCCATTTCAGAGCTGGTGGTTTTTCTCCAGCTTTAGAGTTGTTTTTTTTTTTTTTTGGGGGGGGGGTGGCTTTATCATCACACCAAGGTTCATTTTTAGGCAAGCTCAGGAACCTGAAATAAATGGAGCCAGATCCTGGGGCTTTCGGGGGAGGGAGTGGAGGATGGACGAAGGAGCTGTAACATTTTGTAAAGTTGGATATTAAACCTACAGCAGCAAGACTAGCTTCATTCCTCCGCCACCCCGTGTTTATAATAAAGTATTTACCTTCTACTGGATGTGCCGTCAGCAAGAACTACAGAATTGGAAAGGGATTTTCAACAGTGTCAGGGCAGACCTGTTCTAAGCCCTCGTTGAAGACAAGGATGGATTAAGCAAGTTGGCATTCAGCTGATTGAAAACCATCAGCCTCCCTGAGCACCACCACCCCCACCCCGAGTGCTCCTGCCTCTCCCCTAGGACCCTCCGCCTCTCCACCTCTCCACCTTTCCACCTTCCGCAGCCAAAGGTCGGTGCCTTGGTGCAGGACTTTGTTTGGGCACTCCTCCTGGGTCTGTTCTGATTGACTGGTGTTCTACCAGTTGTTAAATATTTCAAGAAGCTTTCCATGACCTGCAGCATTCCCTCCTTCTTTCTTTTTCCCCTTATTAAGATAGAAATGGTGCTTATCAAAAACCCACTTGTTCTCTTGGTCCAGCCCAAATGTCACTTTGTCTTTGAAGTCTGTCCCAGTCAGAATGAGTGAGCCGCCTCTTTGCCCCACATAATGCTTAGTTTCTACCTCTTTTATGGAGCTGATGCTATTTAATCTCATGGTAGAGCGGTGGTTCGTGATGGGGCAATGTTGTTCCCCAGGGGACTTCCTGCAATGTCTTGGGACATTTGAGGTTGTCACAATTGCAGGGAGGGCTGCCACTGACCACTTGTAGGCAGAGGACAGGGGTCCTGATAAATATCCTACAATGCACAGGACGGCCCCCAATGTCAATAGTGTATTAGACTGACCTACATTTCTGCATGTCTGTCCAGCTTCTAACCTGGGAGCACCTTGAGGGGCAGACGCTGCTACTTGTATCTTGCCCCAGTCCACTCCTCCCTGCCGCCACCCCCCAGGAACAAGTGCACTACTTTGCATTTAGTTGGACACTCAATAACTGTGGCTGAATTGAATTCATTTAGATAAATTGAATCAAACCAAATTGAACCTAAGCTACCCTGCCGATCGTTAAGCAAATTCACCAGTTTCCCTGCATGCATGGCTCTGTCTTTCCTTGGCTCCACAGTCAGGAAGTGGAGAGGGTCCGACTCAAGCCCACCTGGGTCACCTACGCCAGGCCCCTGAGAAGGCTAACTCGGGGCCTTGGGGGCAGGTGCAAAAAGGTAAAAGGCTTGTGAACTCTGGCAGTGAATGGATGTAGCTCCTGGTTTATCCTGCATTTCATCGATGCAAGTCCTCATCTGCAAAAAGTTGGGGCCAAGAACAACCCCTGCCCCCATTCTCTTTCACATGGGCTTTGGAAAGGTGCAGGACCATCCAAATCTGGACAAAGAGGCAGTGTGGTGCAGAGCAGAGCTTCCCAACATTCTCATGTTGTGGCCCACAAATAAAATGCTCACCTCCTAACAGGACACATGGGAAAGCAGTGAGGCTGCTTCTGGAGGTAGGCAGCACTTCCGCTGCATGGGCCCTGCCCTGCTCTCTTGAGGCTGTTTGGGGATGGGGGTGTAGGACCACCTACCTCACCCCCACTTAATAAACTCTTACTGCTTTGAGGCAGGGGCTGCTCTTGGTCTCCTTGCTTCCCTCCAAATGTACCATGTATTCCTTTCACATCACTTCTGTTACACTCTATCAGCATTCCCACCCACAGATGAGGCACAGACAGGTTGCTCCACTTTCCCAAGGTCACACAGCTAGTCTGCAGTAGTGCCTGGCCCTGAACTCAGAGCCTATGCTTTGGCTGCTCTAGACCATCCTTTCTTCCCACTTCTCAAAAACTCAGAGTCTCCTCACGCTTCCGTCTTCTTTGTGGGGTCTTGAATGCATAAAGCCATCTTGTCTGGATGTTTTTAAGTCATCCTTGCAAGTTACAAGTGATCACTGGGTTTTATGTTTAGCTCACTGACTAGAGCCAAAATTGGACAAGAATTGAATTGAGACTCTTTTTCAAGATTAGATTTTCTGTTCCAACCAGAATAAACTGCTGTTCCCCAGCTATGTTCCCTGGTTTCAAGCACATTTAAAATTACAAGAAAATTATCTTGCTTTAAGGCGACTGGGATTTCTGTTTCCCGATGAAAGTAGCTACTAGAGAGTGGAACTACCCAAAACCAGGGGGTGGTGCATTGGCCATACGGGAGGCAAATAAAGCTCTGGCTTTCTTTTCTTGGCCCTCTTAAAAATGTATCTAATTTTGGGCATGTTTAGTTTGGTTCATCTTGTATCCAAAGAGGTTCTTTTCTCCCTAAGTGACATCTCTGGGGAACACGCAATTCCCTCTTCTCAAGGTGAGCCACCTCTTCTCCAGCTGCTCACAATTACTAATTAGTGAGCAAAGAGACTAGCAAATAAAATTAGCTATTGGGCCATGGTTTGGGATTGAACCAGAGGGAGGAGAAAGGTCTCAGTTTGAGTATTATTTTTCCTAAACAAAAAAAGGAAGCACAAGACATACTGCACTTCTCCCCTGGAAAGTTATCACATTCACATCTGAAACATCCATACCCAGAAGTGGGGATTGAATTTTGCCCTCCATAAAGACACGTTCAAGTCGTAACCCCTGGTCCTGTGGGGTTAGGTTCATTACAAATGAACCCATTTGTAAATAGGACCTTTGAAGATGTTATGGGTGAAGATGAAGCCCAAATTGAATGCAGGTGAGCCTTCATCCAATACTGGTGAAGTCTTGAGAAGCAAAGGAAATAGGACACAGAAATAGGAGACAGAAAGAGACAGATCGCATGTGATGGGGGCAGAAACCGAGCCAGCACCAGAATGCTACAGACTTCGGAGGAAACCTCACCTGCTGATACCTTAATTTTGCACTTCCAGCCTCCCAAAATATGAGACAATAAATTCCTATTTTTTTTTAAGCCAACCAATGTGTGGCATTTGTCATAGCATCCCTGGGAAACTAAGAATACCCAGCATGTTCATTCCATAGGAAAAAGATCATGGGCGATTCTTAGCTTGTCAACAATGAAGACACCAGAGAGGCTTTCCAAAGAGGTTGCCTGGCTTCATCCCGGGAGAGAAAAAAGAGTGAGGTGCCATTCTCCAGAAAGGGTGTGCTTCTGTTACTTGGTGCTAGACCAGAAGAAGCAGTACCTTTTCTCTCTCTCTCTCTCTGATATATCCAGTGCAGAAAGAGATACAGTCATTCATTTCATGGCATGTTATTACATCATCTCTTGCATATCATTACAACCCTTTCCATTTCTTAGACCAAAGAACTGTGGGTAAGATTTACAGACATACTCAGGGACATGTCTTGTAATTGGCAGCACCAGGACTATAACTGTGGTCTCCAAATTCAGTGCCTTTATTAGGAATTGACAACTGATAAGTGCCAATTTCATTGGAAAGGCAAAAATAGCACATAAGAAAGGACTAGAAAGCAAAAGTGCTAAATTAGGAGGTACTAGGTGTTCTCTGCTCTCTGGAAGCTGAGAAATCCAGGTTAACCACAAAGCCGTGGGCAGTTTGTGGGTGAGAAAACAGTACATTCACCCACTCGGCTGATCCGTGAGATCACCTCTCAGGAAATACTGTGTTTAGAACCTGATGCCAACTTTTCTCACTTCCTCAGCAAAGCTCTACAGTCACTTTCTTCTCTCGATGGTGCCGTGTTTGTTCTTCCCAGCCCCGCGGTGGCGGAGGCAGATCCTTTCTCAATGTCCCTGTCTTTTCAGGTGCCCCCTCTTCCCTTGGCTGTCTTCTCCCTTTCTTCCTGCTCTTCAAAGAAAATGGGTCTCCCGCAGCCACAGAACTCTGCCCTCTTTATATTCCACTCTCCATCTCGCTTCCTGTCTTTCTCCTTCCTCACTGCCTGGCTGATTTTGCATGTCATACCCTTGGGGATGTTTTTAGTTTAAAAAAAAAAAAAAAAGGCTTCTCAAAAGTGAATTCTGCTTATGATTAATCAAGGCTGTTGTCACCAGATGTGGCCATTGACCCACCCATCTTCCCCCTCTCCTGCCCTCCACTGTCTGTTTCCTCCAACCCACTGTTTTCTGCCACCTTCTCCTTTGTAAGTCTCAGCCTGCCCTGAGTTGCTTTTTCTTTTTTTAAAATCACAGTAACATATATATAACATAAAATTTACCACTTTAAACATTTTTAGGAGTACAATTCAGCAGCATTCATTATTTTTACAGTGTCGTGCTACCATCACCACAAACAGAAACCCTGAATCCATGAAGCAATCACTCTGCCTTCTCCACTTGCCCCAGCCTTTCTAACCTCTAATCTGCTTTCTGTCTCTATGAATTTGCTTATTATCGATACCCATGTAAGTGGAATCATACAATATTGGTCCTTCTGTGTCTGGCTTTTTTTACTCTGCATCATGATTTCAAGGTTCATCCATGTTGTAGTATGCACCAGAACTTGACTCCATTTTAGAGATGAATAATATTTGATGGGTATACCATATTTTGTTTCTCCATCCATCAGTGGACACTTGTGTTGTTTCCGTGTTTTGGCAATTGCGACTAATGCTGCTATGAACATTGGTGTACAAAGATCTGTTTGAGTCCTTCCTTTCAGTTCTTTGAGGCATATACCTCGAAGTGGAATTGCAGGGTCTTGTGGTAATTCCAGGAGCCGCCCAACTGTTTTCCTGGCCTGAGTTTTTCATCCCTTAAATCAACTAGAAAGCTAAGCAATCTTTCCTGGCTTTCTAGTGGTCAATCAGGTGGGCCTTCAGCCCAGTAGATGCATCTTGCTGCTTAAGCAGACATCCAGAAAACTTTGGGGTGTGTTTCCATGGAGACAATGGAGTATTTATTGTAGTACCTTCCTTAGACTTTCTTATGCAACCTGCCCTCTTTCTGGGATTGCTTTGATGCTGCAGGGAGGTTTCTTAAATTAATCCTGTCAAAATAGCCTTCGAATTCTTTTGGAGCAGGGATTTTTTTTTTTTTTTTTATCTCACAAGACACAAACTGTTCAAGGGAAGAATTGAGAACAAAGACAACTCAGGAGGACTGGAAGGAACTTGGAAAGCATTTGGAGAAAAGCATGGAAATGATTGATGGGTTGGAAAATAGGACCACTCATGAGGGGTGAGAGGAATGGGGATTATTTTACTGGGAGAAGAGAAGGCTGACAAGTGACCTAGTAATAAGCTTCAAGTTTGTGAAGGGTTAGGACATGAAGTCACGATTAACCGGCTGCCCATTACCCACAGAGAAGGAAAGATGCAGAAAGTGGTAAGTAGGGGAGCCTGAAACTCCAGGAAGAACTTCTCACAGTAGAGCTTGTTAAATAGAGCATCGATGGATGGGGCATGGAGTCTTCTGTGGAGAACGCTTCCCAGCTGAGATTGACCCTGGAATGGTGACGGAGCTCTGTCTATGAATCATCTCGCTCAGGGTCCCCAACAACTTCTCTGCACATTAACACCTGGATGGTCTCGTCAGAATCCCCTGGGTCACATGCTAAAAATGCAACTTCCCGGAGCCCACCTAGACCTCCTGGTTCAGAATCCCTGGAGGTGGATCCAGGGGTCCGTTTTTCACAAATTCCAGGGGAGTCTTATGCCTAGTTCATTGAGAACTAAGGGGCGGCTGAGATGCAGAAAGGAAACATCTCCCTGAAATTCCATTCAGCCTCCAAGGTTTTCCACCATCCAGGAGGCTTTCCAGAGCCCAGGCCGCATCTGCCTAAGTAGCTCGGTCTACTATCCTTACTGGCTCACTTGGGATGGACCCTGTGTGGGCCCAGTGCAGCTTGAAAGGATCTTTGTGTCTTTTCTTAGACAAGAGCACAAAGGTGCTGGGGGAAAAAAATGCTTTCTCCCACACTTCTGTTCTTGACGTGACTCAGCAGCCACCCAAGTCTTAGGTAGCAGCTTGTGGTGTTGTCAACAAGTTCCTCCTGTTGACCTAAAGGGATGTGCTGGTTCAGATGTATTATGCCCCCCAAAACGCCATTATCTTTGATGTAGTCTTGTGTGGGCAGGAAACGTATTGGTGTTGACTGGGTTGGAGACTTTTGACTGGATGTTTCCATGGAGATGTGATCACTCAACTGTGGGCGAGATCTTTCATTGGATACTTTCCACGGAGGTGTGGCCCTGCCCATTCAGCATGGGCCTTGATTAGTTTACTAGAGCACTATATAAGCTCAGACAGAAGAAGCAAGCTTGCTACAGCCAAGAGGGACACTTTGAAGAATGCACAGGAGCTGAGAGAGGAGCTTCAGCTTACAGAGACATTTTGGGGATGGCCCTTGAAAGCAGACTTTTGCTCCAGAGAAGCTAAGAGAGGGCAAATACCCCAAGAGCAACTGAGAGTGACATTTTTGAGGAGCTGAAGCCTAGGAGGGAACATCCTGGGAGAAAGCCATTCTAAAACTAGAACTCTGGAGCAGATGCCAGCCATGTGCCTTCCCAGCTAACAGAGGTTTTCCGGACACCATTGGCCATCCTTCAGTGAAGGTACCTTATTGTTGATGTCTTATCTTGGACACTTTATGGCCTTAAGACTGTAACTTTGTAACCAAATAAACCACCTTTATAAAAGCCAATCCATCTCTGGTGTTTTGCATTCAGGCAGCATTATAATGCAAACTAGAACAAGGGGCTAGAGTGGAGAGACTGGAAGTTAACTGATTTGGTCTCTTTTGGTCTTCAGCAGGTCATTTTCCTTCCAGGTCTGTTTCTTTATCTGAAAATGGAGGAGGTTGGACTAGATAATCTCTAAAGCCCTTCCAGCTCAAATTTTCTTTCCTTATTTACCATTTGAAAATTTGTAATGCTTAAGGAGATCTTGAAGAGTATAAAATCTTAGATTCGGTGTAATGTTTCAGAGTGATTTTTAGATTCAGTATTTCTTTTCTTTTTGCATAATTTATCTTTGACTGGGGTAGGGAGTGGGGAGGATAGGGAAGGGTCTACTATGAGACCCATTGCCAGTTAGCTTATGTGTGAACCTGCTGCTCACTCAAATGTGACTGTGGACAAGCTTCTCTGTCACTTGGTGGCAGCATACCAAACTGCAGACTCTGTTCTTTGGTCTTGGAACAGTTTCTTGTGTTTTTAAATGTGGAGCCTGGAATCACAGAGTACTGTTCTGGGGTATAATAGGAATGTTGCAAGGGGCAGAAGGGGCCGGGCCTGGAAGAAGGAGAATTATTTCACGGCTTTCTTTTCTTTGGCTCTGTTGAGTTCCAGACTGCAGTGGTATTAGTATTAAATATTTAATATTCATGTTAAAAACCTCCAAGGGAGATTATTAACTTTGCTTCTAAGCTCTTGGGAACCAGTCACAGTCTGGTACTTGAAAAAAATAAAATAAAATTTTAGTATCAGAGAAATTGCTAGTTGCCTACCAAGCTTCCAGTCTAGTTGTCTTCCTTAATAATGAAAATCTGATTTTTAGCTGGGCATATAGCTACCTAGAATAAAAGACTAGATTTTTCAGTCTTTTGCAAGGCTGGATGACTAGTTCTGGCCAATGGCATATAAGCTAAAGTACCGTATGCAATAATTTAAGGAAGCTTCCTTGAAAGGGAAGAGATGAGCCCTTTTCCTTCCTTCCTCCTTCCTACTTCCTGGAATGCAGTTGTAATGACCAGCATTCCAGCAGCCACCAGAGGCCATAAGATGGGAGCCAAGCATTGAGGATGGCAAAGCAGAAAGGTGAGATCCTGGGTCCCTGATAACCATGGAGCTGCCAGCCCAGCCCAGGAATGTCTCCCTCAGACAGCTTTTACTTGAGAGAAAAATAAAGTCACTATTATTTTTTTGTTTGTTTCCTTTCTAAGCAGAAACCAAATCCTAATAGATACGCATAGGTATCCATGATCTGGTTTGAAAGTGAAGGTCAAAGGCAAAGGGCTGCCTTGCTAACTGGCTGTCACAGCTAAATTTTTCAGAGCCATAGACTTTTGATATAACATAGCACAGGAAAGGATGTGAATTTTGGTGTTGGACCTGGGTGTCACATCCAGCCCTGCCTCTGATTAGCCATGACCTCAATCAAGTTATTCTCTTGAGCCTCAATTTCCTCATTGGTAAATTAGAATAATAATCTCTGCCTCACAGGCTCTTCATAAGTATTAGATATCATATATGTAAGATCTTTCATTTACTATCTAGCACACAGTAGGTGTTTAAAAAACGGTGGCTGTATGCATGTGTGTATGTCCGCCTGACCCCAGACACTGTGCTGTGCTCTGGGGATGCAGAGATAAATACAGTATAGCCCTTGCTCTCCAGGGGCTCGTGCCTGGGGAAGGTCTTAGTCTTGTAACCCGGGTCCAAGCACAGAGTGTGTGCGTGCGTATGTGTTGTGATGGAGACCTGGGAGATCTTAAGGTGAGCAGGGTGCAGACACCAAGGGGCACTCCCGTGATGGGGGGCTTCTCAGGCTTTACTCATTTAGGACTGCTGCTTGCAGTGCTCTCCCCCTCTTCTCTGTTCCTCTTCCAGACCCTGTTGATTTTTATGGCCCTTTAAAGTCCTTCCTCATCCACAGAGCCATCCAAACTATTCCAGCCTTTCCTTGAAATATTATTGAGTTTATTTCAAGACCACATTGTTCAGGGCTTAATTTATTCTCCTACTGGTGTCTGTATGTGCACGCATGTCTATATACACACATGTATGTATGCGTGTGCTTGTGTGTGTGTGTGTGTGTGTGTGTGTGTGTGTTTTCTCTCCACCTGGACGCTAACCTTCTTGAAATCAGAGACTAGGTATTGTCATTCTTTTTATGTGGAATATAGAGACTTGCTAAGTATTGTTATTGAGAAAGCACAGTTTTACCAGTTAAGAATGTCTTTCTTTTCCTATGAGACCCAAGATCAGGCCCAATGGTCCTTTTATATCTCCTGTGGCTGCAGATGGTGTAATGAGGCAGAAAGGGTGAGTGAGCCGGCCAGGGCGGCTCCGCTGAGAGATGCTCACGTCACCTGGCTCAGAGCTGGGCCCAGGGGGGCTCTCCTCCTCCCCAGGTGTGAACCAAATGATGAGGCGATTTCTCACTCCAAAGGAAACCTCTATAAAAGAGGTTCCTTCACCAAAATCCTTGGGTGGCTGTAACACACCGTTAGCCACATGTGATAACGGCCCCAGGGTGAGTGGGCTGTCAGGCAGGGGAGATGATCTGTGTCCTCCCATCAGGAGTGAGCTCTTGAAATCCCACATATTCATGCCTCGGATCCCCAGAGGGACTGTAGCCCTCACCAGAGGAGCTGCCCCCGACTCCTCTCCCCTTGCACGTGCCCTCTCCTTGGCTGTCTTGACAGCATTGTCCGTCCCCAGGAGTTACCTGTGAGTTACCTGTGAGGGTCTAAAGACGAGCCACCTTGGAGGGCTTCCCAACAGGCAGCCTTCCCCGCCCTAGAAACCCACCTTGGCTAATCCAATATTATATTGTGAAAGATCTTGGAAAATACTGGAAAGATATTTTCCCCCCTCTGCATCGTTTTTGCCTTCCTATTTATTTTCAATAAACTCAGCATCACTTTGACCTGGCTGAGCTAATATCATAGTCCATTCCAAGTAACTTACCAACCTGTACCATCAAACTAGTTATGGCTGTCAGAGAGAGGTAGATTGTCCGACTGTCTTCACAGACACCTCCTTCTCTTCCTTCTCAGTGAATTCCTCCCCAGCCAGCCCTGACTCTCAATGGAGTAGTACTTACAGAGCGCTACTGTATACCCAGTCCTGCGGACCCCACACCTTTCTCTTCCTCTTTTGTTTTACAGGATTTTTGTCTTTCTTCCCTCTGGAGGTAATGTCTGTGTAAAAATAGATGTGGGTTATGACATGATGTGGGAGACTGAGGAAAATAGCATGGAAGGTCTCTTTCAGCCTTGAAAGTCTAATTCCCTGTCTCAATCATAAGATGTTCTCAAGTAACTTGGTGTGAGTGATTGTGTGTAAGGAAGTTCTCTGTCAGGGAAGTTCCAGTTTGGAAGGAAGAACGTTGAGGGTGCTCAAATAGTGGTCAGGCCCACCTGAGCAATGGCTGCAGAGGATTCCAAATTTCCAGCAGGCCCAGCAGCTCCAAATCCATAGCAGCAGCATCTTCTTTGAGTACTGAGTTAGCAGAGAGAGCTGATGGCTCCCAGGGAGAACCTTAACTCATCAATCAGCTGTGACCAGCCCTGGGGTCCCTGCTTCTGCTCCAAGTCTCAGACCCAAGTGAGAGGTGAGCTCAGTGTGAAGGCCCACACCTCCCATTTAACTCTTTTTTTCTTCATAACTAGTGTGATTCTGAAGGTCTCTGGGTGAACGCATGTGAGAATAAACAAAGTGAATTTGAAACCTTAATGCAAAATGGAAAATACAATCTTAGGCGTCTCTGAGAGATGGTAGGAAACTCAAGACTGGCAGTGGCAGTAAAGGAACATGCCTTTTTGAAAGGTTCAGCTTGCAGAGGAGATGTTGAGAATGATGCCAATGATGTTAATGAGTCTACGTCATTATATTATATTATATGTCATTATATTATATTATATTAACCCATAAACCCAAGGGTGGTGGCCTGGTGCAGAAACTTGGTGTTCTGGTTTGCTAATGCTGCCCTTTTGCAAAACACCAGAAATGGATTGGCTTTTACAAAGGGGGTTTGTTTGGTTACAAAGTTACAGTCTTAAGGCCATAAAGTGTCCAAGGTAATGCATCAACAATCAGATACCTTCACTGGAGGAAGACCAATGGTGTCCAGAAAACCTCTGTTAGCTGGGAAGGCACATGGCTGGCGTCTGCCGATCCTGGGGTTGTGTTCCAGCTCTTCTCTCAGCTCCTGTGCATTCTTCAAAATGTTGCTCTTGGGGCATTTGTCCCCTCTTAGCTTCTCTGGAGCAGAAGTCTGCTTTCAATGGCCATCTCCAAAATGTCTCTGTAAGCTGCAGCAGCAAGCTCCTTCTGTCTGAGATCTTACATAGGGCTCTAGTAAACTAATCAAGGCCCACACTGAATGGGCAGGGCCACATTTCCATGGAAACAGTCAATCAAGAGGTTACACCCTAATCAAAGGTGACACTCACAGTGGGGTGGGTCACATCTCCATGGAAACACTCAAAAGGTTCCAACCTAATCATCACTAAAGACATCTGCCCCCCAAAAATTACATGGTGTTTTGGGGAGACATAATACATCCAAACCGGCACACTTGGTAAGGATAAAAAGAGGGAGGGACTGAGGTTATGTTGTTTTGGTGTTGCCAGAGCCTGGTTGGCACCCGAGGTGAGCTCCGTTGCAGGCTCGTTCTTTTTGTCTCAAGAAAGAATTCAGGGACAAGAGGAACAGCAGCAAGCAGTAAAGTTTATTTGAAAAAGCTGGCACACATGGGGAAATAGCAGAGGTTGGAAAGAAGGAATACACGCTAGAGAAGTCAGTGCAGGGGGGCCTCAAGTGGGGCGGGGGGCACCGCACCGGGTTGAGCTATGTCCAGGTTTTATATGTTGCTAGGCTTCAGGCTATGGCTGGGGGTGGAAATTCCCATTTTCCCCAACCCTGGCTTAACCCCTCCTTTTCCTCCATCTGGCTATCTCAGCCGATTCTAGGAATTAGGGGTTCTCCTTTCACCAAGTCCCTCCTTTCTCCCTCCTCCTGTCTATCCACCTGTCAGCTGGTTCTGATAGGGTTTGGTCCTTTTGCTCAGCCCCTCCTTTCTCCCTCCACCTGTCTATCTTAGCTGGTAGGGTTGGGTCCTCCTTTGGCTCAGCCCCTCCTTCTTGCTCTCCATCTGGCTGTCTATAACTTGTTGCCGACTCTCCATCTGAACTGACCAACACCCCTGGCCTGCCCAGAGTGCCCTATTCTAGCCTGCCTCAGTGGGAATGTACCATAGATGTGCCGGTTTGTATATATTATGTCCCCCAGAAAAAGCCATATTCTTTAACGCAATCTTGTGGGGGCAGACGTATTAGTGTGGGTTAGTGTGGTTGGAACCTATTGGTTCGGTATATCCATGGAGATGTGGCCCCGCCCATTCAGCGTGGGCCTTGATTAGTTCACTGAAGCTCTGTAAAGGCTCAGAAAGAAGGAGCTCACAGCCGCCTGTAGTGGAGACAGACATTTTGAAGACGGCCTTTGGAAGCTGATGAAGACATTTTGAAGAACGCCATTGTGAAACGCAACCTGGGAGCAAGCAGACATCAGCCATGTGCCTTCTCAGCTAACAGAGGTTTTCTGGATGTCATTGGCCATCCTCCAGTGAAGGTACCCGATTGTCTATGGGTTACCTTGGGCACTTTATGGCCTTAAGACTATGACTGTGTAAGCAAATAAACCCCCTTTTATAAAGGAGAATCCATTTATGGTGTTTTGCATTCTGGCAGCATCAGCAAACTGGAACAATAGATTACAATGGGTTTCTTAATACAGTTCACATAATAAATACAGAGCCGGAATAATCTTGTCTCCTGCTAGAAGTCTCATTTGGCTAAAGGCAGGGCATCTAAATGTGCTACTCTTGCTGTAGCTTACTGACAGTTACAGTTCCCAATGTGAGAGAAAAGTGGTGGCAATAGGGATTACCACTTCTGAGCAAAGAGAAAGAGCTCATTCAGGTGAGAAAATCTTAGAGGAAAGTGGTCAGTCATTTCAGGGTCTCTACTCAAAAAGTGGAGACTGTTAGACATTACCCAACTCTTGGATATCAGGAAAGGAATTTCAGAAAGTACAGACAACAGGTCTTGTGATTCCATGAGATTCTCTGAAAGGGAAGATGGTTCAAGAAAAGCAGAACTATCAGAGGCCAGTGCAGAATGACAAGAACACCCATGGGCTTCTGCAGAGGGTTTAAGTCAAGGAAGAAAATTATGAAACCACAGGCCCAAATCAGTGAGAATGGCCTACAGTCTAAAAGGAAGGAGTTCAACAAATACTCTTACAAAGGAATTGAGCAAATGCAATTACAGGATGTACCTGCCTTAAAGGGAGCATGTACATCTTGACAAGTTTTATCCTAAGTAGTGGAATAACCTCCTGATTTTTTCTTAGAGCTTCTCACAGGCATCTCAGTGAAATGATGGAGCATGGCCATGGTTCAGAAGTCTAGAAAAGGCAAGCCTTTTGATCTTCTAGAGTCCAGAGGCTCTAGAAGAGTAGGCTTGATTTTCAATCCTGGCAGCCTCTTAGAATGTACTTGTTAAAAGGTGGTGTGCTTGCTTTTTAGAAAGAAATCAGTAATTTTAGGACCACACCAAATTAACTGAACTTTCTCTTGTTGTGGGATGACTAGGCTTGGATCAGAAGAATGCTAAAGATGTAGGGTTGATTGCCATAAGGCATTTAGAAACATCTATCATGATTGATTGGTGAAAAGTCTGGAGAAACAGGTTTGCAATTGATTGGCCAACAGTGATCAAAGAACGTGGATTAACAGATTGATGTTGAACTGGAGAGAGGTCACCAGTTCAATACCATGAAGCTCAAGTCTAGTCCACGTGACCTTCGTAAAACCACAAAAAATAAACATTGGATTTGATGCAGACCCAAAGTTGGAAGAGATAACTAATGCCATGAATAAAAAAAAATTTATAAATTCCATACTAGTTTCTTACCTAACATGGCAGCAGGCCAAACTTGCTTATTATCCTTCTTAAGAACTTCCAAATAAAATACCCGGAAATATTCCAATTTAAAACTGGCAAATGCGTTATAAATTAAGGAGCACTAAAGAGCATATATCAAAGAGCAGATGGAATTCTTCCCAGCAGGGATGGATAGATTGAGCCTGAATTCCACACGTCAACCCATGGCCAGCCCCAAAAAGCTGTGTTATTAAATAAGACCTAATTCAGGTAGAAAGATGTATAAAAACATATTAAGATATGCAGGGTCTCAGAAAGTAAAACTCATATCTTTCTCCTGGGACAATGAATGAATTAATCCCTAATGTTCCAGTGGACTGAGGTGAATCAAAATCAAGGACCCTAGAAAAGTAAAAAATGAACCATGGTGGACTTAAAACTAATTAAATAGAGCTGGAGCATAATAATTAAGAACACAGGCTCTGGGATCAGAGAGACCTGTCATTAAATCCCAGCTCTGCTAATTGTAGTATATGCAGGAATTATTTAACCTTTCTGAACCTCACTGAAAAACTGGGGTTTCTGTAAAGATTAAATAGATAACGTAGGTAAAGTACTTAATACAGTTCTTGACCCATAGCATGGGCCCAATACATTATTAGCTCTCATCAGCCCTATTAATATTATTAGTAAAAATAAGTATATTAACTGTGGTTACAAAATAGAAAGCATAACTAATTTTTAAAACAATTATTTTCGAGAAATAAGTATATAATAATAAACTGCATATATAATCTTAGGTTAAATTAATAATGACAAGGAAATAGTGAGTGCTGGAAGAAAGCAGGTATTAAATGTACTTAAGATATATTAAAGGACTTGTCTTAAATGAAGGGAGTGTGAATTATAGTTTTGTTTTGAACTTCTTTAGTCGTTGGAGTTTAGATTACATATGTATTTAATAAATGTAAAGGCTAAAATTCAGGATTTCTACTTTCCAAAGCACTAAGAGGCTAAAATCAAACAAAGCATGGTCTATGAAACAAAAATGAGAAAATTAATGCATGCAAAAAAATCCTGAAGTATAAATGGCAAAAGTAAAGTCAAATATATCAATTATGATAAAATATGTAGGTGGATTATATGCCCTTTTTATTTAAAGTCAAAGACTCTCCAATTTAGTTTAAAAATAAAATCCAACTGTAATCTGTTTACAGGAGACATACTGAAAGCAAAGTGATGGGAAAAAAAGTTAAAAAATAAGATTAATGATTTTGGAAACAGTAGAGAGTAGGTTCAATAAATATATAAAGAAGCCAGTTCTCTGAAATAAAAAAAAAAAATTAGGTAACCTCTGGAAAGTTTAGATATAAAAAAGAGAAAATAAAATTAATAAGGAAACACAATAGCATATGCAAAGGAAATTTTAAGATTAAGAGAATGCATGCTATTCAGGGTTATATGATAAGAAATGTGAAAATATTAATGCAAATGCAATTTTCTGGAAAAACGAATTTCAGCATAAGGATAATTTGTTCCAAAATACAGAAAAAAGGTTGAAGTTAAAAAATTATTTAGTAAGACTAGTATAATCCTGGCAAAGATGTCATAAAAATGTTTCAAAACAATCTTAAATATGAATACAGATGAAAAAAAACTAACTAAAATTTAATCCAATGGATCCATGATTACTGTAATACATCAGTGAATCAACTAAAAAAAAAAGAACAGCATGCAATAAAATCCAATGCTTTACGAATTGAACTTTTAGTATACTAGCAATAGAGTGATATCTAAGATGATAAAGAATAACTGTCTCAAACAAACAGCAAACATTTAGTGATGAAACCCTGGAGGCCTTCCTTTTAAAATCAAGAATAAGGAAGGGATGTGCACTGAAACAGCTGATAATTAGCATTGTAAATGGTCTGTAATGCAACGAAGTGGTGAGTGGAAAGGAAAAACTAGAATTGTCGATATTTGAAAATCCAACTAAAAGTGGTTAAGATTAATGAAAGACTCAGAAAGGTGGCTGGATATGACATAAATATTTTTAAATTCAATGGCTTTTTAGTATACGAATGTAGCATTCAGAAAATGGACTAGAAAACAATTCTTATTGACAATAATAATTACAAAGTATTAAAAATGTGCTTCAATATTTTAAATTACAAGTCTAATGGCAATTAAATTTAACTGAAAAACATAGACGAACACTTTGAATGAATACAAACATGCAATATTTCTATATGGGAAGACTGAATATTATGAGGATGCCAAATCTTTCCAAATTTATTCATCTTTGACTTTGAAAAATTCCAGTCAGAAATTTTGGGGAAGAAGGAGGGTACTTGACATAAATAGGAAGAATAAACAGGCAAAAATTACCAAGGAAAACATGTAACATGAGGAAAGGATCTTTCCCTATGTAAGAAAATGTAGTGTATTTTTCCACAGAATTGAACAAATGGTTTAGGTAAAGGAATCCACAGAGAGAGCAATGAAACAAAACAGCAAAGAAACAAATTCTAGTAACCATATATGCTGATGTATAGAATAATTTTTTTAAATGTATCCAAAATAAACTTGTGTGCAATGGCACCATTTTAAAAGTGGAAAGCCTAGAGCTATAAATTAATGGATCTGTTCAAAGGCAGGAGAAAATTTGCATCGTCCTACTGCCTCTTAAATGTAGAACATACTGTATACTAGAAAATGAAATCTGTTTTCCTTTACAAAACTGTTTAAAATTATCTCCAATTCATGTATGTTAAAAAGAACTTGAAAATGTTTCTGCAAATATGGCTCATGAGAACCTACTATAGGCTAAAGGAAGCAACAAAATCCAATAGAAGAAAGGGTAGAGCAGGAGGCTGGATTTCAGGTATTTGGAAAATAATTTTACATACCTACCTTGTACCAAACAAATTACAGATGGAATAAAAAGCTAAATGTAAAATAATAAACCATCAGAATGAATATTTAACTGCTTTCAGGATTAGAGAAGGCTTTTTGAAACATAACAGTAATAGAAGAAAACACAAAGGGAAATATTACTATTCAATGCATAAAATATTAAATTTTTACATACAGAGAAATTACAAATTTGAAAGGCAAACACAAACTGGGAAAATATTTATTTTTAAAAATGACAGATACAGGGTCAATATTGCTGTTTCTAAAGAGATCTTAGAAATCAATAAGAGGAAACACTTAGACCCCTATAGGAAATTTGTCAACGTGAACAGATTTAGTTCACGAAAGGTGAACTACCAATGGGTCAAAATATGTATTTTACGAATCAGCCTCACTGGTACAAGTGAAACATAAATTAAAACAAGATGCCGTTTTTCACAAATTGACAAAGAATTTTTAAACTTAATAACAAAATACATTAACAAAAGTTGTAGTATGAAATGGGCTCTCATGCTATGGGGGAGCAGAAAAATTTATAACCTTTCTGGAAACAATTTAGCAATATGTATCAAGTTCTTTGAAATGTTCATACTCTTTTACCAGTAATTTTCCTTCTGGGAATTTAGGCTAAGAAAATAATTAGCCAAAGATTTATAAATTTATATACAGTGATGTTCATTGCAGTATTATGTATAATGGCAAAAAGAAAAATGTGGTAACAACCTAAAATCAAAGGGAAATGATTAAATTGTGCTGTAATTCATATAATGAGCTAAGAATTATGTGTTTGAAGCTGACAAGTAGAAATGCTCATTTTACATTAATAATAGGATGTTAAACATATGGACAGTATAATAACAAATTTTAAAAGGAAAATAAATATGCATAATATCACATTTTCTATACAGCATAAAAATAAATTCAAATAGTACATATCTAAAAACTCTGGACCAACACCAATGAGATAAATTCATTATTATAAATGCAAAGTTCTGAGCAGAGGCTCAGCTCAGCATAAGGATAATTTGTTCCAAAATACATCTTTTCAAGGACCCAGGGACTTTGGTGGCTCGCAGGCTGGGTGACGTGCATGTACCCCAAGTCAGACCCAAGCCCCTGTGATACCATCACGGTGCCCCGGGCAGGAGGCAGCAGCACATCCAGGCACTGTTCTCCAGGTTTTCAGAGGGTCGTCTCAGCTCGGTCCCCTCCAGTGAGGGAGGCTGGTGGGAACCATCTGGAAATCCTGTTATTTAAGGAACTGCAGAGGGATGTTGAAGCTGGAGAGGAGACTATTTAGGGTCATTGTTATAGCTGATTTCAAGTACAGCAAAGAAGAGGACGTAGACTAATTCCCAGTGGCTCCAGGCAGCAGAACTACTTCTTGGGCAGGAATGAAAGGGACGCAGATTTTGGACCCAGGTGAGGTGTGGTTTCCAACAATTTCTGTGTATTAACAAACAAATGCTGATCTGGCAGAGTGTCAAGCTGCACGACCTTCCTTAGGGCCTGATGATGAGAGGCGGCTTTATTGGGCGGAAATTGGACTGGAAGGGGCTGCAAGACCTGCCAGCTTTAAGATTCTGCATTTCCATTTAAGGACTGACTAGAAAAAAAAAAAAATTGAGTTGTGCACAATTTCCTTTGCCCAGCAGTTCTCAGCCTTTAGTGAGCAAGAGGTCAGCTGGAGGGCTTGTCAAAACAGATTCAGCAGGTTTGGGTGGGGCCTGAGAATGTGCATTTCTAAGAAGCCCCCAGGGGATCCTGATGCTGCTGGTTCCAGGGGCCACACTCTGAGAACCACTGCTTCGGGTCAAAGCAACAGGTGCGGAGGTTTCCTTCAGGCCGCAGCTCAGTGGTAGAGAAAGCCCCGCACGTCTAAGCCACATGCTGCATGACCCCTGGCTTGCCTATGGGGCTCCCCGACGACATTGCTGACATTTGTGGAATTAAGTCACAGGCTGCTCTTTACAGACCCTCTCCCTGCTCCTGAGGGCCCTCTCACCAGGCCAGACGAATTGATGCTGGTCATTTAAAGTTTCTGAGGGAAACAAATGGGTGATTTTCTCCTGTCATCTTTTAACTGGTCTTAGGTGGTGGGGAGGTTCATTGTCGCTTAGAATTTCATGAAAGAAATATAGTTGTTTTTGATTCCATTATTAGGTTATGGGGCGGGGGGTGTTTTGTGGATTTGTTATTTATTTGTTTGTTGTTTTGCTTGACCCTGGAAAGAAACTTTTCTTGGTGAAACACCTTGTTATGATGACAGCAGACAGTCAACAACATAGCAAACCACAGACGAGCCCCACAAAGTTTGGTGGTGTCCTCAGTGTATCAGAGAAATTCTGATGAAGATACCCAGCTCTTGTGATTGTCTTGCTTCAAAGCCAGCCTCGTTTATCTGAGTTTTTGGCGAATTGTGCAGCCTTCCCCCCACCCTCTCCCCACCTCCTGCTGCTCTCTCCCCAAGCTTATGCCGTGCAGTGTGAGCAGACTGTGTGCTTTACACACTTTGGAGCCGGTTGCCATGGCGCTGGGGAGGAATCAGTTCCTATAGTAACAACAGGTTGACTTGTGGCAGCTTCTACCCCAAGCGGGTCGAGAGCAGCGACTTATTTGATCTCATGTTAATCTGGAAGAGATGGGTATACGTAGGGCAGAAAAATGTTCCATTTTCCTACAACCCACCCAGTCCTTCCTGCCTGCCCTTACTCCTCCTCGCCACCAAAAATAATAATAATAAATCAGCACTCTTTCTTTAGCAACCTACAGAAATAAACTGGAGTGTTGTGTTCTTGTCTTCATCAGATGAAGGTGTCGAGTTGAGGTTCGGTCCTATCCCCCTACCTGTTTCCACAGCCAGCCCACCACCTGCAGGCCTGGGTCTGGGTCTGGCTGGCTGCTGGGGAGAAATCCTGACCGTCCTAAAGCCCTAGGGGCAGGGGTCACAGCAGCAGAGGCCCCTCTATGAACAGGCTTGAGAGGGCCTGTGTTTTCTGCAGAGTTCCAGAGGCTTGTTTCTAGCCTTAACAAATCGAAGAAGGAGCAACCCCAGAAAAGGGCCAAGATGTAGAACCTCCTGCACCATCCTCCGAAGAAATGAAGCGTGATCAGTAATCCACTAGCACGTGTTTTCAGTGGGGAGCTGGCCTGTGGTCCTGGGGCAGGCAAAGTGGGGCGTTGGTCTGGATCCTTCCTAACTGGAGAGACTCCAGCTTGTTCATAAAGACTTCAGCGCAGGAGGGTCCATGATCCCCCATCCCCACTGTTCATCCAAGTGCCTTACACCATTTGTGGGGGGTTGAATTGTGTCCCCCAAAAACATCTGTTGTAGTCCTGATCCCGGGACCTGGGAATGCGACCTTATTTGGAAATAGGGTCTTTGCCAGAGTTGAGGTGAGGTCTTACGGGATTAGGATGGGCCTGATCCAATGACTGGAGTCCTTATAAGAAGAGGGAAATTTAGATGCACAGATGCACAGAGGAGAAGGTGATATGAAGACGGAGGCGGATTTTGGAATGATACATCCACAAACCAAGGAACACCCAGGACGGCCCACAACTACCAGAAGCTGAAAGAGGCAAGGAAGGGTTCTTCCCTGCGGGTTTCAGAGGGAGTGAGGCCCTGCCGATGCCTTGATTTCAGACTTCCAGCCGCCAGAACTGGGAGAGAATAACTTCTGCCTTTAGTCACCCAGTTTGTAGTACTCGATTGCAGCAGCCCCGGGAAACAAACACGACACTTCTGCGTGTTTCTACTTAAATTACTCAAATATCACTGTTCACTCATTCAACAAATGTACGTTGAGCTTCCCCATGTGCCAGGCCCTCTGTTGACCTGAGGACAGCATCGAATTGCACAGACAGGGATGGTTCTCTCGTGGAGCCACATTCTGATGAGGAAGAAGGATAATGAGCAAAGAAAGGAAGAAAACATCGGGAATGTGGAGAGAGCTGTTATGAGCCTAAAAGTGGGTGACTTGATAGGGAGTAACTGGGGAGGGGGCTGCAAGTTGAGCAGCCAGCAGAGAGGCCTTCCAAGGTGACACTGAGATCTACTTGCTGGGAAGGAGCCACAATGGGACCAGCTGGAGAAGGCACCTCCCACGCAGAAAGTAAAGGTCACCGTGATGGGGTGACATCCACGCCAGGGGCCAGCAGGAGAGGAGGTTAGGGTGGAACCAGGGTCCACATCTGTAGGACTTGATGCCGTGGGAAGAGGTCAGATTTTCAGGAACATGGGAACCCTTGTAAGTTTTTTTAGCAGGGAAGGAACAGTATCAGATTCCTATTTAAAAGTTCACTCTGGCTGCCTCTTAACACTCATTTTCCATTTGCCTTCCCATTGGTTGAAAGTAGGAAGAGCCATTTGCTGCCCATGGTGTGCTTGAAGATGGTTGGTGTGTCACTCCACATCCTTTCTTCCCAAGCCCAGTGACTCAGTCCCATTTTTCCTCCCTGTGCAAGTGAACTTTGTTATGCCAGCTTTCCAGGGACAGTCCACATTGTTTTTTTGTAGAATTCTAGAGCCAGAAGGGCCTGGGAGAGCACCAGGGCCAACCCTTATTTTACAGAGGTGAAAACTCAGTTTCCAGAAGGGCATAGTGACGTGGCCATTGTCACCCAACCAATGGGCCTCGGGTACTAGAACCCATACCTCCCCATCTCTCCCCCGACTGCTGGTCCTTTCCATGTGCACTTTTATTTAGTTGCGCTCCTTTTTATTTCTCCTCTCCTGGTTAGTCTTCTCTACCTTTGTCTGTTCCCTGCCATTCCCCGGTGGGCTAGAATTTTCTAGTATTGGGATGCTGATTGCAATAAGTGGGAAATTTGGCCATCATTTTCAGTTATACTGAGGTTTTTATTGTGGTGGCAATTGCGGTTCTCACCCTCTTCTGCTTCTGTGTTATTTGTGGCTCCCATCGGGGCCTGCCTGAATTCTCCATGCCTTCCCCACCCCTCCTTGTTTCCCGGGCCTGGGAACTGGGTGTTATCGCTTGTTCACTGACAGCTCTGTGCGACAGGCTGGCGTGCAGGGGAGGCGGCCAACACGTGGCCTTGGAGGCCACCAACCCTCCCTCCTCTCAGGATGGAGTATCACACAGAAGTGGTCAGGCTCTCCTCTGACTCCCACCCACACACGGGGGTTCTGCTTCCAGGACTCCCCCTGCCTCTGTCCATTCCCACACGGGGCTCCTGAGCCCTTCATTTAGCAGTCAGAATACTAATGATAGGTAATAACCGCAGCTGCAGGAATGACACATTAGCATTGGGTAACAAATAAGCCCTCTGCTGTCAGTGCGTGCCCTGTCACAGCCAGCCAGCACGGTCGGGGCACAAGCCACACAGCCAGAACCGGTTCTTCAACCTCACTAGGGGCTGGGTTCTTCTGAGGGCTGGGGGATTCCACGTCAGGGTCCATGGCTGGAGAGCCTTGGAGTTTGGCAGTGTTGTCTGGACATCAGGCAGTAACAGCACTAGGCTGCTCCCAATGACACTATATGCATCAGTCATCACTGAAACCTCCTGGATTATTACCCCATTTTTTGGATGGGGAAACTGAAACTGAGAGAGGATAAGTGATTCATCCAAGGTCACTGGCCAAGGAAGAGTCAGAGCTGGAACTTGATCCCGGGTCCAGGGCTCGCTGCTGCCCCCATCTCAGCCAGCAGATGTGTTGAGTGGCTGCCAAAGAAGTAGTGTGGCCACGAGTGCTGCTGTAGAAGGGACGGTGCTTCCGCATGGGGCTGCCTCGGGGCGGGCTGGGCTGGCTGGGCAGAGACGCGGTGGGCAGGGCTCAGCTTGGGGAACGTCTATGTGAAACCCATGCCCAGGGTCATGGCAGGACAGGCCTGCCTGGGATTCAGAAGATGTGTGTCTTGGTTCTGACGATGCCTCCAGTGACCGTGGGGCCTTAAGCCAGTCATTGGCCATAAGCAGTCTGAGCCTTAGCTTTTTCACTACAAAGAGAAGGAGCTGGATTAGAAGACTTTACGGTCACGTCCACTGATGTCATTCAGGATTTAAAAAGCTCTTCCTTGATGAGCAGACATTTCCTTTTTGACATATTTTCATCTTCCCATTCTCGGTCAACATTGCACTGTCAACTGCAGGATTTCTAGGCCCCCTATGCCTCTCTTTTCTGTGTATCACACCCCAAGGATGCTTATTTTTCTTTTTTCTTCTTGTTTTTGTTAGTGTTGAATTGAGTCATTGCCTTAATATTATTTTTTTATATTAAGCTAGGAACAGTGCCTTTCTGACAGTGGTGATATAATCAGTGGAGACTTTTTAGCTCCCCCAATCCTGCCCTGAGCTCATCAGTAATTCTCAGGCTAACTGCAGTTCAGAGTGGGCTGTGCCCACTCAGCTGCATGGACTGGGAACTGGCTTCTCTTCCAGGCCACAAACCAGTCCAGACCCTCTCACCCAGGAGGATTTGTGAAAGATGACACCAACCTAGAAACTGTCAGAGAAGGACCAAACAACCAAGCACGCAAACGAGAAGGGTTGGGGAAAGTGGGCGTGGCAGGCCCTGAGCAGTCCATCAGCACCCAGCACCCAGGACAGCACCCGGGACAGTATCTGATAAATATTGGTTGAATGGCTGCCATTGCCCATGGACGAGGAGAAGCTGAGCTCAAGGCCAGAGCTGCTCCTTCAATCTCAGCCAGCACCAGGGCAGTGATATCTTTCTTTCCATTGCAACATAGAGAGAGTACTGGATCGGTAGTTCAAGTTGGAGTCCCAGCTTTGCGACCTCCTTTGTGACTTTGGGCAAGCTGTTGAACCTTGAGCTTTAGTTTTTGAGGGCGAGCACCCCTTCTTCTCAGCCTTGTTGCAAAGTGTTTATAAAACGTGAGTGTGCAATAGCCCCCCATGAGCCCCTGAGCTTGGGGAGGGAGGGGTTGGAGAGCAGAGGTGAGGCCTCACTCTATCCCCAACACATGGCCCAGTGGAATTCTCAACAAAAAGTTAGTGGATGGATGGATAAATGAAGGGACAGATTGACAAACAAATAAACAAGGAATGTTCTGGGAGCTTGGGAACTGCTGAAGATCAACCTCCCCTGCTTCAAGAGGGCTGTCCTGCCTTTTTCTGGAACAGGCCAGGGGGCTCTGTCCTGCTGTATATTTCTGCCCAAAGTCATTCCCTTGGAGAGATATATGGGGTGATGGTCCAGCCCAGAAACCCTCAGCCTGAAGCTTTACCTGGGAGTGTGCGGCCGCGGCCTCAACAACCCCATACCTGGTGCTAGAAGACATGCTCCAGGCACACCTATTTATCCGGAAAAGCCCAGCCTCCCCTGCATCAGCCGGGATGGGGCGGAAGGCAGAGCTCCTCGAGAGAGCAGAGGGCATGCCCCACTCCTTCCCGGCTGCAGATGGATGACAGTCATCCCTAGGACTTATCTGGCCTTTTCTGCCAGGCCCACCTGCTGCTGCTGCTGCTGGCAGTTCTGTGCTGTGCTGCCGTCCTCCGCGGGGCTGGGGCCTGCGTCTTGGCAGCCTCGGGGTAACAATTAGGGGTGGGGCAGCTCCCCAGCTGGTGTGATATTTGAGGAGGGGCCCCGGGGGAGAAGGAAGGGCTGGGACCCAGCCAACAAAAGGAGAAATTAAATGGGCTGTCCCGGGAACCTGCAGTTAGCATTTAAGTTCCAGCATTAGCTGTGGGTTTCACCCGGGGAGCAGAGCTCCAGTGGGGGGGTTCCGCGCCAGCCCCCTCCTGCTCCCCCTTCTATTTGTGAGTACAATTTATTCTGCAGGAGTTGGGAGGACTCTCAGCAGAGTCACTGAGATAGGATATTATCATGCCTGAGGCTCAGGGAGCCAGGCTGAGAGCTTTTCACATGGCCCATGCCGAGCGAGGACAAACACAGTGACAGAAACCATCAAACCGGGCCAGACAGCACGGCGGCTGCCCTGTCCTCCCCCCTCTCGGCCCTGGACAGTGGCTGGCCCTCAAGGGGCATCAGCGTGGTGTCAGGCCCCTGACCCAGAGGGATTTAGGATGTCATTGCATTTACTGTCAGATCATTCAAACTACCTTTGTGTTGTGGAGAGGCAGCTAGGAAATACTGAAAAAATCCACCTCCTCCCTCACAACGACCTGATTCTGTGCTCTGAGCACCTACCAGGCTCTTTCCCCTTGTGGGGGGCCCCACTTCAACTTACCAGTAGGGTGTGTCCCCACTTGACAGCTGAGTAAGGTGAGGTTCCCAAACATTCTAAGACAGGCCCAAGTTCACACAATAGATGTGGAGGAGAAAGGACCAAAAACCAAGTCTGCTTGACTTCCAGTCCTCTTTCTGTTTCTCCATGTGGTCCTTACAGAGCAGGGTGCCAGGTCTCCCTCTGTCATCCTGGAGAATTTCTCCATCTTCCACGTGGGAAGATAAGGTGAAAGAAGGTTGCCCAGCAGCCTCCAGCTCAAGCTTTGTTAACTAATCCAGGGAGCTGCAAGATGGCAGAGGGGTCATGGGGAGTCCTCGGAAGCTCCCAGAAATCATTTATCCTTCTTTGGACTTTAGTTTCTTCCAATAATAATGATCACGAGCATTAGAAATAATGCAATCAATAACCACAACTGGGCTCATGACTGCCTTGGAATGAGCAAAACCCTAGGCCATGCACGTGGATTCTGGAAGTAGAAACGGCCTCATAAATGAAAGTTGGAAAAAATAGAAACCAGCTTGCAAGGAAGGTTCTAGGTGTCGCAAGCGATGCATTGGGCCCCTTCCCACGTGGGTTGGCTGAAATCCATTGTGCCCAGGTGGAGGGACAGGGTTAGTGACCTCTCTAGGCCTCTCCAACCTGCAGAGTCTTTTAAAATCATGTTTCCATCAAAACATTCCCAAGGCTGGACTCCACCTCCCACAAATCTTCCCATCTTTATTATCCTGACACCTTAAGGGGTCAGACTGAAATGCATTTGTGCCAGCCAGTGTATACCGGGTGTACCCAGAGCCGCCGGCCTGCATTGACAATAAGGAGGCTCATTGTGGAGAATCTAAACACAAGAATGAAATTGTTGAAAAGTTGGTCATCTTTCTAATATCATGCACTGACAATTCTAAATAATGTCAGCGATAAAGTATTCTCCCCATTGGGACAGATGGCTTGCCACTCCCTGCCACCAACACTCTGCACGCTCCTAAATCCACATTTCCCTGGTCAGTTGTTTGCTTGATTGTTTGGGGTTTTATTTTTATTTTTTTTAGCCTATGGGCCACCAAAGTCAGTTTCATTTGTCTTCCTGGTCAACCCCATTCTTACTACAGAAGTGTTGTTTTTCGGTGGTTGTATTTAGGCAACTACCTAGAGAATAGTAGGAAACCACAGGAGGGGAGGAGAACAAGCAAGAAAAAGACTGTTTTCCTCTTTTTGTTATTTATTTCTAAATGTCACAGAAATATTTCTATTCATTTTGGGGTTTTGTAATGTGCTTTTTTTAACCGAGGCCTAAATCAGGGGCCTGTCTTGGCAGTGTCCCTTTAAGTAGAGCTGAGGGAGGGACGGCGTGGTAGGGATGTGGGGAGCTGCAGAGGACTCTACTGTACAATTTTCTGGGTCCTGACTGATAAATTATTGTGCGTGTTCCGTGTGCTCTGACATGCAATACAATTTGTCCATGCAACAGTGATGATAGGCTGTCCTGTGCTAATAATCCAGAGCCCTTTATTTAGCTCCGTCAGGCTTTTAGAGAAATCTTAAGTAACCGTTCACATCCCTTTATCAGTTTTCTCTTCCACGTTTTAGCATAAGTGGAGAAAGCTTTTAACCTTGAGAATTTTACTCACAGAGGGGCTGGGGGCGAGAGAGAAGATGTGTTGTTAAAAGCGTAAAGGAAGTGGGAGGACGTTGACACGCTCAGCTGGAACAGCTTTCTCTGGGTCTGCCTCAAGGAGGGGTGAGTCTGTCTGGGACTTAGACATGTCAGGTCCACGTCCCAGGCCCTGAGAGGGAAGTGACTTGCCCAAGGTCACATGGCAGGTTCATCTGGAGGTGAGTTTGAGCTCCTGTGAGCAGACAGCCTTCCCCACACCTTGAAGCTCTCCTTGGGTTTTTGGTCCCCTGGTTCCCACCAAGTCAGACAAAACATGTGTCCAAAGCTCTGCCCACATCGCTGCATGTCCCTTGCACACTTTCCTGTGTCTGAATTATTGGTGGTAGATTGGAACCTCTCAAAAACAGATGCTGCTTCTACGCAAATTGCTTTGTGTAGCATCTGTGTGGTCCAACCCACCCTTGTGCAAAATGGGCTTTGGCATTTGGATGTCGCTTTTTGTACTTGGTGCTGCGAGCCTTAATTCGTGAAGCTGCCTCTTCCTTTGAAGGCACGATGCTTGCAATTTGGGTAACTGAAAGGTTGTGCCTGGACAGTGGTCTTGTGATTCAAATATAGTTTCCAAAAGATTGGAACAACAGAGAGGGCATGCAAGCATTTAGTCCGAGCAGTTAGATGGTAACAGCGATGGTGAATGCTCACAAGTTGTTCTCTATCTGGTTATACTCAACGATTTTTGTTTTTACTCCCCTGGGAGCTTTCGACTAACCTTTAGTAGTAAAGTGAGCTCCCTAAATATGTTGCTTAGATTACAAATGTTTCCCCAACCCCCCTTTCATCCCTGGAGAGCAAACACACTTGGCCCAACTTCCAGCATGTCTCCTGTTCCAGTGAGGCTCCTGGGCCATCTGTATTCACCATGCCCTGATCATAAAAATGAACTGAGCACCCTGGGGGGCTCCCCAACCAAGGAACTCTCACAGGAAGCCTGGCCAGTCCAGACTCTTCAGTCCCAGGGAAAGACACTGACCTGTTTCTGCATAAGAAAAGCCCTTGCTGCAGTGGGATCTGTACAAGTGGGTATCACAAAGGTTTGTTCTGAGCTGAAAGCTGGCATGAAAAGGCCCTGCCAGTGAGCAACGTTAGAATTAAAGACATAATGATACCAATTAACTTTCCCATGCCCATGCTCTCTGCATTTATTATTTGTGTAGAGATAAAGCCTTAAATAACAGGGCCAGCCTCTTTGGGAGCCCCGCTTGGAGGGGGCGGGGAGGGGGGAAGGCAATGCCCTCATTATAGCAAGTAAGACGGATGGTGTTCGGAGACTGTGGCACATCCCCCAGGGACAACCTGTAGAAGGGACAGCATCTTTCCAAGCCTGGCTAAGCCCCAGGGGTGCATGTGCTCTCTCCTTGACAGAGTGCTGGCTGGGAAGGGGAACTAAGGTACCTGGAGGTCCAAGTCCTTGGCCATTTGCCTTCCCCGGCCCAGGGAGGAGCAGTGCAAAGAGGTGCTGAGTGTGGCTGCCCGTGACCCACTTCTCTGGCCTCGATTGTGTCATCAGTGAATGGGAGGTTGGGGACATCTGCCCAAAAGATTTTAACCTGGACAGGCTTCAAAGAGTCCTTGAAGTTCCTGAAGTTGCCTGCAAAATGGGAGTGTGAATAGGCTCCTGGGCCTTTCTGAAAGGAGAGCATCTGTCTGTTGCTTGCGTCTGATTCTCAAGGAGGTCCCTGAACCAAAAGTTAAGGGCCACTGAAGAAGACGCTCTCCCCAAGCATCCATCTTGCTCTCCCAGGTGATGGTTTTATGGCTGCCAGATCTGTGCATTTTGTCAGCTCAGTCAAACTAAGTGAGGTAGTAGAGACAGATGATGGATGCCTTTATTAGAAATGTCTTATAAGTTGGCAGCTGTAAAGACTGGTTCCCCTCCCCAGGTTATCTTCAATGAAAGACCCCCTCAGGCATTATATCAATTTAGAGCTAACCCCCAAGACCCTTTCTCCTGCGGGGCAGCCTCGGTGCCTTGTCATTCAGAAGCAAGCTGGTCTCCTAAGCCCGATACCTTCAACATCAGCCCTACACTCCATATCCCATCGGCTTCTGCTCAGTGTGAGCTGCTGGGCAGTTGGTGGCAGTTCTCATCCGGAGGTCCACTAATAAATTAATAGTAATGAATTTGCCCCTTGGGAAAGTCTCCCAGAGTACTTGGAGGTATCCAGGGTGAAAACAAAAACAACTCTATTTGGGAATCGGAGCATCTGGGAAGATTCTGGGAGACGGATTCCCAGGGAGTGCCGAGAACCAGAGGGCCCTCCTTCCGTTAAGTTCTGTTTGCAGCCAGGTGCAGACAGGTTCCTTATATTTCTTTTGCTTTCTCTCTTCCCTCCATCTTTCCTCCCCCTCCCCCCTTTCTTTCCTTTCTGCCTTCCTAACTTTCTTTTAATTTTCTTTTCAAACTGCCACCACCAGCCTTATGTTTCTTTTAAGCTTTCAAAAACACTCCCTTGCTCTAATGTGAGTTCTTTACCTGGGGCCTAAAGAGCCAGGTCTGTGAACTTGGGTGGGAAATCACTGGGTCTTTATTTTCAGACTTCCAGCTGAAATGTAACATGTTATTGAGTTGTGAATATGGACAACAAACCACAATAGTGTTAGCAGTTTCTGTGACTTTGACACCATTAGAAACCACAGATATTTTCCTATCACATAAGGGTGGCTGTAAGCATCTCAAAGTACTGTTCTCTCTCATCATTAGTTGACCAGATTTCCTTATTTAATACATTAATAAAGAAGTCCGTCCATTTTTGTATCAGAAATTTGTCTTTTAAATCTTTCTGATGATGGTATTTCAACATGATCTGATTCCTCTGCGATCCTTTTATTTACATTTAAAATTGTGGCTCTGAGAAGGGCTCCACAAAAAAGGTTACAAGTCCCTGCTCTAAACTGCTGTTCAATCCTGTGCTCCTGATGTTTGGATTGTTATGGAAGGAACCCTGAGCTTCTGTGCGAGTGTGGAATACAAAACCCAGGGCTGTAGGGTTTAACCCCCTATGCACCAATCCTACAAGGAAACCTTCCTAACTTGGCCAACCCCAGAATGTATTTTGCCCTGGGCACTCTTTTGCCTCCTCATTAAATAAGTAAATAGTCCATGAGGATTTAAATGGAACTCGCATCCATGTAGAACCGACTGACTTAGTGCAGAGCTCATAAAAACCTTGAGATCTATTTGCTTTAGACCTCCAAGCTTTTAGAGCCCCAGAGGAGAGGGCGGAGCCTCTGGCAACCCTCACTTGGGTCAGAGCTAGGAAGCCTCTGAGCCCTGGGCTAAGCTGGGTTGGTGGCTGGGATCCCGAACCCTGCGGTCAGCTAGAACGAGGCTCCATCCTTGGCCGTGTGACCCAAGCAAGTCATTTAACCTCTCTGTGCCTTGGCTTTCTCAAACGTAAAGCAGGGATGCTTGGCCTGGCTCATCTTCCATGCTAAGCAGGTGGTAGCTCTTACCATCATCCCTTGCACACACCCCCTGCAACATTTGGCAGGCTCAGGAAAAGGAGGAGGAGACAGTGGAGCTTCCGAGGGTAAATGCAAAGCGGGGAGCCCTTTAGCAACATTCAACACGGGGGCCTGGTGTTTTCCTTCTACCTGTCCTCACCATCCCCTGGGTACTAAGTAAAGAGGTGACAATGTGGCCGCAGTTCTTTGGGAGGTAGGAATGTGCCCTTTCTCTTTGGCTTCTGAGTGATGGAGTCTTCGTGTCCGGTTGGGTGGGGGCATCAGCTGGGGCTCCAGAATAAACTCATGCAGTTATAAATAGAAGGCATAAATTCCCAGAGAAGAGGGGAGGGAGCCAGGAGACAGCAGAATAAGTTGGGAATTTTCAGTTTCTCATCTGTAATGATAATATTTAATAGCTATCATCATCATCATCATCATAAGAAAGGATTTTGTATCAGAGCCAGAGCGGGGGAAAAAAGTGAGCCTTTTTCCCATGCCTTCCTGGGGAGAGCTAGACACTCAAACCACGTCAAAACAGGAGAACTAAAAATACAGCTCAATACCCTTTGCCCCAGGGGCCTGCCTGGAAGAACCGGGTGCAAGACGACCCAAAGCAGAAAAGGGCCCAGAGGGCAGAAGAGGGGGCAGAGCTGGCCCTGAATTTAGCTATTGGTTTTCACTTCCTCCTTTAGTCTCTTAGCAAGAGCTGTTAATGCACAGGAAATCTAATTGGTTGGTGGTTCACCCCCTGGCATCCCTTTCTGCCAAAGGTGCTAATGAGCAGGGAAATCACAGGCCTTCCCAGTGCAGGTCCTTAGGGGTCCTAAGGTTGTCACCCCTACCAGGAGGACCGTATCTGAATCCCAGCAAACTAAGGGTCTTTCTGATTTTTAAAACCTCCAGATGAGCTCATTTGCTTGCACTCCCCAAGAGTTAGCAGCAGGGCCACCAGGGACGCTTCCTTCCCTCTGGCTTAGTCTCAATTCTACTTAGTCTCAAGACCTTCCTTAAACCTTATTCCAACTGTCCTTTCCCCAGGCCGCACAGTAGGGCATCATTTCCCCTTTCTATGCAAGTCATTCTTTCTGACCCTCATCACCTTGGGAAGTTGTTTTGAACTCTCTGCAGGTTCTCCTTCTCTTACTTTGGTTGTGGGTCCTGGAACTGGGCTTAGGATCCATTAAGGACTTTAGCAAAACTGCAGACAATACCAGGAGGTATCCTACCTAGTACCCCGCCGGCCCCTTCCTTCTTTCTTCCTCTGATTTTCCTCTGCAATCCACAGCTCTTTTTCAGGCTCTCAGAAACCCTTGCCTCCATCTGTGTGATGCACTGTCTGTTTTTCTTTTCTTGATAGACAGCCCTGCCCTTTTCCTTATCTGAGCAGTGAGAGTGGTAAGGGAGCAAGGAAAAGTAAGTGGCAGGGACAATCGGAAACCTGGGTTACCAGCCTCTTGAAGACATACTCTCCACCTGGCATATTATATAGTGCCATCGAGGGGCACTGTGGGATACAGATGAGCTGTAGCAGAAGCCTTCCAGAGGCCTTGGGAGGAATGCATTGCAGTCTGAACAAGGCAGAGTCCTCATCTTAGCGACGTCTTGTTACCTTTTAGTCTTCTAGAGCTTATGAAAGAGCGTTTATCCAGAGGGCATGTCTTTGTCCCATGGTGCTTTCAAAGTCCCTGTTTGACCCCGCCTGACCAGGGATGGGGGAATTGTCAGCTTCCGGTATGCAGAGCTGAAAAGAGAGTGAAATGGGGAAAGGAGACTGCAAGAGCTGGTTCCACAAGGAAAGAAGCCACTTCCAGGGGGCTGACGACTTGGGAAGGTGCAGTCTGGATTCCCAGAGAAAATGAGTTTTTAGACCCGTAAAAGGTTGTAATTTGAGTCAGAGAGGAAGTTAAGAAAGTGAAAACATGAGCAAATGCCAGAGTGACAGAATCCTCATCTCCAGACTGGAAAAGACTTTAGAGGGATCTGCTCTAACTCCCTCATTTTATAGATTTTGCAAGAAAACCTGCCTGCCCAGGCGCACAGGGCAGGGACAGAGAACCTTTAACTCCAAATTTTCTATCCTGTTCGCTGCCTCCCGCTTCTCACAGCAAATCAATCTCGCCTCCTATTTCAGACAGAAAAAAAATACCAAGGCTATCAGAAAATAACTTCCTCAACCTTCTCAGTCCCTGCCAACAAATGAATGTGTTCCTGTGCTCTCCTCACCCTGTCCCTGCCACATCCCTGCCCCTGGGATGGTCAGACCCCAGTGCTGTCCTCCATAGCTGCCCTCACACCAGCCCTCTACTCCACTCTCCCTCCATAGCCTTGGCTGAGTCCCTGGCATCTTTTGTCTGGAAAATTGCAACAACCCCTTGCCTGGTCTCCAGGCTTAATCCAGCTGCCACTCTTAACTAGAATTGCTTTTTTTAAGTGCAGCATGGGCAAGTTGCTGCTCTGTTTAAAATTCTTAGAACCCTTCAGGGTCCCAGTTGCCCCTAGGAAAACTATCCACCTCCTTATCAGAGCTTGTAAGTCAGTGGTTCTTAACCCTGGATGCACCTTAGGAATCACCAGGGATCTTTCAAAGATGACCAGTGTTTGGGCCTCACCCCTAGAGACTCCGGTGGAATCGGGTGGGGAGTGGGGAGCGGGGAGTGACATGGTGCTGGAGCCCAGGAAAACCAATTGTTAAATCTAGAGGAATTTTGCCAATCCGTTGTTAAACACGACCATTAGTTAAATTAAATTATATAGACTTACAATTAAATAATATTGAAAACAAATGTCATAAATACTCAAAAGCCATCCCCTCTTAATTATCTTAGAAATTTTTACTGGTAACTATGCTCTTGAGGTTATTGGCAACTACAGTACCCATATGGCAGAAATACCATATAACGAATAGAGTGCTATGTGACTTTTCCCAGCTCTGCGTTCAGTGACGTCTCATTGGTAGCTTGACGTCAACCACGGTGATTTGTAGTGTAAATATTTTCATAGTGTAAAGTATTTGCCCTACGAGAATTGGCAAATGCTACAAATCAGGGCTGCCCCAACTCAGACCCAGTTGTTCAACATTTACCAACCCACCACTGGGTGGGGCTCAAGTATTGACATGATTTTTTATTGTATTTTTTTATTATATAATATAACATATATACAAAGAAGTAATAACTTTCGGAGTGCAATTTAACAAGTAGAGAGCAAATTTCAAAGAATATTATAGGCTACAATTTCACAGTTTCAGTTATTTCCTTATTATGAAATATGACATATATACAAAAAGGTAATATCTTTCAAAGTATGATTTAACAAGTAGATATATAGGAAATTTCCAAAGTTCTTATGAGTTATAGGACCATAGTTTCAGTCATTTCCTTATTGTGAAATATAATGTATATTCAAAAAGGTATAGCTTTCAAATGACAAGAAGTAGCTATAGAACAAATTTCAAAGGATGCTATGGGTTACAGTTCCACCATTTCAGTTCTTTCCTTCTAACTATTCTAATACCCTAGCAACTAAGAAAAAGAAACTAATATAAAGATTCAGTATTCATAATCCCTTGTAAATTCTATCTTGTCTGTTGCTACCCCTTCCTCTAGTTTAATCACTTTCCTGATCTTCAGGGATGTCTGGGCAGTGACCACCCTAACCTGTTCCTGTTGAAAAGGGGCGTCAACTTTATGAGCAAAGTGGACACATCTGGTTGATGTTCTTGAAGAGACGGTTGCCTCTGGGTTTGGGGACTTAGATGGCATAGAAGCTCTCTGGAGGAGTTTCTGATGAATAAACTTAGTGAGTGAAACTTTTATAGAGTGTCTGATAGAGATCTGGGTATTCTTTAAGGTTTTTTGGGACTACTTTTGACTTGGGCTTATCATATTGTGGTCATTTGGCATATCTAGGTGAAGCTTGCATAGGAGTAACGTCCAGGACAGTCTCTTGACTCTATTTGAATTCTCTTAGCCACTAAAACCTTATCTTGTTGTCTTTCTTTTCCTCCTTTGGTCAAAAAGTCATTCTCAATCCCTTGATGCCAGGTCAGGCTCATTCCCAGAATCCATGTCCCACATCGCCAGGAAGGCTCATTCATCTTGGGGGTCCTGTCACATGTCAGGGGAGGGTGACATGATTTTTTAAAAGCTTCCCCTCAACCCTACCCAAGTGATTCTAACATGCAGCCAGGGTTGAGAGCTGCTTGCCTAGGAGGAAGACCCCTTTTATGGTGAATTCTTAAATACTCACCTGGGTTCTGCAGTATAGAGAAGACATAAACCCATTGCTTCTAGACTGTGCTCTCCAATACAGTAGCCTGTAGATAGATGTGGCTATTTAAATCTAAATTAATTAAAATTAAATAAAATTAAAGATTCCGTTCCTAGTTGCACCAGCCATCTACCCAGGTGCTCGGTGGCCACAGGTGGTTGGTGGGTGCCACATGGCACAGCACAGACATTGAGCATTTCCATCACCACCAAACATCCTTGGGGACAGTGCTGCAGAATTGACTGAGCTTGATCATCTCCCCAGTCCTGCTTTTTGGAAATCTAGTACACTAGCAGTGGTACCTGGTTTCCAATTCTAAAGTGAAGAAGGCCCAGATGACCGTTTTATCAGATACACTGAAGAATTCTTAAGATTTTAAAAATCAACATTTTCCCCAGACATTGACTTATAATAAATTGTTCCATGATGTTAAACAAAAGAGAGAGGGGCGGGGGGGTATAAATAAGTGGATTATTCCTGATGAACAATCTATTCACAGTCTTTTCCCAGTTACCATTGTAACTGTTTCCATCTGGTGATGTAGCCATTGTGCGTCCGCGGTAACCTAATTTTTCTAATTTTTTTTTTAAACTTATGGGCTCTTGAGAAAAATCTGGCAACACAGCCTCTTTCTTCCAGGAAGCTACAGGGGCCTGCCAGCTTTCCACCTGTCGGGGACACCTCATGTGGACCTGTCAGCCAGTGGAAAGAGAAAGCATCCAATTTGCCTGCACGTTGGGTGGAACTATCAGGGGTAACTGGACACAAGCCCAGAGCAGACTTTTCATTTCTCCCTACGCTTCGTTTTCCTTTCTCCTTCGGAGGGGATTTGCCCCTGGGTGACTTTATGTCTCCAGGAGGCCCGTGTTCAGAGATGTCTTTTCATTGTTGCAAGTGCAGCAGGACTGACTCCCGGCAGCCTGGAGAAATGCTGCCTCACCTGGGAGCTAGGGGGTACGCTGGCGGAATGTTCTCAGGGCTGGCCCACCTTCAGGGATGTGGTCATGGACACATGCAGCAGACACATGGAAACGAGCACTCTTCTTTAGGTCCACCTGGGCTTTGCCACTTTGCCTAATAAAACCCCCATGTCATTGCTAGACCACTGACCAGCTTTTACCCTCTAGTACTCCCCACTCCCAGCCCCCACACGGGTACGTCCCCACAGCCAAACCTTACCACAGTACCTGCTCCTGGGGTTAGCTGCCTTGCCTCGAACCCTGAAGCTGAGGCTGCAACTTCATCTTCCACAGAAATCTGGGCTCACGAGGAGGGACAAGGCTGACAAATGAGCAGAAAATGCACCCTGGGCTGAGGGGGCCTTTTAGATGTGGTGTGTGGGTGACTCTCAGCTCCAGTCCTGGGCAATGGGCTTGTCCCCACCCAGCCTGGGTCTCCAAGACCTGCTTTTCCGGGCAAGGCCACGACATCCAGTGGTGGGGTTAGAACACAGGCATCTGACAGCCAAAACCCTCCTCATTTCCTCGCTCTGCCCTTGTGTGACCTTGGGTAAGTGGTGGGCGGAAAACACTTTGGAGCCTGGCAGCTTTGGGTTCAAATCTCAACTCTACCCCTTGCTGGCTGAATAGTTTGGGGCAAACCACTGAACCTCTCTAAGCCTCTGTTTTCTAATCTCTAAAGGGAGATATGAGTGAGTACTTCCTCGGCAAGGTTGTGAAGATTGAGTGATGTATCTCGAATGCCTAACACAGGCACTCAGTAGACGTTAGTTCTCTTATTCTCTCAGGCGTAAAACCCTTCTCAGGTCCTAGCTTCCTTGCCTGTAAGGTTATAAGATCTAAAATTCTGTCATCTCAACAGCCCTTTACAGTAACATCTTTGAACACCTCTGAATTAGACTGAAAAGGAAAACTGAGAACAAAGCCACACAATTTGCACAAGGGTCCCAGGGCAAGATAAAGGTGGGGCAGGCTGGAGCGCGGGTCTCTAGGATCTGGTATGACCATATTCCCACTCCCGATGGGACTGCTCTCTATTTGGTGTGGACTCAGAGACAATTCCTGATCTCACAGGTAAACTGGGATGCAACCATGGTAAATTCAGGCTTTGGAGTCTCTGGGCTTGGAAATCAAAATTTCTCAATTCTTTGATGCTTGATTTTCAAGGGAAGAAGCAGAGAACATCTGAGGCCCCTAGGTATACCTTCAAGTGTAAACCTGTTAGTTAATTACACAGATTCCATGCTGCCTGGAGAGTGTGACCACCCCCCTCCGTGGTGGAAATGATGTCCTGCTTACTGCCGATGTCGATGGGAAGTGTCTCCACTACCGTAAAACCCTGGGATGGGGTCTGGAAGGCTTATCCCCTGGACCCAGCCAAGGGAGTCTTCAGAGTTGGGTGGAGAACGGGGTGGAGCCAGGAGGGAGAGATTTAAGGAGTGGGGGGATGGAGACGGAGGGCTCTAACAGGAAGAGTCTTCCTTACCCAAGGCCTTCAGGATCGGCGGCTAGAGCCCACCCCCAAAGAAAACACAAGAGGTAGGCCCAACCCAGTCTGTCTCAGGGGAGACGACAGAATGTTTGGTTTCCAATCTATAACTGGACAGGATATGCAGAAGCTACACCTGCAAAGTCAGCTGGGGCTAGACTTTAGTTCAATTAGAATCCAAATTCTGTACTCTGTAAACTTGCCTAACTCCATATGTATTTTTCCTCTCTAATTTCCTAGTGAAATTTTTATATGAAAATTCCAAGCCTTACTTTAGCTGAACAAAGGGTGAAAGGGCTTTTTCCGCGGCTTTGGAGAGAGGTGGTGGGAAATCAGTGCGCCCCTAGTGGCCAGAGGCAGTAGTTACGGGGGAAGTGAGTTAAGAGTCCCCTGGAGCCCCTGCAAGAGATGATGCTATAACTGTCCAGGAGACAGCAGGATTCCAAGGCTGCAGCAGTTTCTTTCTTCATGTCCGAGGTTCCTTACAAATCAAGACCATTGTGTGTAGCCCTGAGCCCTAAGACTTAAGAAAAAAGTAGGCAGTTAGTAGAGACCCAATTTTTGGCTGCTTTCTCTTTTGCTTTTACCCTTGAGCAGTTACTCATAAATAATAGCTGCCTCTTACTGGGCATTTAGAACATTCTATACATTGATATGCACGATCTTACTTAATCCTTATGAGACAGAGTCTGGTGTTGGGGTCCCTGGTTCTCACCTAGGGCCCCTGTGAACAGATGGAGAAACTGAGGCTCAGAGAGATTAATTTGTCAAGACCGCATGGTGAGTAGATGGTGGTCTGGCTTGCTGGACTCTGGGTGCCCACCTTCATCATCTGCTCCCTATGAACTGAACTTCAGCGTGGCTGCCCTGGTGGGTTGAAGGAGTTCAGCCAACATGGGAAGTATATGTGAGTGGTGTGTCATGTACAATCTCAGCCGGTGGGCCCAACACCCTGGTTGAATAAATTGAATTTCTAGGAAATAGGGTGCTTTTTAGGGTGCAGGCTTATTCCCTTGGGGTTCTGCCTGTCCTCAGTTGTGTGTGTTTCCATGATGTTCTCCAAGGTTTCTGAGATGGGGAATGACTGGAAGAGGTGAGGAGAAGGATCCCTTCTTATTCTCGACTTGATTATTCTGGAGTGTGCCACTAGCAAAGCTGCCCCATGTCTGAGGACACAGAGACCTGCCCAGGAACCCGAGGGGTTTTGTTTCGCTTTCTGTGGTTGTGGGGCAGAAAGGCTTGGGGTGGGGGCCTAATGGGATCTGTGGCCTGAGGATGTGCTGAGCTTTGGCTCACTGAGCAGTAGCTTCCTGCCCAGGCCTGTGGTCCTTGGACACACCAACTGAGGATCCTTAAACCTAGGGCCCCTGTGAACAGGAGTGAGTCATTGTCACCAGGACTTGCCCTGTCACCACCTATTAAATTTTCTGGGGACCCAGCAGCCCCCAGCCTGTGGCCACACAGCAGCCTCTCCTGGCCAGGAGGCTCTGGCATGGAGCTAGGCCTCTCCAACTATTTAATGTTTCATTAGTGGTTTTCCAAAGGCGTGGGTCCAAACTTGGCTGGGCCACGTCATACGGAAGGACGTGAAACTTAATAAAACCAAACTGTTGAAGGATCCCAAACCCAGGAATTTGGTCGTTTGAAGTCCAGGCTAGAGGCCTTGGAAGGCCTCTGCATCCTTTCAGCTCTTTCCTCGTGTGGACACTTTTATGCCATACATCAACCTGTTAGTGGTTCTTAACTACTTGTCATTCACTAACCTCTTTTCACATCTGATGAAAGCCTTGGATTCTCTCCCCAGAATAATGCACCCATGCACATACACACAGCATTTTGCTTAAAGCTTCAAGATATCCACAATCCACCTTTTAAAGATGGTCCATGGGTTCCAGCTGAGAATCCCTGTGCTGAACAGCATTTGCTTCCAGGCTTAGATGTGGAGAACCGTGGAGTGTTATCTCACCAAGAAAAAGAATAAACAGGTTTCTGTGGGGTTTTTGGAAATACCAGAAGCCCAGAGTGGGGACTAGATCATCAGAATCACTGCAGACTTCACAGACATGGGTGGGAGCTCAGTTGAGTGGCAGGCTCATCTGGGTCTCACAGACAACCCAGGGCACCTGTGCAGAGCTTTAGAAGTCTGGGGACCAAGCTGCTGCAAGGCAGGTAGGCATCAGCGAGGGGCAAGGGATGGTTTCCATCTGGTGCCCATGGCAGCTGCAAGGTACAGAAACATTGAGGGTGACACACTTGAATACAAATGCTGGTTACTGTTTGTTAACTGTGTGACCCTGGGCAAGTACTAATCTTCTGCTTCTCTGAAATTGGAAATAAAGCTTGTGGTTGCAAGGTAATTGTATTCAGAGTGTCTGGCACACAGTAGGAGCTCAAGAGACTAAAACAGTAACTGGTGGTAGAGATAGAGGGAGTAGTAAACCGGTACAGATCCAGCCAACAACATGTGAGTGGTCATAGAGACAGATGGAGAAACTGAGGCTCAGAGAGATTAATTTGTCAAGACCGCATGGTGAGTAGATGGTGGTCTGGCTTGCTGGACTCTGGGTGCCCACCTTCATCATCTGCTCCCTATGAACTGAACTTCAGCGTGGCTGCCCTGGTGGGTTGAAGGAGTTCAGCCAACATGGGAAGTATATGTGAGTGGTGTGTCATGTACAATCTCAGCCGGTGGGCCCAACACCCTGGTTGAATAAATTGAATTTCTAGGAAATAGGGTGCTTTTTAGGGTGCAGGCTTATTCCCTTGGGGTTCTGCCTGTCCTCAGTTGTGTGTGTTTCCATGATGTTCTCCAAGGTTTCTGAGATGGGGAATGACTGGAAGAGGTGAGGAGAAGGATCCCTTCTTATTCTCGACTTGATTATTCTGGAGTGTGCCACTAGCAAAGCTGCCCCATGTCTGAGGACACAGAGACCTGCCCAGGAACCCGAGGGGTTTTGTTTCGCTTTCTGTGGTTGTGGGGCAGAAAGGCTTGGGGTGGGGGCCTAATGGGATCTGTGGCCTGAGGATGTGCTGAGCTTTGGCTCACTGAGCAGTAGCTTCCTGCCCAGGCCTGTGGTCCTTGGACACACCAACTGAGGATCCTTAAACCTAGGGCCCCTGTGAACAGGAGTGAGTCATTGTCACCAGGACTTGCCCTGTCACCACCTATTAAATTTTCTGGGGACCCAGCAGCCCCCAGCCTGTGGCCACACAGCAGCCTCTCCTGGCCAGGAGGCTCTGGCATGGAGCTAGGCCTCTCCAACTATTTAATGTTTCATTAGTGGTTTTCCAAAGGCGTGGGTCCAAACTTGGCTGGGCCACGTCATACGGAAGGACGTGAAAACTTAATAAAACCAAACTGTTGAAGGATCCCAAACCCAGGAATTTGGTCGTTTGAAGTCCAGGCTAGAGGCCTTGGAAGGCCTCTGCATCCTTTCAGCTCTTTCCTCGTGTGGACACTTTTATGCCATACATCAACCTGTTAGTGGTTCTTAACTACTTGTCATTCACTAACCTCTTTTCACATCTGATGAAAGCCTTGGATTCTCTCCCCAGAATAATGCACCCATGCACATACACACAGCATTTTGCTTAAAGCTTCAAGATATCCACAATCCACCTTTTAAAGATGGTCCATGGGTTCCAGCTGAGAATCCCTGTGCTGAACAGCATTTGCTTCCAGGCTTAGATGTGGAGAACCGTGGAGTGTTATCTCACCAAGAAAAAGAATAAACAGGTTTCTGTGGGGTTTTTGGAAATACCAGAAGCCCAGAGTGGGGACTAGATCATCAGAATCACTGCAGACTTCACAGACATGGGTGGGAGCTCAGTTGAGTGGCAGGCTCATCTGGGTCTCACAGACAACCCAGGGCACCTGTGCAGAGCTTTAGAAGTCTGGGGACCAAGCTGCTGCAAGGCAGGTAGGCATCAGCGAGGGGCAAGGGATGGTTTCCATCTGGTGCCCATGGCAGCTGCAAGGTACAGAAACATTGAGGGTGACACACTTGAATACAAATGCTGGTTACTGTTTGTTAACTGTGTGACCCTGGGCAAGTACTAATCTGCTTCTCTGAAATTGGAAATAAAGCTTGTGGTTGCAAGGTAATTGTATTCAGAGTGTCTGGCACACAGTAGGAGCTCAAGAGACTAAAACAGTAACTGGTGGTAGAGATAGAGGGAGTAGTAAACCGGTACAGATCCAGCCAACAACATGTGAGTGGTCATAGAGAGTCTACAGAGGGCTTCCTACTGGCCTCTAAAGCCATGAGCCTTTTGAGAAATCTTACGTCCTGCCCCCGTCAGAGCTTCTAATATGGGGGGAGACAGAGATTGTTAAGAAAACATAGGTGTTTGGGCAGCTGGCTATAGCCAACAGCATAAATTGCCCCTCAGATGAGCTGCAGCAGGTGCCCTGGGGGGCAGGTGGGGCTCAAAAGCTGTGGGTGCCCAAAAGGAATGGTCCAAGAGTCTTTCTGACTCAGCCCCTGTACCTGCCATTTCTGAGTTGCCACCATCTGCTGGGATAAGCTCACGTCAGGCTGGAGGGGTGAGTAGGAGGAAGAGGGTATTTGGAGGAAGATGGGTGGGGAGAGGGCATCCCCCTTTGGTGCTTTCAAAATTAATGCACTCTTTTTTTTTAATTCATTTTATTGGGATATAGTCACATACCATGCAGTCATACAAAACAAAGCATACATTCAGTTGTTTACAGTACCATTATATAATTGTGCTTTCATCACCAAAATTAATTTTTGACATTTTCATTACCACACACACAAAAATAATAAGAATAAAAATTAAAGTGAAAAAGAACAATTAAAGTAAAAAAGAACACTGGGTGCCTTTTTTTTTTCTTCCCCCATTTTTCTGCTCATCCATCCATAAACGAGACAAAGGGGAGTGTGGTCCATATGGCTTTCCCAATCACATTATCACCCATCATAAGCTCCATTTTTATATAATCATCTTCAAGATTCATGGGTTCTGGGTTGTAGTTTGATAGTTTCAGGTATTTACTGCTAGCTATTCCAATTCTTTAGAACCTAAAAAGGGCTGTCTATATTGTGCGTAAGAGTGCCCAACAGAGTGACCTCTCGGCTCCTTTTGGAATCTCTCTGCCACTGAAGTTTATTTCATTTCCTTTCACATCCCCCTTTTGGTCAAGAAGATGTTCTCCATCCCACGATGCCAGGTCTGCATTCCTCCCTGGGAGTCATAGTCAACGTTGCCAGGGAGATTCACTCCCCTGGGTGTCAGATCCCACGTAGAGGGGAGGGCAGTGATTTCACCTCCCAAGTTGGCTTAGCTAGAGAGAGAGGACCACATCTGAGCAACAAAGAGGCATTTGGGAGGAGGCTCTTAGGAACAATTATAGGGAGGCCTAGTCTCTCCTTTGCAGCAAAAGTCTTCCCAAGGGCAAGTCCTGTGGTAGAGGGCTCAGCCCATCAAACCACCAGTCCCCTATGTCTGTGAGCACATCAGCAACCATCAAGGTGGGGCAGCCCAATACCCCTGCATTCTCCACCAGCTCCTCAAGGGGGCTCTGCATATTTTTTTCATTGTTGTTTTTTTTTAAAATTAACTCTTTTTTTTAATCAACTATATAAAAAAAATTTTTTAATAAAATAAAAAAAAATTTCAAACAAACCGTAACAAGGGAGTAAGAAAAAGACAGCTAACCTAAGATAACTACTTTACTTCCAACATGTTCCTAGTCTACCCCAAGAAAATAACCTAATATAGCAACATTTCTGTGAATTTGTTCCTACCATACCCATCAGAAATTAACAGACCATAGTCATTCCTGGGCATTCCCAGATCGTTAAGTTTAGCCACGATAGCTTATCTGTTCTGATTGGGTTATCATTCCCCCTCCCTTAATTGCTCTCTTATCACTAGTTCCCTAAATTCTACATTATAAACCATTTGTTTTACATTTTTCAATGTTCACATTAGTGGTAACATAATATTTCTCTTTTTGTGCCTGGCTTATTTCTCTCAGCATTATGTCTTCAAGGTTCATCCATGTTGTCATATGTTTCACGACATCGCTCCGTCTTACAGCCACGTAGTTTCCCATCGTGTGTATATACCACATTTTATTTATCCACTCATCTGTTGAAGGACATTTGAGTTGTTTCCATCTCTTGGCAATTTGAACAATGCTGCTATGAACATTGGCGTGCAGATATCTGTTCATGTCACTGCTTTCCGATCTTCCGGGTATACACCGAGAAGTGCAATCGCTGGATCGAAGGGTATCTCTATATCTGGTTTTCTAAGGAACTGCCAGACTCTCTTCCAGATTGGCTGAACCATTATACAGTCCCACCAACAATGAATAAGAGTTCCAATTTCTCCACATCCCCTCCAGTATTTGTAGTTTCCTGTTTGTTTAATGGCATCCATTCTAATTGGTGTGAGATGATATCTCATTGTGGTCTTAATTTGCATCTCTTTAATAGCTAGTGAAGCTGAACATTTTTTCTTGTGTGTCTTGGCCATTTGTATTTCCTCTTCAGAGAAATGTCTTTTCATATCTTTTGCCCATTTTATAATTGAGCTGTCTGTACTATTGTCATTGAGTTGTAGGATTTCTTTATATATGCAAGATATCCATCTTTTGTCAGATACATGGTTTCCAAAAACTTTTTCCCATTGAGTTGGCTGCCTCTTCACCTTTTTGACAAATCCCTTTGAGGTACAGAAACTACTAAGCTTGAGGAGTTCCCATTTATGTACTTTTTCTTTTGTTGCTTATGCTTTGGGTGTAAAGTCTAGGAAGTGGCCGCCTAATGCAAGGTCTTGAAGATGTTTCCCTACATTATCTTCCAGGAGTTTTATGGTACTGTCTTTTATATTGAGATCTTTGATCCACTTTGAGTTAATTTTTGTGTAGGGTGTGAGGTAGGGGTCCTCTTTCATTCTTTTGGATATGGATATTCAACTCTCCCAGCCCCATTTGTTGAAAAGACAGTTATGACCCAGTTCAGTGGCTTTGGGGGCCTTATCAAAGATCAGTTGGCTGTAGATCTGGGGGTCTGTCTCCGAATTCTCAATTCAATTCCATTGATCAATATGTCTATCTCTGTGCCAGTACCATGCTGTTTTGACAACTGTGGCTTTATAATAAGCTTCAAAGTCAGGGAGTGTAAGTCCTCCCACTTCGTTTTTCTTTTTTGGATTGTCTTTAGCAATTCGAGGCATCTTCCTTTTCCAAATAAGTTTGATAACTAGCTTTTCCAAGTCTACAAAGTAGGTTGTTGGAATTTTGATTGGGATTGCATTGAATCTGTAGATGAGTTTGGGTAGAATTGACATCTTAATGACATTTAGCCTTCCTATCCATGAACATGGAATATTTTTCCACCTTTTAAGGTCCCTTTCTATTTCTTTTAGTAGAGTTATGTAGTTTTCTTTGTATAGGTCTTTTACATCTTTGGTTAAGTTTATTCCTAGGTACTTGATTTTTTTTAGTTGCTATTGAAACTGGTATCTTTTTCTTGAGTGTCTTATGTACATTAATTTTGTATCCCACTACTTTGCTAATTTTGTTTATTAGCTCTAGTAGCTGTATCATCGATTCCTCAGGGTTTTCCAGATATAAGACTATATCATCTGCAAGCAATGACAGTTTTACTTCTTCCTCTCCAATTTGGATGCCTTTTATTTCTTTGTCTTGCTGGATTGCCTTGTCTAGCACTTCCAGCACAATGTTGAATAACAGTGGTGACAGCGGGCATCCTTGTCTTGTTCCTGATCTTAGAGGGAAGGCTTTCAGTCTCTCACCATTGAGTACTATGCTGGCTGTGGGTTTTTCATATATGCTCTTTATCATATTGAGGGAGTTTCCTTCAATTCCTACCTTTTGAAGTGTTTTTATCAAAAAGGGATGTTGGATTTTGTCGAATGCTTTTTCAGCATCTATTGAGATGATCATTTGATTTTTCCCTTTTGATTTGTTAATGTGTTGTAATACATTGATTGATTTTCTTATGTTGAACCATCCTTGCATGCCTGGAATGAACCCCACTTGGTCATGGTGTATGATTTTTTTAATGTGTCTTTGGATTCGATTTGCAAGTATTTTGTTGAGAATTTTTGCATCTATATTCATTAGGGAGATTGGCCTGTAGTTTTCCTTTTTTGTAGCATCTTTGCCTGGTTTTGGTATTAGATTGATGTTAGCTTCATAAAATGAGTTAGGTAGTGTTCCATTTTCTTCAATGTTTTGAAAGAGTTTAAGTAAGATTGGTGTCAGTTCCTTTTGGAAAGTTTGGTAGAATTTCCCTGTGAAGCCATCTGGCCCTGGGCATTTATTTGTGGGAAGCTTTTTGATGACTGATTGGATCCCTTTGCTTGTGATGGGTTGGTTGAGGTCTTCTGTTTCTTCTCTGGTCAGTCTAGGTTGTTCATATGTTTCCAGGAAATTGTCCATTTCCTCTACATTATTGAGTTTGTTGGCATACAGTTGTTCATAGTATCTTCTTACAATTTTTTTAATTTTGGGGGGATCCACAGTAACGTCACCTTTTTCATTCATTATTTTGTTTAAATAGGTCTTCTCTCTTTTAGATTTTGTCAGTCTAGCTGGGGGTTTGTCAATCTTGTTGATCTTCTCAAAGAACCAACTTTTGGTGTTATGTACTCTCTCTATTGTTTTTTTGTTCTCTATGTCATTTATTTCTGCTTTAATCCTTGTTATTTCTTTTCTTCTACTTGGTTTAGAATGGGTTTGCTGTTCATTTTCTAGCTTCTTCAGTTGATCCATTAGTTCTTTGATTTTGGCTCTTTCTTCCTTTTTAATGTATGTGTTCAGTGCTATAAATTTTCCCCTCAGTACTGCTTTTGCTGCATCCCATAGGTTTTGGTATGTTGTATTCTCATTTTCATTCATCTCTATACATTTAGCAATTTCTCTTGCTATTTCTTCTTTAACCCACTGATTGTTTAGGAGGGTGTTGTTTAACCTCCAGGTATTTGTGAATTTTCTAAGTCTCTGATGGTTATTGACTTCTAACTGTATTCCATTGTGGTCAGAGAATGTAATGCACTCTTTTAATGTCAACATTTTCATCTTCTGAGTTCCTTTGCCCTTGAGCAAACCCCAGCAGCCAAGTCCAGTTGAGCTCTGAGGGCCCCTCCACTTCTACTCTGTCCCCCACCGCCCCCAAGGAGAATCCCTGACACCTTCTTTGTGTCCCCTGGCCAAGAAAATTGTATATCAAGCTTTACTTTGTGTTGTTTGTATTATAAAAAACAATAAGTATTTTTTCATATCTAAATATAAAGTTATTACATTGAATAAGCTTTTCCAAACTACATGCTGTGTATTCAAATCAGTGCTCCTTAAAAGAGTGTGTATGTCCCGCTTGGGAATTCTGAGATGCTTTGGCTATAAGAACATCAGTCTGGAGAGAAAGGGCCTGGCTGGAGCGCAAGGGTGTGAGTAGGGACCTGATTGTGTGCAGTTGTGGGGTGCACAGCCGTTCCTTCTTGCCTACCCCCATCCCCATGTGCGGTCCCACCCCACAGCTGCTCTGCCACTGTCTGTATGAGCAATGCACCACTTTTCCCGGCCTTCTCCAACAAATGCTCACAAATATTTTGTCAGGTTGTCTGACTGCTATTGATGTATTCTAAACAGATAGACTTGGCCTCCAAGGAAGGGAAGGACAGTGTGGTTGGGTGGTGCTAATTGAGGGCAGAGCTCTGGCTTGTGAGACAGGAGACTGTGAACCTCAGTCTCCTCATCTGCAGGTTGGGCACATGGATGCCCTGGGTCCTCCCACCTTCCACTGAGTTGTCATCCTTGGTTGAGATGATGTGTAGGGAAGCATCTAGAGGCCTGGCCACACACACCTTGGAGGTAGAGCAGTGCATAGGCGCAGGGATGCAGGAGGTGACGCTGAGCATGCATAACGTGCAGAGATGTGGGAGGTGATCCTAGCAGTGTATTAAGGGGAAGAGGTGCAGGAAGTAATGGCTCCACAGAGCTGGAAGAAGTCTTAGGGATGCTGCCTTGGCTGAGGGTTCTCCTGAGGCTCTGGAGAAGGCAACCCCCAAACCAAGTCATGACTAAACCTCTCCTTGACTTGGCCTCCCGCCTTCTTGCATGTCATTCTCTTCCATCATCATTCCAGGCCCACCTCTGTCCTGAAAAACAATTAGTTGACATTAATATCTGATTGCCAGCTCCCTCTGCCATTTGCCCCTACCAATACCCCCAGGAAAAGCAAAAGGAATGGCTGCTTTGAACCAAATCCCCAGGAAGCCTTAGCCGTAGCCTTGCACATCACGTGGAGAAAACATAGCTGTGGTGCTGAGCCCAGCTGTTTGTGCTTGCCCATGGCTTCTCTCAGAACAAAGCTTAAAGGACCAGGGCTGGAGCAGGAAAGCAGTGAGAGCTTGCACAGAGTATCTGAGCAGACAGGGGCAGCAAAGGGAAGATTTTGTTTTGTTTTACAGGGAGCCAAAGAGAAGAGTGCTTTGGCTCTGGGATCTGTCAAAGAACTGAACATGAAAATAAAGGGAACAGACAAGGGACAAACTGCTCATGTGAAGACATCTCAGGGAAACAGGAGAGTCAGGTGTGCTTAGCTAGTTTTATAACGTTAAGTGGGGTTGTTATTAGTGATGGTGAATACACCACCCCAGCACGCAGAGGGAGGTGAGTTCTGTCACTGTTGAAGCTGATTAGACTGGAGATTAATCCTGGCGTGGATGATGGCTGCTAGATGCCTGGAGCAGGGCGGGGGGCACTGGGGCTGCAGCCACACAGAGGGTAGGGGTGGGTGAGTCCGCCTGGAGGCAGAAGTTCTGCTGCTTTTCCAAGCTGGGCCAGGTCTGCCCTATGGCTTGGTGGGTTGGGTGGCTGAGGGGCTGCTGTGGGGAAGCAGAGAGCCCCTCAGCCTGGAGCCCGGCTGGGCTCAGGACATGGATCCCACCCAGCTCCAGCTTTCTGACCCACAAGGATCCAAGGATCTTTTTTTTTTTTTTTTTTACGGAGAAGGAAATGAAGGCTTAGAGGGGCTAAAAGTACCTTCCAACATGGTTGAGAAGTTCAGGGAGATGGATGTGGATGCAAGGAACTGGAAGCCTCTTGAGTCGTTTGCGAGAATTTGGGGGCTGTCTGGGGTTTAACATGAGATCCCCTCACTCCAGCTTCTAAGAGTGTCACCTGGTCCAGGGCCAGAGTTGATGAGATTCATTCCTTTCCATCTTAAAAGCATCAGGGTCCTCCAGAGCCCTCCATTTAACCCAACATCTTAGAGGCACCTTGGCTATGAACCAATGTCTTGGAGGCGCCTTGGCTATAAACCAACATCTTAGAGATACCTTGTTATGAACCAACATCTTGGAGGTGCCTTGGCTATGAACCAACATCTTAGAAAAACCTTGTTATGAACCAATGTCTTGGAGGCACCTTGGCTACGAACTAACATCTTGGAGGCAGAGGCAGCTCGGAAGTGGAGGGAAGGGTCCGGGGGAGGTGGGAGGTTGTACAGCTCCAGGCTGCTCCACAGTCTCTCCTGAGTCCTTGCAGCTCTAGGTCTTCCTGGATCCACTCTGAACCTGCCTGCTTCTTCCTGGCCCCAGGGCACAGGTTTTGGAGCATTTACCCTGATCTCAATGCATCTGGTCTAATCCTTAAAGACCAACAATAGAGGGTTCGAGTAGACAAACCTTGTCATTCAGGACAGCCCTAGGTGTTTTTTAGGCTCCCAAAGGCATCAGTGACAACTCTGAGATGCATCTCAATGCCCCGCCTCCTTTCACTCCCCCCAGTTACCTAAGGTCAGGGGCCCAGGCGGCCTGTTCTTGGTTGGGTTCCAGCCCCTGACACATGGCTGACACCTGGCCTGGCTCAGTGGCTATTGGATCCTAACTCACTGACTAGAAGTATGCATTAACTGCAACTGCTGTTGTTATTTCCCTTCAGCTCCCAAACTACACTTTCCACAATGATCTGGACCCTCCCTCCTGCCTTGTCCCTGCTAAGCACTTGAGACCCTGCTCAAGTCCCATGTCTTCCCATAAGTGTCTCCTTCCCTATGACCTTCTTCTCAGAATACTGGGGTGCCCTGGTGACACTTCAGGGTCTAGTACAGAGCAAAACTATTTTATTGCCTGCATGGTCTGACTCCTCAGCCCCTTTGGGTGTGCTGAGCCTCCTTAGGGGGTGGGAACTCCTCACCTCCTCTACCTCCTGCCACCAGGCCTAGTGTGAAGCTGGACATAGATGAGGCTGAAACGACTAGTTTATTGGATGGTAAATAAAGGCACTCACTGTAAAATCTCAGGCCATGTTATCTGGGCTTGGACAACCTGAGCCTTCAGCTCCATCTCCTTTCTAGGCATAGCCTTTTGGCCTTTTGCCTGCTTATTAGAAGCTTTATGAACAGAATTGTAAGAGTAGGGGACAGAAGATTTTAAACTGATTTTTAAAGGAAGGGCTAAAGTTTTCCCTTTTTATTTTGTTTTGTTGCCTCTATCATCATCATCATCATCATCACCGCCACCACCACCACCGATGCCACCATCCTCATCATCATCACCATCCATCCATGCACCCCAAAATATTATTTCGCACTCTTCTGCCTGTGGTTTTCTAGTAGGCACTGAACCAAATGAAATAAACATGCTACTTAGCTTCACAATTTTAAGATCCAAAACCAAACCCACCAATGAGGTTTTGAGTTGGGTCTTTAAAGATGAGTGGCGGAGGCGGGGCAAGATGGCAGACTGGTGAGCTGTAAGTTTTAGTTACTCCTCCAGGAAAGTAGGTAAAAAGCCAGGAACTGCATGGACTGGACACCACAGAGCAATCTGTCTTTGGGCATACTTCATACAACACTCATGAAAACGTGGAACTGCTGAGATCAGCGAAATCTGTAAGTTTTTGCGGCCAGGGGACCCGCGCCCCTCCCTGCCAGGCTCAGTCCCGGGGGAGGAGGGGCTGTCAGCTCCGGGAAGGAGAAGGGAGAACTGCAGTGGCTGCTCTTATCAGAAACTCATTCTACTGATTCAAACTCCAACCATAGATAGACTGAGACCAGACACCAGAGACTCTGAGAGCAGCCAGCCCAGCAGACAGGAGACAGGCATAGAAAAAAAACAATACGAAAAACTCCAAAATAAAAGCAGAGGATTTTTGGAGTTCTGGTGAACACAGAAAGGGGAAGGGCGGAGCTCAGGCCTTGAGGCACATATGCAAATCCTGAAGCAAAGCTGATCTCTCTGCCCTATGGACCTTTCCTTAATGGCCCTGGTTGCTTTGTCTATTAGCATTTCAATAACCCATTAGATCTCTGAGGAGGGCCGTTTTTTTTTTTTTAAATCCTTTTTTCTTTTTCTAAAACAATTACTCTAAGAAGCCCAATACAGAAAGCTTCAAAGAATTGCAATTTGGGCACGTCAAGTCAAGAGCAGAACTAAGAGAGCTCTGAGACAAAAGGCAATAATCCAGTGGCTGAGAAAATTCACTAAACAACACAACTTCCCAAGAAAAGGGGGGTGTCCGCTCACAGCCACCATCCTGGTGGACAGGAAACACTCCTGCCCATCGCCAGCCCCATAGCCCAGAGCTGCCCCAGACAACCCAGTGTGACGGAAGGGCTTCAAATAACAGGCACACACCACAAAACTGGGCGTGGACATTAGCCTTCCCTGCAACCTCAGCTGAATGTCCCAGAGCTGGGAAGGTGGAGCAGTGTGAATTAACAAAGCCCCATTCAGCCATCATTTGAGCAGACTGGGAGCCTCCTACACAGCCCAGCAGCCCAGAACTGCCCTGGGGGGACGGCACTCACCTGTGACATAGCACAGTCATCCCTCAACAGAGGACCAGGGGGTGCACAGCCTGGAAGAGGGGCCCACTTGCAAGTCTCAGGAGCCATACGCCAATACCAAAGACTTGTGGGTCAGTGGCAGAGACAAACTGTGGCAGGACTGAACTGAAGGATTAGACTATTGCAGCAGCTTTAAAACTCTAGGATCATCAGGGAGATTTGATTGTTAGGGCCACCCCCCCTCCCCGACTGCCCAGAAACACGCCCCACATACAGGGCAGGCAACACCAACTACACACGCAAGCTTGGTACACCAATTGGGCCCCACAAGACTCACTCCCCCACTCACCAAAAAGGCTAAGCAGGGGAGAACTGGCTTGTGGAGAACAGGTGGCTCGTGGACGCCACCTTCTGGTTAGTTAGAGAAAGTGTACTCCATGAAGCTGTAGATCTGATAAATTAGAGATAAGGACTTCAATAGGTCTACAAACCCTAAAAGAACCCTATCAAGTTCAGCAAATGCCACGAGGCCAAAAACAACAGAAAATTATAAAGCATATGAAAAAACCAGACGATAGGGATAACCCAAGCCCAAGCACCCAAATCAAAAGACCAGAAGAGACACAGCACCTAGAGCAGCTACTCAAAGAACTAAAGATGAACAAGGAGACCATAGTACGGGATATGAAGGAAATCAAGAAGACCCTAGAAGAGCATAAAGAAGACATTGCAAGACTAAATAAAAAAATGGATGATCTTATGGAAATTAAAGAAACTGTTGACCAAATTAAAAAGATTCTGGACACTCATAGTACAAGACTAGAGGAAGTTGAACAACGAATCAGTGACCTGGAAGATGACAGAATGGAAAATGAAAGCATAAAAGAAAGAATGGGGAAAAAAATTGAAAAACTCGAAATGGACCTCAGGGATATGATAGATAATATGAAACGTCCGAATATAAGACTCATTGGTGTCCCAGAAGGGGAAGAAAAGGGTAAAGGTCTAGGAAGAGTATTCAAAGAAATTGTTAGGGAAAACTTCCCAAATCTTCTAAACAACATAAATACACAAATCATAAATGCTCAGCGAACTCCAAATAGAATAAATCCAAAAAAAACCCACTCCGAGACATATACTGATCACACTGTCAAACATAGAAGAGAAGGAGCAAGTTCTGAAAGCAGCAAGAGAAAAGCAATTCACCACATACAAAGGAAACAGCATAAGACTAAGTAGTGACTACTCAGCAGCCACCATGGAGGCGAGAAGGCAGTGGCACGATATATTTAAAATTCTGAGTGAGAGGAATTTCCAGCCAAGAATACTTTATCCAGCAAAGCTCTCTTTCAAATTTGAGGGAGACCTTAAATTTTTCACAGACAAAGAAATGCTGAGAGAATTTGCTAACAAGAGACCTGCCCTACTGGAGATACTAAAGAGAGCCCTACAGACAGAGAAACAAAGACAGGACAGAGAGACTTGGAGAAAGGTTCAGTACTAAAGAGATTCGGTATGGGTACAATAAAGGATATTAATAGAGAGAGGGAAAAATATGGCAAACATAAACCAAAGGATAAGATGGCCGATTCAAGACATGCCTTCACGGTTTTAACGTTGAATGTAAATGGATTAAACTCCCCAATTAAAAGATATAGATTCGCAGAATGGATCAAAAAAAATGAACCATCAATATGTTGCATACAAGAGACTCATCTTAGACACAGGGACACAAAGAAACTGAAAGTGAAAGGATGGAAAAAAATATTTCATGCAAGCTACAGCCAAAAGAAAGCAGGTGTAGCAATATTAATCTCAGATAAAATAGACTTCAAATGCAGGGATGTTTTGAGAGACAAAGAAGGCCACTACATACTAATAAAAGGGGCAATTCAGCAAGAAGAAATAACAATCGTAAATGTCTATGCACCCAATCAAGGTGCCACAAAATACATGAGAGAAACACTGGCAAAACTAAAGGAAACAATTGATGTTTCCACAATAATTGTGGGAGACTTCAACACATCACTCTCTCCTATAGATAGATCAACCAGACAGAAGACCAATAAGGAAATTGAAAACCTAAACAATCTGATAAATGAATTAGATTTAACAGACATCTACAGGACATTACATCCCAAATCACTAGGATACACATACTTTTCTAGTGCTCACGGAACTTTCTCCAGAATAGATCATACGCTGGGACATAAAACAAGCCTCAATAAATTTAAAAAGATTGAAATTATTCAAAGCACATTCTCTGACCACAATGGAATACAATTAGAAGTCAATAACCATCAGAGACTTAGAAAATTCACAAATACCTGGAGGTTAAACAACACACTCCTGAACAATCAGTGGGTTAAAGAAGAAATAGCAAGAGAAATTGCTAAATATATAGAGACGAATGAAAATGAGAACACAACATACCAAAACCTATGGGATGCAGCAAAAGCAGTGCTAAGGGGGAAATTTATAGCACTAAACGCATATATTAAAAAGGAAGAAAGAGCCAAAATCAAAGAACTAATGGATCAACTGAAGAAGCTAGAAAATGAACAGCAAACCAATCCTAAACCAAGTACAAGAAAAGAAATAACAAGGATTAAAGCAGAAATAAATGACATAGAGAACAAAAAAACAATAGAGAGGATAAATATCACCAAAAGTTGGTTCTTTGAGAAGATCAACAAGATTGACAAGCCCCTAGCTAGACTGACAAAATCAAAAAGACAGAAGACCCATATAAACAAAATAATGAATGAAAAAGGTGACATAACTGCAGATCCTGAAGAAATTAAAAAAATTATAAGAGGATATTATGAACAACTGTATGGCAACAAACTGGATAATGTAGAAGAAATGGACAATTTCCTGGAAACATATGAACAACCTAGACTGACCAGAGAAGAAATAGAAGACCTCAACCAACCCATCACAAGCAAAGAGATCCAATCAGTCATCAAAAATCTTCCCACAAATAAATGCCCAGGGCCAGATGGCTTCACAGGGGAATTCTACCAAACTTTCCAGAAAGAACTGACACCAATCTTACTCAAACTCTTTCAAAACATTGAAAAAAATGGAACACTACCTAACTCATTTTATGAAGCTAACATCAATCTAATACCAAAACCAGGCAAAGATGCTACAAAAAAGGAAAACTACCGGCCAATCTCCCTAATGAATATAGATGCAAAAATCCTCAACAAAATACTTGCAAATCGAATCCAAAGACACATTAAAAAAATCATACATCATGACCAAGTGGGGTTCATTCCAGGCATGCAAGGATGGTTCAACATAAGAAAAACAATCAATGTATTACAACACATTAACAAGTCAAAAGGGAAAAATCAATTGATCATCTCAATAGATGCTGAAAAAGCATTTGACAAAATCCAACATCCGTTTTTGATAAAAACACTTCAAAAGGTAGGAATTGAAGGAAACTTCCTCAACGTGATAAAGAGCATATATGAAAAACCCACAGCCAGCATAGTACTCAATGGTGAGAGACTGAAAGCCTTCCCTCTAAGATCAGGAACAAGACAAGGATGCCCGCTGTCACCACTGTTATTCAACATTGTGCTGGAAGTGCTAGCCAGGGCAATCCGGCAAGACAAAGAAATAAAAGGCATCCAAATTGGAAAAGAAGAAGTAAAACTGTCATTGTTTGCAGATGATATGATCTTATATCTAGAAAACCCTGAGAAATCAACGATACACCTACTAGAGCTAATAAACAAATTTAGCAAAGTAGCGGGATACAAGATTAATGCACATAAGTCAGTAATGTTTCTATATGCTAGAAATGAACAAACTGAAGAGACACTCAAGAAAAAGATACCATTTTCAATAGCAACTAAAAAAATCAAGTACCTAGGAATAAACTTAACCAAAGATGTAAAAGACCTATACAAAGAAAACTACATAACTCTACTAAAAGAAATAGAAGGGGACCTTAAAAGATGGAAAAATATTCCATGTTCATGGATAGGAAGGCTAAATGTCATTAAGATGTCAATTCTACCCAAACTCATCTACAGATTCAATGCAATCCCAATCAAAATTCCAACAACCTACTTTGCAGACTTGGAAAAGCTAGTTATCAAATTTATTTGGAAAGGGAAGATGCCTCGAATTGCTAAAGACACTCTAAAAAAGAAAAACGAAGTGGGAGGAGTTACACTCCCTGACTTTGAAGCTTATTATAAAGCCACAGTTGCCAAAACAGCATGGTACTGGCACAAAGATAGACATATAGATCAATGGAATCGAATTGAGAATTCAGAGATAGACCCTCAGATCTATGGCCGACTGATCTTTGATAAGGCCCCTAAAGTCACCGAACTGAGCCATAATGGTCTTTTCAACAAATGGGGCTGGGAGAGTTGGATATCCATATCCAAAAGAATGAAAGAGGACCCCTACCTCACCCCCTACACAAAAATTAACTCAAAATGGACCAAAGATCTCAATATAAAAGAAAGTACCATAAAACTCCTAGAAGATAATGTAGGGAAACATCTTCAAGACCTTGTATTAGGAGGCCACTTCCTAGACTTTACACCCAAAGCACAAGCAACAAAAGAGAAAATAGATAAATGGGAACTCCTCAAGCTTAGAAGTTTCTGCACCTCAAAGGAATTTCTCAAAAAGGTAAAGAGGCAGCCAACTCAATGGGAAAAAATTTTTGGAAACCATGTATCTGACAAAAGACTGATATCTTGCATATACAAAGAAATCCTACAACTCAATGACAATAGTACAGACAGCCCAATTATAAAATGGGCAAAAGATATGAAAAGACAGTTCTCTGAAGAGGAAATACAAATGGCCAAGAAACACATGAAAAAATGTTCAGCTTCACTAGCTATTAGAGAGATGCAAATTAAGACCACAATGAGATACCATCTCACACCGGTTAGAATGGCTGCCATTAAACAAACAGGAAACTACAAATGCTGGAGGGGATGTGGAGAAATTGGAACTCTTATTCATTGTTGGTGGGACTGTATAATGGTTCAGCCACTCTGGAAGTCAGTCTGGCAGTTCCTTAGAAAACTAGATATAGAGCTACCATTCGATCCAGCGATTGCACTTCTCGGTATATACCCGGAAGATCGGAAAGCAGTGACACGAACAGATATCTGCACGCCAATGTTCATAGCAGCATTATTCACAATTGCCAAGAGATGGAAACAACCCAAATGTCCTTCAACAGATGAGTGGATAAATAAAATGTGGTATATACACACGATGGAATACTACGCGGCAGTAAGAAGGAACGATCTGGTGAAACATATGACAACATGGATGAACCTTGAAGACATAATGCTGAGCGAAATAAGCCAGGCACAAAAGAGAAATATTATATGCTACCACTAATGTGAACTTTGAAAAATGTAAAACAAATGGTTTATAATGTAGAATGTAGGGGAACTAGCAGTAGAGAGCAATTAAGGAAGGGGGAACAATAATCCAAGAAGAACAGATAAGCTATTTAATGTTCTGGGGATGCCCAGAAATGACTATGGTCTGTTAATTTCTGATGGATGTAGTAGGAACAAGTTCACTGAAATGTTGCTATATTATGTAACTTTCTTGGGGTAAAGTAGGAACATGTTGGAAGTTAAGCAGTTATCTTAGGTTAGTTGTCTTTTTCTTACTCCCTTGCTATGGTCTCTTTGAAATGTTTTTTTATTGTATGTTTGTTTTCTTTTTAACTTTTTTTTTCATACAGTTGATTTGAAAAAAGAAGGGAAAGTTAAAAAAAAAAAAAAGAAAAGAAAAAAGACAAACAAGGAAAAAAAAAAAAAAAAAAAAGATGTAGTGCCCCCTTGAGGAGCCTGTGGAGAATGCAGGGGTATTCGCCTACCCCACCTCCATGGTTGCTAACATGACCACAGACATAGGGGACTGGTGGTTTGATGGGTTGAGCCCTCTACCATAAGTTTTACCCTTGGGAAGACGGTTGCTGCAAAGGAGAGGCTAGGCCTCCCTGTATTTGTGCCTAAGAGTCTCCTCCTGAATGCCTCTTTGTTGCTCAGATGTGGCCCTCTCTCTCTGGCTAAGCCAACTTGAAAGGTGAAATCACCGCCCTCCCCCCTACGTGGGATCAGACACCCAGGGAAGTGAATCTCCCTGGCAACGTGGAATATGACTCCCGGGGAGGAATGTAGACCCGGCATCGTGGGATGGAGAACATCTTCTTGACCAAAAGGGGGATGTGAAAGGAAATGAAATAAGCTTCAGTGGCAGAGAGATTCCAAAACGAGCCGAGAGATCACTCTGGTGGGCACTCTTACACACACTTTAGACAACCTTTTTTAGGTTCTAAAGAATTGGGGTAGCTGGTGGTGGATACCTGAAACTATTAAACTACAACCCAGAACCCATGAATCTCGAAGACAGTTGTATAAAAATGTAGCTTATGAGGGGTGACAGTGGGATTGGGAATGCCATAAGGACCAAACTCCACTTTGTCTAGTTTATGGATGGATGTGTAGAAAAGTAGGGGAAGCAAACAAACAGACAAAGGTACCTAGTGTTCTTTTTTACTTCAATTGCTCTTTTTCACTCTAATTATTATTCTTGTTATTTTTGTGTGTGTGCTAATGAAGGTGTCAGGGATTGATTTAGGTGATGAATGTACAACTATGTAATGGTACTGTAAACAATCGAAAGTACAATTTGTTTTGTATGACTGCGTGGTATGTGAATATATCTCAATAAAATGATGATTTAAAAAAAAAAAGATGAGTGGCATAAAATTAATTATGCTCACATAATTAATAACAGACCCATTTTCATGTCTATGACTCATCTGATCTTGATAACCAGTCTATGAAGTGGGTAGGTAGGACAAGTCTCTCCTTTGAACAGGTTGGGGAACTGAGGTGTGGAGTATAAGGTTATAGAGCGAGCAGACAGGAATGCAACAACATATCGTCTGACGCTGATCACTGACAGAAGATTTTTTAGTGGGTGCATTTAAGTCAGTGATGTGCTGAAGACATCCATAGTGGTAAAAAAAAAAACAGACTCAGGAGCCAGGCTGGGTGAATTCCAGCTCCTCCACTTACTTAGCTTTGTTTGCTTGGCAAGTTAATTAACCTCCCCGTGCTTCAGTTTTCCCATCTTTAAAATGGGTATAATAGTGCTTATCTCATCGGGTCATAATGAGGATTAAATGAATCAATATCTGCCAAGCAAGTATTAACTTATTATGTGCCTGGCACACAATAAGCACTGAATGTCTGCTAAATAATAATACGAACCTGAAAGTGCAAATGGGGTTCTTGATACTCTGTGCTCTCCTTTTTGTGTATATTTGAACATTGCCATAATAAAAAGGAAGGGAGTACGTTGTCACTTGCTTCTCTGTTAGCTTAAGAAGGCTCCAGATATGAGATGAGCCTTGGGATGAAGGGATGAGACCCTGTCGTTTGAAAACCTGGCCTAAAACATTGTAGATTTCTTTTATGGGTGAATATTGTGTGTTCATGCCTCATGGCAGAGAAGATGAACAGAGACTGAATAACAATATCTCAGTAATGAGATGGCGGTGCTAATTGCAAATGCTGATACATCCTGCTTGAGAAAACCTTGATTTCCAGCCTGGTTCTATGACTCCACCAAAGCTAGATAATTATCCGGGCAGCACCTGAGACCTTGTTGTCTGTTTATCTTATTGGCTGGCAGCACTCCAGGCCTTTAATGTTAAGCCTCTCCTCTTGTTCCTGGAGTTTCCAGGACGATAATGAAGTGAGGGTGGAGTGCCGTGTGCACCATGACTGGTTAGGAGCCTCAGCCAGAGAACACTCGCTGGAGGGGCAACACCATAAGCTTCAAGGGATCCAGAGCTCTGGAGAATAGAAAACAGCCAGGTGGAGAGGAAGGTGGGAGGTTTGAGGCAGTTTGGTTGTGGGAAACAAGGGGTTGGTTTCCCAGACATCACTTCCACTTTGCTGTGCAACCTTGAGCAAGGCACTTAACCTCTCTGAGGCTTGGAGGTCTTATCTGTGAAATGGGAGTAGTAACACTGGCTCAGACTGCTTCACATACACAATCAGTTTATAAATCTTAAAGTGCTCCGCGGATGTTGTTGTCATCTGGAGATAGTCATCCTTGCAATGACTGTCATCTCCATGAGCAACATGGATTCAGCTCCCTTTCTCCTTTACGCAGAGCCAGCCGTGTGGGTCTCAACGGGAGCCTAGGTGGTCTTGTATCCGGGACAGCCGGAAGGTTCTGCTGTACCACCGCCACCTCGCTCCCTTCGAGGATTTCTTTTAAGCCATTATCAATCATTAATAGCTTATGTGTGATAGGCCCATTAGATAGTTCCCTGCCCTTTTGATCCCCTGCTAGAAGCAAGGTTCTTTTTGATAGGGGTGAGAGTGGACGGCCAGATCGTGAGGGTCGTGGGGTTAGGAGACTTAGCATGGGCATTGTGAGGGAAGGGGAGAGAGGTTCTGGGAATTTAGGGCTCAACACAGAGACACATGGGGTCAGCTTAGAGGCCTGGGGTGTTAAAGGGCCTTTCCCAAGTTTCCTATAGATAAACTTGCTTCTCATACCCTGAATTCCTTTCTCACCATGTCTCACTCCTCAAAAAAATCAAGTTGAAGCAGCTGCGACTCCAGGCCAAAGATACGTCTTGCATTACTGACCTTCTAGTTCTTGGCCCCAGAGCTTACTAATTGGATGTCTTTGGCCAAGTTGCTTCCCTTCGTTGGGTTTCTGTTTCTTTGGCTAGCAGGTGAGAGGGTGGGGCAGGGGCAGCCGCAGAGTGAAGTTATTGGAGGCAGGTGTGAACAAGGGGTTTTGAGGGCCTGGCATTGGTGAGTGGGGGAAACTTGGTGCCTGGAGCTGCAGACACACAGCTCCTGCCCTGCATGTCTCATCTCAGACAACTCCACGAGGACTGGAACAGCCTTTCTAAGGCTGCTTTTCCTTTCCCTTCCTTTTTTTTTTTTTCCTTTAATTAATTTAAACTTTTTTGATTAAGTGACATCTTTCATCACTCCTGGCAGCTGCTGAGAGACAAGATAATTTTTAGGTGCATTGACACTATATGATTAGGACAAGTGCAATAAATAACAGATGAAAAGATGACTCTCAGCAACCTGAAGCCCCCCCCATCTCTTCAATCCACCCCCTACCATCTCCCAAAATGAGCCCCAGGTAGATGCCTTCTCCTGTTACTCAAGGAGCTCCATGGAGCGTTGGTGCCTTCCCCGTCACAAGGTAACGAAGATGATGGTGTGGGAAATTCTGCAGTTGTCCATGAACTGCAGCTCTGCTGTGAGGCCCAGGGCTCTATCAGAGCTGCCCATTTCTCCCTGGTGGAAGTGCTTAATTCTCTGTCCCTAAAGCTTCTTTAGAAGTCCGCTAGTCTGAACTTCTTCACTAGGGTGCTGGAGCCCACTCACGGGCAGGGTTTAGCCGGGCAGGGCGTGGAGCACAGGGTCCCCGGGCCAGTCCCTTCCGGCCGGCCATGAGCGTCTCCTCCACCTCCCTGTGGAAACTGTGAAAATGCCATCTTTTTCTCTGTGGGCCACGCTGTGAAAAGGGTGGAGAATCACTGCTCATCCACAACCATGTCCCCAGGGAGGATAGGAATTAAGCCACCCCAGGGAATGTGAAATCTGTCCTTAGCTCTTCAAAATTGCCAAGGTCCCACGCTCCTCCAGAATGGGCCTTGTCACCCCTTCTTCATATTAACCAGGAATGTTCACAGGGCTCAGCCTAAGCCACCTGTCCTCTCTGGGTGACGTCTGCTTCCCCTGGTTCCACCCTGCCTTGGTTGAAACCTCCCACATGTTCCTTTTCTCAGAGTGAATGATGGCCTCTGCTTGGGAGCACCTCCACCCAGTCCCAAGGGATCCTCTAGTCAGGCATTTTGTGTGGCGTGGGGACGTACCTTGTGTATTTATAATTAGTATTTATTAGGCAGGATCAAATCAGTGACACTCAACCATGTACAATCCCGAGTAGTTATGTGACTGGAAGGCAAGCATCTCCTCCACTTCAGAGGCCCAGCTCGCTGGGCGTGCTCCTTCCAAGGTGCTCGGGAAGGATGGATGAGGTTCCTTGGGTAGCAGAAGATTAAGTGGACAAATGTATATTAAGATAAATGATGCGTTTTGTCAGCTTCCGGACGATTGCTTGCTAAGTGGGAAGAAACGAAGCGATTGAGATTCCCATTGAAAGCTTGCACACTTTGTGGCTGTTTTTTATGGCGGTTCTTTGTGAAGAGCTAAGCTTGAAGGATGGAGAGGGAACTCTGGAAAAAGAATGGCTCTGGGATTGTAGGGAGGGACCCATGTCCAGACACATTCCTAGTTTCGTTTCCCCTCAATTGACTTAGCACAGTGCTAAGGACATAGTAGATGTTCCATAAACACATTGATAAACTGCACAGGGGAACTTACTTTGTGTGGAGAGGGGTACTCCCTGCCTCAGCTTCCCCACATGAAAACCAAGGCTTGCTGGCTTACATTCCTTGGAGGATACATGAGCTACTCCGTGAGGGAAATTGGGAAAAAATTGGGGAAGGGTGCAAACACTTTCTACTGATCCAAGCCACTTTTTAAATATAATGTATTTTTATTTTTTATTTTGAAATAATGATATAGTCATAAGAAGTTTCAAAGATAGTACAGAGAAGTCCTTTGTACTCTTCATCCAGTTTCCCCCGATGCTTACTTTGTATGTAACTATAGTACAATATCGAACCAGAAAACTGACATTGGTACAATGTGTGTGTCTAGCTGCGTCATTTTATTACACATAGATTCTTGTGATCATAATACAGAGCTATCCCATAACTGCAAAGTTCTCCCTTGTGATAGACCCACTACCCTGTTCTCCCCCCACTTATCCCTAACCCCACATAAACACTAATCTGGTCTCCATCTCTATAATTTTGTCATTTCTAGAGTGTTATATAAATGGCTTTTTCATGCCTTCCCGTAGGTTACATTTTTTAGAGCTCCATTTTGATTTATCTCTAGGGTTTTTTGAGTATATCTCTTTGTATAGCTCTTTTGGTGGTTGCTGTAGGCATTATGTGATTTATACATAATTTATCATAGTTTACTGGTGTTCCAGTTTGCTAATGCTTCCATTATGAAAAATACCAGAAATGGATTGGCTTTTATAAAGGGGATTTATTAGGTTACAAATTTACAGTTCTAAGGCCATAAAAGTGTCCAAACTAAGGCAGCAACAAGATGATACCTTCATGAAGCACAGCCGATGGCGTCCGGAACAGCCATGTCAGCTGGGAAGGCACGTGGCTGGTGTCTGCTGGTCCTTTGCTCCTGGGTTGGGTTTCAAAATGGCTTTCTCCAAAATGTCTCTGGGCTTTTGTCTTAACTCCTCTCTCTCAGCTCCTGTGTGTCCTTGCTTGTTCTCCCAGGGCATTTCTCTCTAAGAGTATGGGGGTCCTCTCTTAGCTTCTCTGGGGCAACCTCTGGGCTTTACCTCTTAGCTTAGCATCTCCAAACATCCTTCTGTCTGGACCTCCAAGCATCTTAAGTGTCAGCAAGCATCTGAGTCAGCTCTTGAGCTCTCGGAAGTACTCCAGTGGACTAATCAAGACCCACCCTGAATGGCGGGGTCCACACCTCTATGGAAATGATATAATCAGAATTCTCACCCTCAGTTGAGTGGGTCGCATCTCCATGGAAACATTCAATCAAAAGTTTCCGCCCCTTAAGACTGGATTAAAAGATAATGGCTCTTCTGGGATCCATGACAGTTTCAAACCAACACAACTAGTATTGACATTTTACCAGTTCAAACGAAGTGTAGAAACATATCTCCTTTTATTTTCTAAACCCTCCCCCATTTATTACATAATTGCCTTAGATATTTCGTCTTTGAACATGAAAACCATATCAGTATTATAATTTTTGCTTCAACTGTCAAACAATTTATGAAACTCAAGAGGAGAAGGAAAACCTATTGCATTTACCCATATATTTGCTCTTTCCATTCTCTTTCTGGTACTCCAAGCTTACTTTCATCATTTCCTTTTTGCTTAGAGAACTTCCTGTAGTCACTCTTTTAGGGTCAGTCCGCTGGTGACAAATCCTCTCAGTTACCACCAGTCAGGGAAGGAACCCTTTCTTCCACACTTGGCCTTTTCTGGCACCACCCAGCAGGGCAGTTGGGGACCTTGTTACAGCCCGGCCATGGGGGAAATCTGGGGTCCCCCTTCAGCCTTGGCTGGCAGATTTGGAGGTGGCTGCAGTTGTTCCATGGTACTTGGCTAGAGTAGTTATTGTCTAAATATTTTCTGTTTTGCGAGGCTGCCCCTTTCCTGATCCTTTGGCTACAGAGAGCAAGCCTTCTTTGGGGCTTTTTCATTTTTGAAATGCCCAAAAAGCCGGAACGTGCCACCATGTCACTCCTCTGATGCCGAGGTCTCTAGCCGGTCTGCCTTCTTCTCTCCACCTTCCAGAGTCTTTTCATGCTTTTTTTGTAGATGACATCCAGGGCACTTAGTGGGAGGAATAGGGAAAAGTAAGTCTCCCCCGCTGTTCTGGAATCCGAAGTCTCTATGCCACTTGATTTTATGAGTTCTGTCCATGCTTCATTTCTTTCTGCTAGCTTGTCAAGTCTCATTCATTCCAACGTAGTATAGAGAACTTTTAGCTCAAAAACCTTCTGTTTTCATAGAGAAGGGCTCCGACTTCTGAAATCTTATGTTAATATTTCTAGACTTTTCCAGAGCAACAGTTATAACATCACATAATTAGCCTAGTGTCATCAGCATAACATATCATTCTCCCAGCTCTTATCTCTTTTGCTTCCTATTTCAAAAATGCTAACCCCAGGTATATTTGACCAGTGCCCATTCACAACCACAAAATTAATTTATTCTACCTGTGCTAACACTTCTATTCTTGTCCTATGTGTTAGTTTCTTTAATTGATGGCTACTGTTCTTTTTACACTTTTATTAGGGTATATGATTAAAAATGCTTATGCCAGGTTTGTCCTTCTGTCTTCATGATAATTGTTAGTTTTTATAACACTCTTTAGATAAAACACCCTGTTGAGGCAGCAAAAACAAGGGGCTTTGAACTAGGATACTTGGGTTTTTCCCCTAACCAGCTGATCATTTCATTTCTCTGCACCTCAAATTCCTCATCATTAAAATGAAGGAGGTGGAATTAGTTGGACTTAGAGCTTCCTATGGAGTGCTTGAACAGTCTTTATGTTCGGGCTACTCACCTCTAATAAAGTCAAAGATACAATCAGACCAGCAAGCTGAGAACAAACATGTAGATGGACAGGACGTGAGGAATTTTCTCAAGACTCCTGGGTACCATCATGGGTTTCTCACCATAATTTTAATTTTCATTGACAGTTGTGCTTGGAGCAACACCCAATTTATAAGTGGCTTCTGTCTGTTTCTTTCCCTTAAAGTTAAGATGTCTTAATCACAGGTCCTCTTTCTCCCCTTTGCCTCTTCCTGGAAGTCTCCCCACGACTCCCTGCTACTCTTCCCTTCTGGAAGCGGAAGTGCTCACCTTATCCAGGTGACTCACCTGTGCTCCCTCGATGCCTCCCAGGGCTCCCGTGCCAAATGCAGGAAACAGGAGCTAACCCAGGGCGTGCTGTCCCTCAGAGCAGACAGACGCCACTCGGGGTGATGCCAAGGGTACCTGTCGTGGCCAGGAAGAGATAGAAATAGGCCAGGGAAAAAATGGAGCAAGTGGGGAAAGCAGAGCATGCAGGAGCACCAACGAAGGGAAGAGATGGATGACCAGAATGGCTCAGGGAGATGGGAATGCAAACAGAGTAGAATTTTCTAGCGAGTGATATGACTCATCTTCACCTGTCGGTCGCCAGGCCTCAGCAAGCTGGCGGCTGTTTCCTCGCACAGACTCTGGGTTGTTTTTAGCCGCCAGCCAGGGATGGTGGGATTATGTATCCTGCTCCCATTAAAACATGTCCAAGGGATGGGTCCCTTCTCCAAAGCAGCATGGCTTGGCCAGTCACGAAGCCCGTGTCGACTGCAGACTCTGCAAGTCCTTAGCTCCTTGCAGGACACTGTTTTAGCAGCCCCATGCCCCCATCAAGAGTTCCTCAAGGAATTTGACCCCTGGGGGAACTTGGTGCATGATGAAGTTTTCATTTCCAAGGGACCATGATTTCCACGGATCACTTTGTGCAAAGGAATCCAGAACCGACTGCGTTTAAAGTGAGTGAGGAGGACACGTGCCTGGAGCAGAAAGCAGATGGGCCAGGATGAGTGTATGTGCACACTCAGCATACATATGTTTTCCAGGGATAACGCCAGCCACGAGGATGGCTCCCCTGTCTTTCCTTTCTCCTTGCTGTCTTCCACCGCCACATGGATTTCTCTCTCTCTTTCTCTCCTTACACTCCTCTGCAGGAGTCTCGGTCACTCTCCGGAGGCTTGTTCTGCCTACTGGGGAGGATCCTGGTCAGTGTGAACCCCACTATCCTCCCCGACTGTGTGTGCTGAGTGTTCCCCAACCTCCTAAACCTGATGGGATGTCAGCAGGTCCCACCATCCAGAAAGAGCAGAATCCCACCCTCAGTCCCAGACCCTCCCTCCCAGTGAGCAAGACGTAGGAAGGAGAGCAGACCTTGCACTGTGTTGTTACAAAAAGGGTGAAGAATTGTGAACTCACGGGCAGAGTCGGACCCCCGGAACCTTTGGGGACCAGGCACTCAAAAGGCCAGTTTAGGGAGCAGAGAGACTGGAGGTGGGGGTGGGGTCACCAAATGTCACGATTCTATTTTCCTCTGGACAAAAATCACAGATAATTATTACAGAATCCCTGCTCCTTCTGGAGGTTAAAATGGCTCAGCTGTCCGTTCAGAACCATTAAGGACCCTGAGAAATGGAGCAGGGACACAGTCACCTTCCCTGCCCTTTTCCTCCGGCCCTGGGGCTCGCTGGAGGCAGCAAGAGCTGCTGGCAGGGGCCTTCCTGCTGCTTCTGAAACTGGCCATGGGGTGATCTGGCCACTGTTTCACTTTGCAAATGGGGGTCCAGAGGTCTGCTGAGATTGCTGAGAATTCCAATAGGAGTAAGCCAGCAGAGCCCCCAGCAGATGTTGGGTGAGGGCAGCAAAGGACCGGGCTGTGTAGTAACCAAGCAAGCCTCTCGGGTCTGCCCTGATCTCCGTCCTGCACCCTCTGCCATTGTGCCTTTAAATCCTTCCTTGGAGCCGAGAGCACACTACCCTTCTCAAGTGGTGTCCTTGGGGGCTCCTGCAGGAGACATAGGGACCCTGAAAGGCGAGGAGCCTGTGAACTCGGGTCACCTCCCTCCCACCCACCCAGGTTTCCCTTGGAGCTCTTGTCTGGGCCACAAGGGGCCCTTCTGGGGCCTAAGCCTCCTTCATGGTCCAGCACGGCCCTGGGTCCACAGCACCCAGGACCACCCACACTGGCCAGCCCCTCCTCCTTCACTCGTCAGCTCTGCCAAGCTGCCCCAGGCCGACTGCCCCCACAGGGCCACCCACCCCCATGGGAAGAGCAACTGAGCGACCACATGGGGGACCCTCCCCTCCCTTGCTGCAGCCCCCTGCCCCACTCCGTACCTTCCAGAACATCTTAGACCCTTGGCTTTCCCACCAGGTCCTCCTGAGCCCTAGCCGGCAGGCAGACCCAGACTCCTAAGAACTCAGTCCACCCTCCCAGGCAGATATTGGGGGCACCTCGTGGCCATCCAGGGATCTGGCCTCTGGCCTGCATGGCTTAGCCCACCTCCCTACCCCCCTGCCCATGTCAACCTCAACAGTTAGCAACGAATCCAATCCAGCACCTGCCAGAGGAAATGGCCAGGACTAACTCCTCTAAATTACCCATAAATGATTGATTGACTTGGGAGAGACCAAAGAGCCAGGAGTCAGCGTGTCTGGGTTCTTGTCCCATTCCAGCTACTGGCTTACAAGTGTCCTTGGGCAAGTTACAAACCTCCTGTGTGTCTCTTTTCCTCATTTGGAGTAATAGTAGCCAACATTCATTGAACACTTATTAGACTTGATTTTTCATACATTCGGGGAACAAGTTTGGAATGTCCACAGCATCAGAACAGATAAGAGATCAAAGCAGCCTGTTCTCACACTGGGGTGTCCCAGGTAAATGTCAGCCCCGCTCACACACGCCATCTCATTTCAATCCTCACAACCATGTGATGCAGGTATTGGCATTATCTTCCTAGGATCATTATTCCCATTGTTCCTCTTCTATAAATTCAGAACTGAGGCTCAGAGAAGTTAAGTAACTTGCCCAAAGTCACACAGCTGGAAGAGACACCAGGAAAGGTGAGCCTCTGGTAGGATACCTGGTGGGAAGGTTGGACAGCTTCTCTGGTTTGCAGTGGTAGAACCACCACATGGATCCAGGAAAGGAGACACGGCAGTGCTCCCTCCCTACCCTCTGTCAGGCCAGGGCTCCCAGCTCTTTGTCTCAGGATAAAGTCAGAACCCAGGTCCTTTAAGGCCACACCTAACACTAGCTCCTTCCAGGTACTGTCCCCGCATAGCCAGTGCAGAAGCTGGGCAGTTTCATGGACGAGACAAGCTGGGGGGAGGAGGGGTTGTCTGCACCAGCCGTAGTGCCCCGGACCCTGTTAACTTCTATCACTGGCCCCGCCCCAGGCTAAACCAGTCCAAGGTGAACACTGAGGGTCCTGCCAGGTTAGTCCAGAGCCTGGACCAGAAGGCAGAAAGGCAGAGAAGGAGCTGGCTGCACGTGGGAGCTGTGATGCTGGCACTCTCCCTCTCCGTCGCAGCCTGACCCCCAGACACAGGTACCTGGTGTCCCCGGGCACTTGTCCTTTGAAACTTAAAAGGCATTTCTCACCAACAGCATCCCATGGTGGCCCGTGGACAGACCAGTGGTTTTCTCGCCACCTTCTTAGTTGCAGAGTTGGAGGGAAATGCCCCAAAGTGAAGTCCCTGAAAGTGGCGAGGAAGCATTAGTTGTGGTCAATCCCCAAGCAATAAGCCCTAGGATCTCAGGAGCCTCTGATCACACACATCTTGCTTCATAGCTGGGGAGATCTCAGGAGCCTCTGATCACACACATCTTGCCTCATAGCTGGGGAGATCTCAGGAGCCTCTGATCACACACATCTTGCTTCATAGCTGGGGAGAAAAGGCACTGGACTGCGTGCAAGGTCCTCTCTCTGCCATTCATCTCAGTCATCTCCAGTCCACAGAAAATGCTCAATAAATCATGTCACCTTTTTTTTTTGATACAGGGAATAAATAAATATCTTGACCAATATCTAAATAAATATAAATTAACAGTTACCTATGGAATGGATATAATGCATTTTCAAACCATAGAAATCAAGAGGTGGGGCTGTTTGGGAGGGAAAAAAACAGCATGTGGACCTAAGTTTCTTTTATTTGTTGAATATGTACCAACGTATCTATCCAAGGGGCAATATTATGGAGTAAGAAGATGAGGCCTTACTGAGAAAAGACCTTGAAAAGTATGCAGTTCTGCCCAAATATAACTAATTAAAATTTCGGTGAAATTTATAATGTAAGCTAAGGGGCTGAGAGAAAGAAACCTTAAAATCAGCCAATTCTTGGGCCCACCCAATGCTTTTTTGTGGGAAGGAAGAGAGGGAGGAAGGAAGGCAAGCAATTTCATAAATCACAAATGACAGTCCTGCTCTACTTCCACCCCCATCCCCTCCTTGCACCCCTTCCCCTTTGCTGTTTGAAATGTCATATGAATTTATTGCTCCCGCCACATGAAGTCAACTGAGATGGAAATGTTAATTTATTGGATCAGACATGTGTCAACCTGCCTCTGATAAAATGCACCTCTGCGGCACGCCAAAGCCCACTGTCACGAAACCACTTAGTACACCACTGTGAAACTGCTGTGTTTGAGGTTTTCTCGCTGCTCTGGCTGGCTCTGGCCCCTGTCCTGCCATCCCTCCAAGCTCATATCTGTTGGAGGTGGGGTGGGATCTGTGAGCCCATTTAGTAGTAGGAGTAGAGTCCTGGAAGCTTTTTGAGGAAAGTCCTGTTGCCCCTTCATACCTTTGATGAGGCTCTTGGTCCTTTCCCACCTCTGTCTTTGCTCACAGTTGCTCCTTCCACCTAGAAGACCCTCCATCGCCACTGAAGCAGTTTAAAACCCTACCCATCCTTTAAGACCCAGCTCAAAGCCAACCCCTCCACACAGCCTTCCCTCCTTCGAGCTGGAAGTGAGCTTTCCTTCCTCTCTCTAGCACTAGGCACTTCCTGCATCCTGCATCCTACCTTATTCCACCATTATATGAATATATTGTCTGCCTCTCCTGCTGAATAGTGAACTCCTGAACATTTGAGACCGATGAATTTTTTTAATCACCCCATATATGTCCCTGCACTCAATGCAGTGCCTTGCACAAAGGAGATACATCATGGTGGGATGGAGAGGGCATGGGATTTGGAGTTGGACTGGCTGAAGTTCAAATCCTTTGCTAGCTGTGGGACCTTGGGCAAGTCGCTTAACTTCTCTGAGCTTTGGTTTCCTTACCTGTAAGAAAAGGACAACACTAGTCACTCACGTGGTGAGAATTAAATGAGTTACTTGTGTCTACAAGTGGCAGTCACGCAAAATATATGTGTCTCTTTTTATTCTCCTCACCCTGCTGAACCCCACCAATTTCAATATTTCTTTTGAAAGGACTAACACCTGTAGAACGTGACCTTCCATCTCCTTCACGGTTCTGCACTTGGGAATGGGGATTTTACTGAGATGATCAAACAGTTAAGTCACATATGTGCCATGGAAAGGACATCAGCTTCCTGTGGATGGCTGAATTTTGACACCTGTTCTTAGTGGGCGACATGAGTACACATGACAGAAGGTGAGAGAAGGGCCATCCACGTTTAAGAAGGTTTGCAAATTGAATATTAACCAAGTTCAGCCTGTGCCCTTATACCTAGTTGGGGGGCTTTCCACCCCTGGCCTCAAATGAAAGCCTTTGTCCTTTGAGAAGTTGGGAGTGGTTCTGAGGTGCAAAGCAGCTCTCTGCCCACACACTACCCCTCTTTGAGGGCCATGGGGCTGCTCACTTAGCAAAGGCTCTGAGAAGTCCTACAGCAAAGAATTCTTTTCATCTGTGTTTAACGTAGTGTTTCCCAAGTTTATTTGACCAAAGAACCTTCTCTTTTTTTTTCATGTAATACCCAGTCATTTCCTGTCATTTCCAGTGAGAACTGTTCAGTCAAATGATCAAAATTTGAGAGATGCTGGCCTATCTTGCACTGTATTAAGATCACCTCTGATGATCTTGATTTCTTTAATTGTTGGCAATGTCTTGGATGGCCTCATTCAGAAGTGAAACCATAAGCTCTGAGCTCGTATCTATTTCGGGGGTGGGAGCAGTCCGTGAGTTTATTTAGTAATAGGACTAGAGTTCTAGAAGATTCTTGAGGAACGTGAAATAAGAATATAATAATAATAATAGCCAACATTGTTTGAGCGCTTACCTGGCTCTGTGCTAAGCTCTTTACATGCATTGACCCACTTCAAACTCACAACTGCTTTAGAAGAGTGATCTGCTTTATAGAAGGGAAAACTGAAACTGAGAGAGGTTAAGTAACTTGCAACCAGGTCACACAGCTATTAAGCAGTTGAATGTAAAACCAGATCTCTGACCCCCAAGCCCCCTCACACTTACCCACTACTCTGGGCTACCATTTCAGTTCTCACCGCAGTAACAGCCATAGCAACCAAACCTCCATCCTTGTTAATTGAGGATAGCACGTGGGGTTAAAGAAGCAGAATAAAGAAGAGTGAGTCACAGCAAATAGTCATGGAGTCTAGAACGAGACCGGGATGGCCTCCTCTGCTGGGGGAAGGGAGAGGCCTCCGGGGCATCGTGGGCTTAGCTCATCCTCAGCACATGCACACACACGCACACGTGTGCACACACACACACACCCTTAAATTGAAACAGGCCCTTTTCCTGCCCTGATCCTTCTCCAGGCCTGGGCTTCTCACAGCAGGGACCACATCTTCTTCATCATTGAGTCCCCAGTGCCTAGCTCGGTGCCTGGTAAACTTAGTAAATGTTTCTGGAAATTATCAAAGCCTGGGCCCTCCAGAGGGCATCTGGCTGGACTAGAAGAAGCCTGTTAGATACTGGGCAGAGCTGTGGAGTCAGTCGAGGCAGACCCTGGAGTTCTACTGTGGAAGTCGGAGGTGGTGATGGGCAAGAAGTGGCCCGAGCTGGGTGCTTGCCCCAGGGTAAGGCTGCTCGTTCCCCAGCCTCTCGCTGGGTGTGGGCAGCCCTGAGCCAGAGATGTGACTGTAGCCAGAAGGTGGTGATCCTGGCTCCAATCAGGTAAAGGCCATGGGATCCCTGGCTGCTCCACCTCGTTACCTTCCAGAGGAATCGCCCAGGGCTCCTGCACCTCCAGTTACCTGTAGGACTCTGGACTCGGGTCAGCTCAGGAGATGCTGAACTCAGACCCAGTGGGCAACTGTGTTCTGAGTTCTGGGCTCTGCTCTCCAAGGCATGGAAGGAGCCAGGTACATTTGACATCATACCTGTATGTGTGTGTGTGTGTGTGTGTGCGTGCTCCACGAGCTCCTGTTACACACGGGTGCACACACACAACCTCATGTTAGCAAGACACCCTGGAGCACTGGAGAGTGCCTTGTGGGAACCTCAACCCTGGATATCCATCTAACTCAGACAGATGTTGCACGTCTCTTTCTGCCTCTTAGGTATTTTCTCTTCCTGGCTATTTTGCCTTTTTATCCTCCTTTCTATTTTTCAATTGGCTTCTCTAGAAATTCTCCCTTGTCTCTTTCCTTCTCGTCCTGTCTCTTCCCCCTCTGAGTGTCCTCACCCACTCTCCTATCTGTTATTCGATGGACCACAAGAACACGCTTCCATCCCAGCTTCTGAATTCGACCCTGGCCGCCTCACTGACCTCTAAGACGGCTCCCCTGCAGGCCCCTTCCAAGCCAAGCCGCTGTCCTGAGTCACCATTGTTAAAATGAAATGTCCAGCTTCTCTTCCAAGCAGAAGTGCTTTGCAGCTTTTCTCCAAGCCCATGGACGATGGAAATGAAAACAAGCAGCAGCACTAGCAAGAATTAAATCATGAGAAGGAAAAATGGAAACCAGTAACAGCCTCTGGAACCCTGTGATTTGATCAGCCCAGGGCTGGTCGGGAGGCACCAGCTCCACAGATGGTGGCTACTGGTGGGCAGCACACAGCCCTGGGCACCATGCACGGTTGGAGGTGTCGGCTCTCACCCAGTCCAGCCTGCTCCAGTAACCATTCACCGTCGCTGCTGCATCTTCCTCCTGGTGCGCTCCTCCCTTACTGCTCTCTTTGCCCACATGCCTCTCTTCATAGTTCTGGTCAACCTGCTTTACCCCTGACCCTCTCTTTCTTTGCACCCCGATCCCCTGCCCTCCCCTGCCACCCCAATCTGATGCCCTTAGGGACTTTCCTCTGTCCAGTCTGCTTCTCTTATTGCTCATTTCTCTCCACTTTCTCTTACTCCTCCCAGATGACCTCCAGGTCTCAAATTCCCTTGAGTTTAAAACATATTGTCAGTTGTTTCTTTCAAACAACTTCCTGGGATCAGCATCTTAATAAAATTGTGACTCCTTTGTCGTCATTTACCTTTAGCTCAAGGCCCCTAAGTGGCCGGGCTTTGGATAACTGGTTCAGGTGTGGCTCTGCCCAGAGCACTGGGTCTCAAGTATGGCTGATGTTAGTCACGTAAAAATGCTGACACGGACACGCAGAGAGGGGAGCCCCACCTGTGCGTCCCCCTCTGTCTTCTAGTGGTGCTTGACTTGGCTGCAAGGGGGTCCACGCAGGTGAGAAGGGCATTGGTAACTGGAGACGGTGCTCCGTGCTGATGCAGCCTCCCTCCCAGGGCCAGGACCTTCTAATTCAGTTAGAAATCACATCTCCCTGAAAAGGCCCTTGAGAAGTGAGCGATGCTAATGCTGAGAATCTCAGGAACTGCCTGGAGAGTTCCTTTGTGCAGGAGCCATCTTGCCGGGCCCTTTCCCCCATACGTGGCCACCTCCGTGGCCTGTGGTGGAGGTCAGTGTGGAGACGGCAAGGGGTGGCTTTCCCGGAACAGACTTCCCTCCAGCCGTTTGCTCACCAAACATCTATCGAGGGTCCTGCATGGGTGGGCACGGCTTGGAGCTGGTGGAGGAAGGAGTCGTTACTCAGATCACTAGTTCAGTAGATTCCTAACGACGGGCTCCCTTTCCGGACTCTGGGTCCCTGTGGGATCCTCGGAGGGGATGACCCTGCTCGGCCCTGCCCGGCCGTGGACCCTCGTCATCAGGCTGCTCTTCTGCGGGTGCAGGCTGCCTGCGATTTCAGGGGCACACCTCACTGCTGCCCAGGGCGGGAATTCTTTCACCCTCGGATGGGGTCCTCCGCATTTCAGAGAGAAACACTAAGAAGTACAAATTCAGCTACTCCACGGAGAGTGGTCTCTGGAATTTAATTTTACGATAAGGGGTCAATGATGAACGCCTGGATCCTTCTTGAGAGCAGGGGGGATTGACTTAGTTAATAGTCCAGTTATAAAAATGTGCTTCCATCAGTTGTAACAAATGCACACACCAGTGCAAGCTGTTAACAATAGGGTAGCGTATGGGGATCCTGTATTTTATGCATGATTGTTCTATAAATCCACACCTTCTTTAATAAAAAAAATAAAATAAAATAAAATAAATTTTAAAAAAAGAGAGAGGGGTCGGGGGGAACTTGGCTGAGGTGGGGCCTGAAGGAGGGTAAGGAAGAACCCAGGAAAACAAATCCCGCCCACGACACATTTTTGCCCAATTAGGCCAGGATTTGAGGGCTGGAAGGGAGAGGAGCTCCCGTGGTCTGACCCACATACCCACCCCAAAGCCAGGACCGTCCCAGGAGGCCCTGACCCCAGCCTCGTGATGGTGCCTGCTTAAAGTGAGCTTCAGGGACCACCCCACAGTCCCGATCAGTGGAACCGAGGTGTGGAGCTGGGCCCAGGAGCAAGACCTCTGCTTGCAAGGAGTTGGCGATGCCCCCCAGGCTGAGTCCCCAGGGGAGGCGGGTGTCCGCCACCCCCTGCTAACCATGCTGTAGCCTCAGGCGCTGGCCAGGCTGAGCCTGATGCAGACCCCCAACTGCTCTTTTGGAAGCTGTGGACCCCTACAGAAACATGCATTTAAGTGTGCATCCCAAACTCTGCATATGATTTTACATAGCCCAGGGCAGGGGATTAGGGGGGTCATTCTACAGACTAGAAAACTGAGGCCCAGACAGACAGAATGCCTTCCTCCAAGTCTAGGCCTTTCAACCCAAACCAGGGCTCTTTCATCGCCCCAGATCTACCTCGAGTCATATACTTTGTTTAACTACCTGTCTTAGGACACAGAGCCAGGCTACCAGCCTAGATTTCCCCAGGCAGAACCTGTGTCCCATCCTCAGCCTCCATCAATAAACTGCAATTTTCTGGAACCTGCACCCCAATTTGGGGGTGCAGAGGACATGGTCACCTCAGATAGGGCCATGACCCCACCCTGCAGGACACCGGTGGGCCCTCAATCAGCAGGGGTTGCAATGTTAGGGGAGAGAACAGAATTCTCCTCTTCTAGAATGTGGACTCCACAGCCAGCTTCACCCACCCTGGATTGAGGGCGGCTGGCACTGGGCTTGGGCTGGGGCCTGTAGGCTGGTTGTCGTGGGTGCCGGAGGGATGCCCTGGGCCAAGGTCCTCTCTCACCGTCTCTGCGTCTCTTCCAGGCCCCAGTCCTGCCCACGTAGAACTTGATCAGCCTGGTTCCGGGCACTGCCCTGCTCTTCCCAGTGAGCCACTTGACCATGGCCCTGGCCCTCGGGGAGCCAGGATGACTCGCTGGCGTGGCCACCAGTGTCAGGAGAAAGCGTGTGCGTGGGGCGGGTGGGGGCGTTGGTGGCGGTTGACACGGAGAGTGAGTGCCGGGAGATTCAAGAGCCAGAGAGACCCAGAGGGACAGGGAACCGCTCCCACTAACTACACCTCCCTCCACTCCCCGCTGCTGCATTCCTTCCTCCACCCTTGCCCTCTACTTTCCTCCCAGCTGCCGCTGTTAATTCATGTGAGAGATTGGACCGGGAGATGTGGCCAGTCCTTCCCCTCGGCCGTAATGAGGGAGGCGGTGGGAGGGATGGCGGGGTTGATTGGGGCCGCCTTCGTTAGAGAGAGTTTGTGTCCTGATGGAGGAGAAGCTCGTCTTTGCAGAGCCGTGTGCTCAGGCTGCCTCCTCTCTGCTCAGGTCCCTAACTGGTTGTCTGGGTCCTGAAGCAGGTTGTGTATTGGGCTGACATTGGAGTGGGTGGACGGTGTTGCTTTGGGGACCCAAATTTCCCAAGTCCCTTTCTGTGTATCCTCTAAGCAATGAGGAACAAAAGTGATTTTTCAGTTGCCCACGGTCCCTCTTTAAGCAAGGTTTCTGGACTCACCTTGTGAACTTAAAACCACGGAAAGGTGGGTTAGCAATGGGCAGATACAATCTGTTAAACATCGAACAGCTACCTACGGTGCGGGACAGAAGTAGGACACGGGAATCGGAGCGGAATTCAAATCCCAGCTCTAGCCCTCACTAATTCTGGGGGGCAAGGAACTTAGCCTCTCCAAACCTGGTTTCCTCAGCAGGGGAAAATAACACCCATTTCTTAAGATTGTTGTGAGGATTAAATGATATTTTATACTTGAAGCTCTTTGAGTGGTGCTGGAACTAGGTACATCCCAGTGAGTGCACTGAAATCTAGTCTCCCCTCTTGCCTAAGTGTGCAAGATACACTTAGTTCATGCAGATCTGGTGAATTCAGTGAAAAATGCCCCTAACAGCCGAGGAGGCACACTGTGTAAAGTGACTACCAGGGTTGAAATCCACATCAGCAGTGAGATCACAACTCCATCTGCCTTTAAGTAAAACTCTTAGCTTGTTTTTCTCAACCCAAATGGTTAGAAAATTTAAAGCTTAGCAAAAAAACTTTACAGGGAACTTACAAATATTTACAAAACATGTTGTAATATTTTCTGTGCAACTGGCTTTGCGACCATTTTAATGAGATAATCTGCCCAATTAACTGAACAATTAGATCCTTTTTATTGTGGTAACATAAATATATAACATAAAATTTGCAATTTTAGCCATTTTTTAAGTGTACAACTCAGTGGCACTAATTACATTCACAATGTTATCCTATTGTCACCACCATGTATTATCAGAACTTTTTAATCACCTAGACAGAAACTCTGTACCCATGAAGCAATGAATCCCCATTGCTTTAAATCTTCTGCCGACCCCTGGTAACCTCTAATCCACTCTCTGCCCCTATGAATTTGCTTATTCTAGGTATTTCATATAAGTAGAATCATACAGCATATGTCCTGTTGTGTCTGGCTTATTTCACTCAGCATAATGTTTTCAAGGTTCATCCATGCTGTAGCATGTATCAGAACGTCATTCCTTTTTACAGCTAAATGATATTCTATTGCATGGATATACCACATTTTATTTATCCATTCATCCATCAATGGACACTTGGGTTGCTTCCGCCTTTTGGCTATTGTGAATAGTGCTGCTATGAATAGTAGTGGAGAAATATCTGTTTGTGACCTTGTTTTCAGTTATTTAGGGTATATACCTAGAAGTGGAACAATTAGATAACTTTTTAAAAATTTCTTTCTTAGCTGAGAAAACTTAAGGACAAGAAAGAAAAAAACCTGGTCAATGTCCTAAAGCAAATTAGAGGCCAAGCCTTGTCAGAATTTTCCACACTTGAAGTTTCATATTGTTAATTAAATCTCTTAGTCTCTCTCATTTCCCTGTTGAGGAAAAAAAGGGGAGGTTCACCACAGGAGATAGAATTATCTGAGAGAGACATTTTGCGTTTGAGAAGAGGTTAACATAGCCCAACTAGCATGGCCCAACAGTTGAATTCCATCTTGTTACAAAATAAAATTTTTTTCTCCCTTGTTCCTGCCCCCCACCCCCACCATAACTTCCTTTGTTCTCTCCTAGCTGGACTTTAATATTATTTTAATTCTCTCCCCCTTGTTATCACCATGCTAAGACACAGTTAACGTGGTAATGAATGAAATACCTTGCTCAGTTCCTCTACTCATGATCCATCAATAATTAGACTTGAAATTTTTCTATTTTGCCATCTAGAAGAAAATGCCTATGAGGCTCCCAAAACAGAAATCAAGTGCAGCCCATTTAATCCCCAACAAGTAAACAAAGTGATTCTTCCTCCGTGAGATGCCCAACCACATTCATAATTGGATCATTAAAGTACCATAGAAGCTATTATCAATATAAAGAGGAGAAACAAAAGAGAAGAAGGAAGGCGCAGCAGCGTTAGCAGACACACATTTCTTGCGGCTGGGAAAGTAATGAATTGTTACGGGCCAGTGGAATGGAGGGAACATAATGGGAGAGTGTAAAATAACCCAAGGATGGTGGCGTTGCTTCTGAAGACAAGTCTATGAACCAAAGGTCTTTGTGCTTTCTTACCAAGAGACTCCTTTCTTTCCCCCTCGCCATCTCCCCCACCATTTTTAGGAAGATGCTCCTGACAAGCCTTCCTTGGAGTCAATTTCACGGCAGTTCTATCCTACAAGGAGTTAGGAGTATCCTTGATGCTTTGGGAAGCTCAGTGAGGTATAATTAGGGTGCTCATGTTATCCAGTTTACATCTCCATTCCTGTGTAATTATTAATAATGCCCTCTTCCCCTCTAAAAATTGTCCTTCTTTTAATGAGAAATTATATGCTTACACTACATCTAATGCAGGGAGAGTAAAAGAGTGTCAATTGTAAGTCAACACTGATGGACTGATAGTAGCTGCCTAGAGTGCTGTGTTGAGAAGGATTCTGAGGTCTCCTTGTGGTCAGAAAGTAAAGCCATGATGATAGATGAGCAGCACCTGCCGATGGGACAAGAAGGTGAGAGGCAGCATTGCCTGGTGTAGAGGGATGATCACTGACAAAGGTCAGGAGGTCTGGAATTTGGACCCATCCCTGCCCCTGGTTTCCTCTGCCACCTTGGCGCTTGGCCCTGCCCATCTGACATAGCACCAGGTACTTTTTAGGGTCTGTTTCAGTTCTAGATTGTAATCTAATCCTGTGTCAAGTGGAAAATTGTGTTAGATGACATCTGAGCTCCTATCACCCCTAAAATTACCTGACCCTGTGATAATCTCACGAGGAGGTCTTCTCTGCCCAAAAGGGAGGCTCCTTTCACATTGGGACCGATAACAACCATTTCCATGGTGTACTTTGCCATTTAAATATGTAACCACAATCATATGATTTTAGGTTTTATTTTCACCATCCCAATTTTATAGATGAAGAAATTAAAGCTAAGAAAGGTTACGTGACAGGACTCTGGGCCCAGCCTGCCAGTGTTACAAACAGTCTGTAGGGTTTGGGGAACCAACTTAATCTTTCGGTGTTTCAATTTCCTCATCTGTAAAGGAGGGATAATATGATTACATCAAATATTATTGTGAGGATTAAATGAAATAATCCATGCTAGGCGCTTGGAACAGGGGTCGGAATATAGAGAGCATATAATCAAATTAGTGGACAGAAGTGATAGAAGTAGTAATAGTAATAGTAGTTGCTGTTGTGCCCAGCTAGGAAATGGCATAACTGGGACTCTTTGCAGGTCTGGTAACCCCAGAGTCTGTATGGGACCCCAGAGTTCAGTACCTCATCTACCTCAGGATTTATGCACAAGTCAGAAAGAGTAAGCTCAGTGAGGAGAAAAGGAAGGTGGTTTTTAAGGAGATTCTCTTTACCCATCTAGCACCAAGAGAATATTGGTTGGGAAGCCGGCCCTTCTCCCTCCTCAATCTCAGACCATTCCACCCAGGCACGTGAGTGGGAGGGTGAGGCTCGCGGTTCAGGCCAGCGGTGACTCGTGGGCACACAGCGGTGGGGGGATGGACGAAGCTGCTGAGCTGGCAGGAGCCCACCGTCCTCGCACCCCAGGTCGTCTGTCTGCCTCTCTCCCCTTCTCTGAGGCCAGGCAACCTAAGACGTCAACATTTCTTTTGTAACCTGTGCTCTTTACTGGTAGGGTTCCATGCTGGTCAGGAAATTTCCCCTCCATCAGCACATGGCCCGGCCGGGTGTTTCAAAAAAGGTGCTGTCAGTATCACAAGCTGATGCCCAGCCCCGTGTTTTTCCATTTTCAGTGGGTCTGCACAAATTTTTAAGGAATTTGCAAGAAACTCCTCAGTCAGCGAACTCCTGTGTGGCACGGTGAATGCTGAGTGTGCCCAGCTGCCCATCCTCAGGTGGAGAAGGAGGTAGAAGGGATGGGTGGAAGGAGGAAAAAGCAGCTAGAGAGGCTGAGGGGAGAAAAGGAGAGACCGAGGTAGGGTGGGGAGAAGAGACAGAGGAGCGGGAAACTGAGGGCAGCTGAAAGAGTGTGCTGAGGATGGGGGTTATTTTCACCTAGTGTGAGACAGATTCACTCCTTCATTCTTGGATTTTTGGTGTCTTGGCTAAGAATATGTCAACTGAGTGATGTCTTTGGAGCAGAGAGATGGAGAGGAATGTGACACTTTGCAGGAAGCTCAGGGCTGGAGCTGGCTCCTGTGGGGGGTGGGGGTAGGTGCTATGCTGAGCATGCTGGCAAGATCTTGGAGTCAGGCACCCCCACCCTGCCATGTCAGGAGGATTGTGTGTCCTTGCAAATAGAAAGGCTCCACTTTCCATAGCAATCTCTTCTCCTCATCCATAGAGGGATAAAGGGACGTCCCTAAATGGAAGGGGCCTTCCTGATACCTCTGCCAGCACAGTAGGCAAGACAGAGGAAGGGCTTTGAATATTCCAGCAAAAGAGTATGAGGAGTAACCAGGTGCAGCCCTGAGCATTTACGGCACAGAAACACATTTCTCCAGAAAGTTCAGGAGCCCTGGGCTCCCTCTGCCCGCCTCTCTTCCGGTTGTGTTGTAGCCTGTTTGGGGCACTGTCGGCCTGCGGGAGGGTGGAGGGGGCCTGTCTTCCAAGATACTGGACTGGCAGAGGAATGGCCGTGGAGGCTGACTGAGGGCCAGGAAGTGGGGGTGGTTCTCACACCTGAGGAACCCGGGTCCCCACATCGACTGCGTCACAGCTCCCACGGTGAGTTTCTGCAGCCGTGGTCAGCTGAGCCGGGAGCATGATGGAGTGGAAGGAGCATTAAGAGCTGCATCCTTGGCTTCTGCCTCTGGTCCCAAGTCTGCACCCACCTAGCCGGGAGACCCTGGACAAGTCGTTTCCTATATCTGAGCCTCATTTGCATCATCTGTGAAACAGGGAGCTGGGCTGGATGCTCACCAAGATCCGTCCCAGCTCTACAGTTTGATCCCTTTCAGCTGGGCAGAACTCGAGTCCCTCAGGGAACTCTCCAGAGTCTGCCTGCAGGAGCACGCACACCTCCCCCCTATTGTCCACCAGAGGAAGCGGGCTGCTGGGCCCACCCAGATAATCGTCTGCACCACAGGAGGGCAGAAGGAAAGCCCAAGCATAGGGTCAGGAAAAGATGGGTGGCAAATAGTCATCCATCTGGGGCTAAAATCGGCTGCTGGTCATCATCTTCCCCTGAGAGGGGCAGGTCCCAGATCATTGCTAGGTGGAGTGGAAACCTAAAGCACCCAGATCAGGGAATTGGTTAAATAAATTAGGGTGTGTCCATCCCTGCTGCTAGAATGCTAGTAGGTTATCGAAAGCAATATTGTAGACAAAATCGAATAATGTGTTGAAATATTTAGAAGCTGTCATTAAGCAAAAATAGAAGACCTATGATGGATATGATCACAATTTTGGAAAACCAAAGCATACAGGTGCAGAGGAAATAGATGAATCGTAGGTAGCAACATGTTAACAATGGTGTGTTACCTCAAGGAAGTGGAATATTGCTTGTTTTTATTTCCTTTTTTCACCCCTGAGTTTTCTAAATGTTTTATATTTCTAACATGAACCTTTGTTATCTTTGCTACTAGAATATAAAATTATTAAGATTATAAGGGAAAAGGGGGATCAGCTGAGGGAACGCCATGAACACCAGGCTATGGAGGGAGGAGGTGGGAACACAAAACTTTATTCCTGGCCATTTAAGAAAACCGAACCCGAAACTTATACTTTGAGAGCAAGAACCCCTGACCTTTACCCAATTTAACCCAATTTAACCTTTAGCCGCCTGTCTTTAGAGCTTTGGCTTTAAATGCACTCACCTCATTTCTAGCCTGGACCTAATGCTCTCCTCATTTGCAATGCTAAGCTTTTTATCTGTTTTTCCCTCAAAGCTTTGTAGTTCATTTTAAAGACCTTAGTGAAGGCTGAAAGGCACCGCAAGCCTGGATTATTCAATGCCAGTGCCTGGGACAAATGAAAGGTCACAGAAGCGAGCAGGGAATGTTTCCAGAGGATTCCAGAAAGCCAATCTAGGAGGCTCTGGAAACCAAGTAATCATTTAGCCAGAGAGGTCTTATTTGCTTTGGGTTGGGTGTTCCTCTCTGACTTTTTCTCCATGTTGTTAGTGTGTGGGAAACAGATGACCATTTCCCATGGTCTAGAAAGCATATGTGGTGGGGCTGGGAAATGAGCTGAGACCTCTGGAAAAGCATGAAGGTCTCGGATACAGCTCAGAGCTGAAGGTGCAATGGTGAGAAATGACCAGCATGGTTATTTTTAGACCCCTGGTTGAATTTCCAAGTCTCATCATTCAATGAGCAATAAATACAGCTCCCCTCTACAAGATGCCAGGTTAAAATCTGCAAAGTCTAAATATAAGGCAAACCCTTGCCCACAAAGGACTGGCAATCTAGTTGAGGAGGTGAGAGGCAATAAGCCCAGGTAAAGTTAGCACTACAGAAATAATTTACAACAGTGATGCAAGAATTGCTAGAAGGTGATCAGTAAGTGATTAGATGCCAAGGAAATGGCACAGACAGTGAGTGCTCCAAGGCATTCCAAGGAGCTGTGGGGCTGGGAAAAGGAGGCAATTGGGCTGAGCCTTTAAGAATGGGTAAAATCTGAGGAGAAAGGAAGCAGATATTCCAGGCCTGGGGGAAATGATGGCAGATGTTTAGAGTTAGGAGAGCCCAAACTGTATTGGAAGGCCCATGGAAATTACGGTTGCGAAGGTGGTGTCACTCATGTTGGGTAACAAATTGCCTGGATACTTAGTGGCTTAGAAGAATGACTGTTTCTTTAGCTCATAGTTCTGCTGGTTGGTAATTTGGGTTGGGCCCTAGCGGTGGATTCTTTCTGACTGGGCGGGGCTCAGCTGATCGTAGTTGGGCTTGCTTAAGTGTCTGCAGTCCTTGGGGCTCAGCTGATCCTAGTTGGGCTTGCTCAAGTGTCTGCAGTTTATCAGAGGGGCTCAGTTTATTGTAGTTGGGCTTGCTCAAGTGTCTGCAGTTTATCGGAGGGGCTCAGTTTACCGTAGTTGGGCTTGCTCAAGTGTCTGCAGTTGGCTGGTGGGTCAGGAGAGTTGGCTTGTTTATGATGGCCTCGGCTGGAATGGCTGCTATAACCTGGTCCTCTTTCCATGTGATCTCTCATCCCCTGGCAGGCTATCCTGGACTCTTCAGGGGGTGGGACAAAGGTTCCCAGTGTGAGAGGAGAGGAAGCTGCAAGGCCCCAAGAGGCCTAGGCTTAGCGGTTGTACAGTGTCTCTTCCATGGTGTTCTGTTGATCAAAGCAAATGATAGGTCAGCACAGATTCAAGAAGTGAAGGAATAAGACTGATTCTTCAAGGAAAGACCCTTTTTTGTCATCGTCCACATATGGTTGGCTGGAGCCAAATCCTAGAGGGCCTTGGTTGTCAGACCGAGGAATAGCTTAATAGGACAGACTCGGAAAGTATGTGCTGGGCAAGAGAACAGGATACTCTTGAGATTCCCAAAAGCTGGTCTGCTGGTCTGTGCCAAGCTGCAATAAAGATTTATCCTTTTGCAGTTAATGAGAAAAATAAGCAGAGTGCAGAGTGTACGTGCAAGTGATGGTGATATAGTGGGGACTGACAACTGCTCTTTATTCTCGAAGATTTCTCCTTCCCTTTATGGAGTGAAAGAGATAATAAATGGCAGTTGTTATTTTTAATATTTTTACTTGACAGAATAAATAGCTGGCAACCCTCTGTCCATCCATAACATTCCTTTTACTATTTTACGGAGCCATGGAATCTTGACAAGAGCCTGGGAATTGCTAGATAGATTATTAAGATCAAGGATTCCCAGCAGGGGGAGATGGCTGTAGACCTACTCAATCAAGGAAGGCTTCTTGGTGGAGGTGAGGTCTCAGCTGAGCCTACAATGGCTAGCACTTTGTTGGGCAAAAGGCTGCCAGCTTTGGAATATTTATGTTATATTAGCAGCTCCTTATCAGATCAAACACAGCACCATCACCTCAGAGCTTTCAAGCTGAGAAACACTTTCAAAGAAAAGGCTATTTTGTATTGCTTGCTTGGAAATTGAAAACCTGGTTTAATTCTAACCTGAAAAGTGCTTTCATAATATTTACTTAAGCATTATCCGTTCAACACTGACTACAGAAAAAAAGTCTAAATTCCTTTCGCTGACGTTCAAAGCCCTCCCTCATCAGCCCCAGTGCTCTGTTTCCAGCCTGTCTACCATCTTCTGCTTTAGCTTGTCTTCTTTTGACCTTTGCTTGCACCCTCCCAGCCCTCCAGGTTCACTATTCTACCCCCTCCTCCCTGCTCCATTCACACACTGCCACCTCCTGGAGGCCCTCATTGTCTGGCATCAGTCAGAGTGCTCTGGAGAAACAGAACCATACATATAGCTATTAGAACAAGATTTCTTTTAAGGAATTGGCTCATGCGATGGTGGGCGCTGGCAAGTCTGAATTCTGTAGGGCAGAGGCGACAGGCTGATAACTCAAGCTGGGTTTCTCTGCTGCCGTCTTGAAGCAGAATTTCTTCTTTGCCGGGAAACTTCAGTTTTTGCTCTTAAAGACCTTTCCGTGGATTGGATGAGGCCCACCCACGCTGTCAAGGATAATCTCCTTTACTTAAAGTCAGCAGCTTTTAGATGTTAACCACGTCTACAAAATGCCTTCGTGTAGACTGGTGTGATTGAAAAACTGGCTGCTGTAGCCCAGCCAAGCTGACACGTAAGACCAAACCTCACAGCACACGTCCTCCCTGAGGGCAGGGATCTTGTCTTCTAGGGTCTGTATTCCTGTGACTCCGTGAGGGATCTCAGTCAGTGGGTAAGGGCTGCGGTTATTTGCTGGTGAGATGGGCACAGGTCCTGTAGGGAGGCGGGACGACCAAGCCGGCTCAGGATGGAGCTTTGCTAACATCCCAAAAGGGGCCAACACAGCAAGAGCCCCAGCCTGTCCTTCTCTGCTCTGACACCCACAGTCCCACTGAGCACAGTACCCAATGGAAAGCTCCCTGGGCGGCTGGACATTTCATCAAGGGCACGGTTGAAGAAAGCAAGCCCGTTAGAATCAGAGACGCCCTCTGCTTGCACTGAGTAGAGGCTTTGCAGAGGGAGGCCAGGAAGTCAGCAGGGCTGAGTGCTTGTCATGCAGACCCCATGTGAAACAGCACAAGCTGGCAGCATTGCCGGCGGTGCCTAGATTCTGTTGCAAACTGTCTGGGAAGGAGTCTGCACACTTCTCAGATAACAGTGAATTCTGGGACCTGGTATTTAGCCAGTGGGTGCACCCCAGAATGGACTGGGGATAAAGCACTGGGTTTGGAGTCAGAAAACAGGTTTAAACCCTCTCTCCACCCCATACCAGTTGGGTGAGCTTCAGTTCCCTCATCTGTCAGATGTAGATGATAGCACCCTTTCCCCCATACAGGGATAAGGGTGAGAACATTGGGTAGCAAGCAAAAGCACCTCACGGCGCACAAGCCACCCACCCATGTTGGCTGATGTGCTTGTTGTGGTCCAGGAGATGGCTTTGTGCGTCCAGTTCAGAAACCTGCGAGAGCTTCCAAGAGCTGTTTGCTAGGTACACATCCCTCTGCTCATGCCCGAGTACTTCACGGTAGTCTGGGCACCAAGGGAGCTTCTGGGTGTGACCAGCTGGGCTATCTAAGGTTGTGGGAGAGGGTGGTGACCATGGCCTGTGTGTTCAGGCCAACCCTGGAGAGGGGAGAACTGTGTGGGAGAGGAGAGGAGGCCATTCACACCAGAGCTGGTATTTGTGCAGTGATCTTAACTCTTCACAGATCTGCTGGGTACTGGTTCATCCCCCAAGTCAGCAGGGCATGCGTTGTTATTTCAAACCAAAATCCAGAGACGCTCAGTGTCTTGCCTGAGGACCTATGATTCGTTCATGGCAAAGTGACCCTTGGTGCCTTGATTCAGGGTCCAGTAGTTGGCCCACTGGTGCCTGGGACTGTCTGCAGGAAACTGGAGGCCCACTCTCCTGCATGCTTTGCCTTGGGCTTGCTTCCCCCACCCGGTACACCCTCCGCCCCAGCCCTCCTAACTCTCCTCCCACCCCCAGCAGCCCCGGGGGGCCCCCTGTGCCCTGTGAGCCTCTGGACCAGGCGCGTCCGAGACCCAGCTGGCACATAGCGGGTGCCCAGGAAACACCACTCCTTTCCCTTTCCCCCTCTAACCTTGAGTAGTCCTGGTTTCTGCCCTTCAGTTGCCGCTTGTGTATACTCCTGGGGGTTGTGGTGATCTGGATGTGCAGGCCTCGGGACCCCCAGGAGAGGGAAAGCTCTCCCCATGCATCCCCCCACAGTCCCCAACCCCAGGCCGGGCATATGAGCCTGGGCACCACCAGCCGATGCCCTCACGTGGCTTCCCCTCCCACGTGGAAACACGCTCACGGCTGAGTCCACAGCACCTCGGGACCGTGCCCAGCCTCAGAGTCCTCTGCAGAGACCACCGACCAGTCCTCTGTGGGTACCTCCGGGCAGAGCGCCCGCCTCTCCCAGCCCCTGTGCCCGCAGGTCTGCATTCCTTTCCCTCAGAGCACTTTTGCTCCTGGCGGGCAGAGGGTGCGCGTGTCATTGGAAAGGATGCCCACAGACATCAGCGTGAGAAGCAGAGAGCCCTGTAGCTGAGAGGAGCTGAAAGAACCCTCCAGACCTGCCGTTCCCAGACCTGGACGCTCTTCAGAAGCTGAGGGGCTTGTTAGGAATCCAGATTCCCAGGTCCTGCCCAGAACATCCTGACAGAGTGGATCTAAGATGGGACCTGGGAGGCTGTATTCTTAACAAGCATCTCATGACATCTCTAGGAAGCCATGGGAGAACCAAAGTTTGGCATGCTCAGCTACACTCCCGCCTCTGCATTTTGCTGATGAGGAGGATCAAGTTCAAAGAGGCCACATGGACTCCCCAAGGTCACCCGGCTTGACAGCGGCACATCCAGAATTAGAACCCAAGTTTTCTGATGTCCGGGACAGTGCTCTTACAGCCTTGGCTTGCTTATCACCCCTGTGTTTCTAGAAGGAGAAACAATGAAAGGAAAGATGGAACCCAGTGCTCCCAGTCTGTGAGTGAAGACACCAGCTGGGTGCCAGCCAGACCTTGGTTCCAATCCTGTAAAATGAGAAAAATGCTGGGCCCACCTCTTAGGGTAGTTGTGAGATACTCTGTTTAGAGTGCCAAGCACTAAACCTGGTGTGTGGCAAAAAATGAGGAGCCAGGCTCTGAGTCCACTGAGAGGCCTTCAGGTGCCGTAGGTTTATCTGCCTGCCGTTAAAGGAACGGAGGCGTCCCACAGACAGGTGCGTTTCACACTGCCAGAGCACTGCTAGGCGGCAAACAGCTTCCAATTCAGGGCTCAGGAACGCCAGGGTGAAGGCCGGAACCCCTGGGCTCGACAGGCCCGGGGGTCCCCATCTCCCTCCTCGCCCATTGCAAGCTTCCTCTTCATGAGGGAAAGTCAGCTCAGGGCTGGGCCCATCCCTGCCGAGGTCCCCGAGGGAAAAGACTGTGAATGGCTTTCACCACGACTTCCCTTTTTGGGTCACGTGCTCCGGTTTCTTGCTCTCTGTTGAATATCATTATAATTGAACTGGTCAGCAAAGAGAACAGGCCCATTTTTACAAGGGAAAGGGGACACCCATGAAAAGCCAAAATTACGACTTTACAGTTAGCAGGAGACACTTTTTAAATTCGATCTGCCTTCAGTGTAGGCATCGGCCAGTTTCCAAGAAGAGCTCGTTCATGAGGGGCTCGAGCCCTGTTTGGAGGAAAGGTGAGTTAGTCTTCTTTAGGTGGCATGTGGTCCTTGGGAAGAAAGCTCGTTGACTTGCTAGGGGCGTAAGTGGACGAGGCTCCGTCAGGGTAGAGTGTCTCTGTCCATCGCTGGTGCCCAGTGCCCAGCGCCCAGTGCGGTGCCGGCTGGACCATCAGGGTTTGGAGAAGGACTGCCGCTTCACCAGCATCCTCAGGGCCAGCTGGAAGACCTCCTCAAGCTGACTTTGGGAAAGTGGCTCAGATGTTCGGAGTTCAACTTCTCCTCTGGGTGTCTATGAGTGTCTGCCCCCTGGACTCTGCTTTGTTAATAGCTTGGGGAGCAGGTGGCTTCAGCCAGCAGAGTTGGAGTGAGGCTGGGGTGAGTCTCCAGGCATGAGTGGGGAGGTGTGGAAACCCCCACCCGCCCAGGTGACCCCTCTCCGCCATCTTGTCTGACTTTGGGGAAACCACATCTCTTTTGTGTGTTTCAGCCTTGCTTGAGAACACTGTACTCCTCTCCTCCTGTTTCATGTTTCAGATATATTCATCCTCCTTGTATAGCAGGGTAGCTCATACTGGTTCTCATACTTGAGATCATCAGTAAGTATGATCTCATTTCAGATTCACCGCATCTCTAGGAGTTGAGTTTTCTCATCCCCATTTTACAGATGGGGAAGCCGAGGCTCAGGGAGGTAAAGCAGTGTGCCCAGGAACGGAGGTAAGCCGTGGCAGAACACATCCTTAGGATTCTGTGTCCAATCTTCTGTCACTGTCTGAGATGCGCTAATACACAGATGGAACCCAGACCCTACTTCTGGAAAGTCATAATCTGATAGGGGAAGTAAGATGTGCTCACAGCATAAGGTAGGATATTACCCCAAGCAGGATCCTCCCAACACTGGTCCACCAGGAAAAAAGTATAGGAAAAAAAGTCAGATGATGTTCTGGATGGTAGATCAGAAAAAAGCACAGATGCAACATGTTTTTTTAATGGAGTGTATCAGTGGGAGCTATTGCCATTTATGTTATGTAGCTTTGTGGCTTTGGGCCAGTCCTTTCCCCTCTTTGTGCCTTTCCTCATCTGGAAAACTTAGACATTGGATCAACTGAGCTTCCAGGTTCCTTCTAGCACCAATGCTTCCTGTCCCAGCTGCTTTCTCCGCCGATCTCTGCAGCTTTCTGGGCAAAACACCAGGAAGGAATTGGAGCATCAAGGGGACAAACAAAACGCACAACAGAGGGGCAGTGCTCCTTTGGAGAAGGAGCTGGTGCCAGGGGAGCCTGGCCGCCTGCGTGAGGCTCTTGTTCCCGGACTTGGACATGCACGCTCAGGCCGCTGCACCCAGTGGAAGTGTGTCCAGGCTGCGTGGGTGGGCACGGAATTTCCTTGCCTGTTGGTTTTTAAGGAGCCTGGATAGATGGTGTCATTGTGTGTGTCCTAGCACAGGAGGCAGAGCTGAGTTGCTGAGGGAGGCCCCCGGAGATCCGGACTGGTGTATCCCACGTGCATGGAGCTGGAGGTGGCTGTCCTCAGGGCAGACGTTCCTGTGGGCCCACAAGACCAGGGACAGGCTCGGGCCAGGATGGGGACGGAGAGGGGTAACAGTAGCCCTGCACTGCCCTGGGTCCATGCCTACCTTGATGAATAGCCCCTCTCTGCCTCCAGTCATCCGTTCACACCTCCATTCATTTACATATGCATTCATTCATTCACTTCACTTCCTTTGCTCATCCCCACCCCCCTCACGAATGTGAGGGCGCCTCCTGGCATCACAGGCTGTGGGTCCTTCCAGGGCCGTTGGAGGAGACGGGATCCAGCTCTCCATCTGAGGCTTCAGTCCCTGAATCTACACCCCCAGGCAATTCACCATTCTCCACCGACCCACTCCTGTGCCTGGGGACACAACCTCCAGGGGTGACCCTCCCGGTGGTTGAAGAGCTCCGATTCTGGAGAGTCCTTCCTTTGAGATGCAATCAGCCTCCCTCTAATTTCCACTGATGAGTCCTGGCTCCTTTCTCCAACGTCCTGGACCCACATGGGTTAAGTCTGATCCTTTAAAGGGTTCAGTGCATGTGCTCAGTTTGTTCCCAAGTATGCAAAGGGGCCTGTGAGGTGGTACGTGGACAAACATTTTAAATAGTTACATGTTTTTACTGTTAACTTTTTGGTGTGGCAAGCAATTGTGGTGGTACTAGTGATTAAGAAAAAGTTTCCTTTCTAAATGTCTATAGATAAGGAAAATGAGTTGATTTAAAGAAAAAGCATTAAGTAAAAAGTTCTGCACATACAAGGACAGCAGAAATCACGATGTTCCTGAGAAATGCTGCTTTCAGCAGCATGGGCCACCCTCTCACCAGCGTCCCCTTCCTGGATCCTCATCCTCTGTTACCTTCAGTTCATCTCTTTGTTCTTTGGTCGTAGACTACACATATCATCCCAGCTTCAACTGTAAGAATTGTCTCTCAAGCCTACACCTTCAGCTCTGACCTCCCCCCGTCTCTGCTCTCCTCCATGCACTCCACTCAGATGTCTTTGCTTCTCTTCCTGTCTGAAGTGACCCTCTCAGACAGCATGGATTTCTAGAAGCATCACGGGTTCAGGAAACAAAACATTTCTTTAGTGTTTCCTGTTTAACATGTTAGCGTACACTTTCCCGTTAGTCTTCAATGCATCTCTACAAGAAGGCATCATCTACATTTGAGAGATGAAGACATGGAGGCATACAAAATTTAAATTATTTGGCCAAGGTACAATAGTTGTGGCAGAGCAAAAATTTAAAACTCAAATTTGTCCTTCCAGGCCATGGAATGTCCATGGAGGCTTCTGTCTTAGTTTCCTTAGTTTCCTAGGGCTACTGTAACAAAGTACCACAAATTGGGGGGATTAAACAATAGGGATTTATTGTCTCACTGTTCTGGAGGCTGGAAGTCCAAAACTGAGGTGAAACCAGTAGGGGAGCCTCCTTCCCAGCCTCTGCGAGCTTCTGGTGTTCCCTGGCATTCCTTGGCTTGTAGAAGCGTCACTCCGCCTCCTCCACCTTCACGTGGCCGTCCTCCAGTGTCTGTCTGTGTCTGTGTGCCAATTTTCTCTCCTTATAAGGACACCAGTCATGTTGGATCAGGGACCCACCTACTCCAGTTTGGCCGCATCTCAACTAATCACCTCTTCCAATAAGGTCACAGTCATGGGGTCAGGGGTTAGGACTTGAGCTTGTCTTTTGGGGGGATGCAGTTGAACCCATAGAAATGGCCTCCTTCTGTGTCCAGGAAAGGAAATGGAGAATATCTTGCATAACTTCTGCATTTGGTAAATAAAGAAACTGCGGTCCAGGAAGCTTGTGTGACAGGCCCAAGTCACTCAGCGGCCACTGGCCAGCTCCTGCGTTGGACTCTGCTATTGGATCTGATGCTTTCATTCTGAGTGAAGTCTCAGTGTCATGTTTGATAGTTCCCTCTCGGCCCACCAGTGGCATAACATTTTCTGGATCTGCCGTGACCTGGCCTCCCCCTCTGCTCCCTCTGGTTCAGGCTGTCATCGCCTCACTTCTGGACCACTGCAGTGGTCTCCCAACCCCTCTCCCCACTTCAGTCTCATCCGTCTGCTGGTTGCTTTTCATATTTATCTTCCTAAAACATCGTGGGCACCTATCACCCCTTGAGCAAACACTGTCATTCATCCAAGTTACCATGGACCTTAAGTCCCAGGGATGACATCCCTGTTATGAAGTACAAACTCTTTACCCTGTCGTTTGAGACCCACTTGAATTTAAACCTTACCTGTCCTTATAGCTTTATCTCTCACCACACAATCTCTCGGCAGGAAGGGTCTAGTCCTTGTTTCTCCCAGGGAACTGGGATTTCCCCTGTAGAAACGGCCTCACTTCACCACAGTTCGGCCTTGCAGTCTCTTCCCCCTCTTTCCTCCTCTTTGGTCAGGTCTGCCCACCCTCCAGGCCCAGCTCAGACCTCAGATCCTGAGCATCAGCCTCTGGCAATCATCCTCTCCCCAGATCCCTAAACCGTTTATTATCGGCAGTACTTGTTAGGCAAGTAACAAGCCTGACCCTGTGTTATAATTTCTCCCCATTATACTCACCTCTTCTGTCTCCTTGGCCACACTGGAAACCCTGGGAGAGCAGAGGCAGCATCTGCTCTTTGTAATCCCAGCCCTTGGTTCAGAAGGCCCTTCAGCTCACAACCCCCATGTTGACAATGCTACGATGTCCTGGTGGGTGTTCCTTGTTTGAATTCTTATGGTGGGGGCAGAGGGGAAAGGGTTGCTGAGGGAGATGTCCAGGACACTTGCCAACAGTCACAGAACTTAGAAGACACATCATAATGCCATTAATAAATATCCCTATGCACAGCATGCACTGGCCGAAAGTCTGCAGTGGTCCACAGAAAAAGGAGATTGAAAGTTCTAGGAATGTCAAGCAATCCTGTGGAAGGAGGAGGGGTCCAGCTGGCCCTAAGAGAAGTAGGAACATTCCAGTAATGGGACCCTAGAGGCCAGAATGGAATTGGGGAGGCAGGGAGGTGACTTCTCAACTTGAACGGTGATATTGGGAGAAGGCCACACCAAAAATTCAGAGATCTTTGAAAGATTCAAGCAGAGAAGTTTGGGCCCAATTAGCTAAGAATCGGGAACCCCTAAAATTTCTCGAGGAGGGAAGTGATAGGATCAGAGAGAGATTCTGAAAAGTTATGGCACTGTCTCTTCCTCAGAAACTCCTTCACCCATTGAGGGAAAGAAAAACCCCGCTCGGAGGAGGGAAATCCCGGGTCTGCAGCCCTGCATTCTCCCTCTCCAGGTCTCTGATCCTGGGATGTTGAAGAGCCCCTCCCCTGTAATTTACCCTTCATGCTGCCGTATCCTTTGGCTCGGCAGCCCTGCCTGCTATAACAAGAAGTTAAGCGCAGAATTACATGGGCAGCCCTCTGATGGGGATTTGGGCTGATCTCTCTAGATCTAGTCTGAGACCATAATCTGAAATAAGCATCTCACGCACAGGCTGAGCGCTAACAGGGCGACAGCAGAGCATTTGTCTTAGAGTGTTTACGAGCTCCTGTCTTCTCCAGCTGGTCCAGACTCGGCTTCATGTTAACATGCCCAAATGGCTGATACAGGGCAGAAGCGCTGAGCAGCAGGGGGATACAGAGGCGGAACAACTCCCGGGGTGTCAAGATAGCAAAGAGAGCCTATCAATAAGAACACGTTTAGATGCAAGTCCCAGAAAACTCAACCTGGGAGGGTTTCAACAATTGGGAAATTTTGTCTCACAGAAAAAAAGCTCCAAATAAGGATGGCTCCACAGTTGAGTCATTCACTGGCTTGACAAGTTTATCCAAGACCCAGTTCTTTCTTCCTTTTCTCTCTGCCACCCTCAGCATGTGGCTTTTGCCCTCAACTAGCAGCCCTCATGCTCCAAAGAGGCTTGCCATAATCCAGACGTCATATCCGGACATTTGGGTAACCAGCTAAAGAAGAGATTGTATTGCTTTCATGCATGTATGCCTCTCTGTGTTTTAATCAATGAGGAATCTTGCCCATGGACACCCCAGAAATTTCCCTTCAATGCACATTGGCTAGGGTTGGGTCACTTGCCGCTTGCTAAGCACATAGATGGAGGAGAGAAATGGGATAACCTCAGCTGGGTTAGGCTAGTGGTTGGTTGCAGCCAACGGTTCTCTCCCAGGGTGGTGACAGGTATGACTAGGAATGGGAAGAGAAGATGGGAATCCATACTGCAGTCAACTGCAGCCACGTGTCCACGTGCCATCAACAGCATGCCAGGCTCCCTGGGCCAGCTAGGATCTAGGTGGCAAATGCTTGCTTAAAATTGCTAGAATTAGCACAAAAGTCAGCATTCAGTGAAGCCTCAACAATGCCCCAGTGTCCTTCTTATTCTGATAAAGGTGCCAAGTAAGGGGCCCCTGGAATAGTTGAGGGGTGAGCCAGGGGAGTCCAGCTCTCTCTATAACCATGAACAATGGAAAAATGTTGTGTTTGGTGTCCTGGCTCTACTGCTTACAAGCCATATGACTTTGCAAAGGATTATGTAGCCTCTTTGACTGGGTTCCTCATGTATGTGGAGATGGTAGAGATGGTGGTAGAGATGGTGGTGGAGATGATGGTGGTGTTGGTGGAGGTCAAGGTGGAGATGGTGGTAGAGATGGTGGTGAAGATGGTGGTGTTGGTGGAGGTGGAGGTGGAGATGGTGGTAGAGATGGAGGTGGAGATGGTGGTGTTGGTGGAAGTGGAGATGGTAATAGAGATGGTGGTGGAGATGATGGTGGTGCTAGTGGAGGTGGAGGTGGAGATGGTGGTAGAGATGGTGGTGAAGATGGCGGTGTTGGTGGAGGTGGAGGTGGAGATGGTGGTAGAGATGGTGGTGGAGATGATGGTGGTGCTAGTGGAGGTGGAGATGGTGGTAGCGGTGGTGGTGGTGGAGGTAAAAGTGGTCAAGGTGAGGAGGAGGAAAAGGCAGTGGGAGGAGGAGGAGTAAGAGAAGGAGAAAAGGACCTACTCTTCACAGGGTGGTTGTGAAACTCAACATCAAATGTATGAGAGAGACAGGGGTCTGTAAACTGTAAAGTGCTATCCAGTGAGCCTTTGCTATGGTGATTATCACATAGCTAGCAAACCTCCTAAATCATGGGCCACGTGTGGGTCAACTCCTCAAACAAAGGTGGGCATTTAGTAGAGAGTTTGAGGCCACTGCTGTACCTTCCCTCCATTTGGGAAGTTACATGGTAGCCTACAGGTCACTAAGCAAATGTCCCACTGGCCCCAGAAGTAATTCAGGCCTGAATGGTAACATCTGTCACCCCCTGCCCTCCATTAGCCCCGAAGGAAGAGGTAATGTCCAGGAGCCAGGCTGAGCTCCTTGGAGAGGAAGGGGCAGGCGCCACTGACTGCCAGCGGCGCAGTGAGAGGTCAGGCAACCTTCAAAGGAAATGGCTGAAGAGGTTGAGCCTCCCTCTTAGAGGACAGTAGGCTGAGCCACCCCTGGGTGGAGGGGAGCAGGTGGAGCGGGAGCACCTGCCTTGGACAGGAGCCTGGCCCGTGTGACATTTTGGGCCTCAGATGCAGGCAGTCATGTATCAAAGGCTGATTGTTTCCTCTCTGCTGTTCACATTCCAGATGCCAGGTAGAGAACTCAGAAGGGCCTGCCTTGTGGGGTTGACAGTTAGAGAGACACAGCCTAGAAAGAGACTGCAGGGAGGTACAAAGACGGTGTCTCAGGAAGTCGCTGCTCATCTGCAGGACTTGCCTGCAAGAGGTCAGCACAGGCCACGTTTCTGGGTCAGGACCGGGGAAGCAGAGGGCCCCAGAGAAGCGAGCAGGACCCAAGACAGCCTGCGTGGTGGTCTGTGGGTCTGAGCCCCAGAGCTGACGGGCTGGGGCTGCTGAGGCAGGGCAGCCCCCGGAGAAGAAGACAAACTTGCCAGAAATTAGCAAGCAGCTAAGTTGTTTCAACTTAGCATCACAGGCAAGGACAGAGAAATAGATCGTTCAAGGAGTAGTTGTGTTTTCAGCTGAGCTACTGTAAAAACAGTGAAACTAGTTTTCTACTTACCTAGCCTGGATAATTGTCACTTGCCTTTGGTGAAGAGGTGAATGGTTCTTTTTGAGGCTGCTTTACTCTTAGGCTGTAAAATGGTTTGTCCTGTCCCTTCTTCCTTTGAGAGAATGTTCTGAGTGTTAAGGTGAGGCTGTCTGAACCACGGGGAGTCTTCTAAATAAGGCTTCTACATAAGGCCCTCGGGAAGGACCTGTCCTTACAAAACTTGAAATCCAAGCAGTGGTCTCCAGCACCTCCACTCCCCACCCAGCCCCTTTCTGCCCACTTGAGGTGCCTGCAGTCTCTGTCCTGCAGAAGGCGATGCTTTCAATCTCCTGATGAATCAGTCCCTGTTAAGGTAGTAGCTGGTTCAGGTTTAACCTTGACCATGGGTGTTTCTGATGGAGACCCTAAAAGGCTAGAAAACCTTTAAGATCCAAAGGAATGCTTCTGAAGGGCTGAATTTCAGGTGCCATTGGAGTCCCCAGTAAGGAGGGGAATTTTAGATCTAGTTCCCTGCTGTCCACCCTTCAATCATATCCTTGAGGTGGCCCTTTCCCTGCCTGTGTGGCTCCCACTGGGCACAGCAGTCCAGGGTTACGGTCAGCCCAGGAACAGAGACAGCTGTGCTGCAGCAGAAGGTCACCAGTCCAGCTGTCCCCGAGGCGTCATCACAGGTCCCCTCACTTCTGTGTAACAAGGGGGTTGGCACATGTATCCTCCCCTGGCTGAAATTCCAGCTGCTTATATCCTACAAGTCCAGGAATGGCATGAGAGGGCAGTGCAGCATGTAGCATGGGGCAGGGTAGACCCTCTGGATGTACTTGTGGCTGATGCACTGAATGAGTAAAGGAGACAAGAGCCAGAGTGTGGTTCTTAAAGTTTCCTTGTCTCCTTTGGTTAGCAAACAGGCAGGAGGCTGTATTTAGAGGTCAACTTGAGAGGTGCTTAAATTATGAAACAATTTGGAATACAAGGTGCTGCTTGACGTATTATTATTGTGTTTATTGTCTTTGTACCTTGTACTGAGATGGAAAATTGTCTAACCGGGCTTATCAATTCCATTTGGTGTAGAATTCTTGGCAGCTTCAATAAATACACTTGAATCAATTGAAGTTGGAAAACATACACAGGCTCTCTGGGTATGAATTTCCATGCCCTAGGTCTGTTACGTAGCAGATATAAACCTTTTGGTGTTCAACACAGACTTGCCTCACTCCACCCTGCACATGTGGGCTGCAGAAACACACATACGTGAGCAGATGCATCAGTCATCCCATGATTGCTCTTGACCTAGGAGCCCTACCCCGGCCTGGCTTCTGCTCACAAGGAGCCTGTGTTCCCCTAAACACAGATATCAATAATCTTCTTAATGAAGGGTATTTTTTATGATGAAATTGATTTGTATTTCTTGTGATCCTCAGAATGATAAGAACAAAGCAGAGGAACTCTTTGTTCTTTCCATGTCCTGGAATCTAATTGTGCCTTAGGAGAACTGCACTCTAGCCAGGAATCAGCATCCTCACTTCCCATAGAATTTTGGAGGGACGTTGGAAGTCTCCACTTTGGAAATGGTGTCCCAACTTAAATATAAACAAAAACTAAAAAGAGCAATAGCTCGCTCTTCCCAAATAAACTCTTATGCAGAACTCTGCATATGAAGCAGATAAAAGTATCCCAGACCGATCAAGAAGAGGCAGCTGCTTCTGTGTCATGTGCATGCTCTGTCCACACCCCTGGACTCTACTCAACTTGTGTCAGACCCTGGGATGACTTGGAATGTGGGTTAAAGCACTGCTGCTCTGGTTCAAAGGGGTACAGGGCCAAAGCCCCACCTGTCCAGCCTTCCCCTACCTGTAACTGCTCCTAAAGCAGCTCTGTGGATGCCTTTTTTAAAAGGCATTTTAAGAATGCCTAATTGGTCCTTTTACAGATGAGTAAACAGACTTAGAAAAATTAAGTGACATGCCCAGAGAAACACAGTCAGTTGGTTCCAGAATCAAGATTATTACCAGCCAAAGATTATTGTCCTCTGGAAGCTATCATGTCATTGCAAAGGTAGGCTATGTATACGTGAAAAGATAAATGGAAAATTAAGATAGCACGCTGTTCTAGTTTGCTAATGCTGCCGGGATGCAAAATACCAGAAATGGATTGGCTTTTATAAAAGGGGGTTTATTTGGTTACACAGTTACAGTCTTAAGGCCATAAAGTGTCCAAGGTAACACATCAGCAATTGGGTACCTTCACTGGAGGATGGCCAATGGTGTCTGGAAAACCTCTGTTAGCTGGGAAGGCACATGGCCAGCATCTGCTCCAGAGTTCTGGTTTCAAAATGGCTTTCTCCCAGGTTGTTTCTCTCTAGGCTGCAGTTCCTCAAAAATATCACCCTCAGTTGCTCTTGGGGTGTTTGTCCTCTCTTAGCTTCTCCAGAGCAAGAGTCTGCTTTCAACAGCCATCTTCAAACTGTCTGTCATCTGCAGCTCCTCTCTCAGCTTCTGTGCATTCTTCAAAGTGTCCCTCTTGGCTGTAGCAAGTTCACTCCTTCTGTCTGAGCCCATATAGTGCTCTAGTAAATTAATCAAGGCCCATGCTGAAAGGGCAGGGCCACACCTCCATGGAAATTATCCAGTCAGGGTTATCACCCACAGCTGGGTGGGCTGCATTTCCATGGAAACAACCTAATCCAAATGTTCCAACTTAATCCCCACTAATTTGTCTGCCCCACAAGATTGCATCAAAAAATATGGCTTTTTCTGGGGGACGTAATACATTCAAACCAGCACACGCGCTCATTGGTGTCTACTTAACTCCACAAGTTTTTAGAAGACCTCATGACTCCTGAGAACTGGGGCTTGCTCTCCACTGATTTCTTCTAAGTATTTTAGACCAGGTACATCTATGGGCCCCAGGTTGCCAGTGGTACTCCTGGAAAATGAGCAGGGAGAGAGGAAATAAAGGGAGAAGAAGATGGAGATGCTTCCTTGCTGCAGTTGCATGGTCATCCTCTCTTCCGAAGCTTTTCAAACCCCTTCCCCAGCCCTTGAGATTGGAAAGTTCAAACCTTGACACAGAACAGTCGGCATGGGAATCTTAGTCCATTCCAGGTTGGTTTCCAAAGTTTCCCAGTTCCCAGGGTCACAGAAAGGGCCGGGTTACCGAATATTCAGTGTATCTCAGGGAGCCCTGTGACCACTCAGGACTCAGGAGGGCACCCGGATCCTCTTACCTGCGAGCCCAGGGGTGAGGAGGGCATATGTAATTTTGTGCCCATGCCCGTTTGTGTCTACACATGACCCGAGGAACCCACAGGATCAAGGAGGCAGGAGAAGGGTCTTTGACAAACTTTTGTTCTCCACTCCATTTCTACTTACCCTTTGATGCTTCAGTGGCAGTGCCACCCATATTTTGCAAGACTCAGCCCAGTTGTGTCACTCATTTAAATTTCCTTGGAATTAATTCTGGACAGGTGGGATCAGAGGAATTCACAAGGCTTTTCTCAGCAGCTGGTGAGCGCAATGACTGTTCCAGACCCTTCAGCATCCAGCAGCTGCCTCTAGGGATTCTTGTTCAGGCCCCTTCTAACTGGCTCCCTGGACGCTTTTCAACTCTATCTCAGATACATAAACAACTTTCAGGGAGTCTGAATCCAGTTGTGCTTTGGGGATAAGAAGAACCAGTGAAAAAGTTTGCTCTGACACCCTGGGAGGCAAGATGAGGATGAGATGAATGAACCTTTGGAACAAGAGTCAGAAATCTGGCCTCTGGTCCTCAACATGTACTTCCTGGCCTCAGAATCTCATCAGTTTTCTAATATCTCAAGAAAGGAGGTTAATTAGAAAATCTTTATGATTCCTTCTCTCTCTTGGACTCCATGGTTTTATGCAAGAGATAGATCATGCCTAGGAGATAAATTCTCATGGTATGAAAAGGCCTTCCTGGGGATAAAGTTTCCGTTGGGATGTTCCTTGTTGAATTGGGAGCTCCAGGATTCCACCTCAGCTCTTCTTCTTTCTTTACTCTGTACACTGTCCCAGGGAAACCTCATTTCCTCTGCTCCTGTAAGTTGATCTCTCTGCTGAGCTCCACCCCTGTACATCCAACCACCACTATCTCCATTTCAATGTCCTGTAAGTGCCTCAAGTCCATTATGTCCATAACTGATGTCTGCATCTTCCTCCAAAACCCTTCGTTCTCTTCTGGAAGTTCCTCAATTCAGTGAGAAGCATCACCATCCATCTAGTCACCCAAACTAGTAACCTCAGGGAGGGGGGTGGACATCTCTCACTGCCCCTTCCCTCAACCTCCATGTGCAACCAGAATCCAGAGTACATCCCTTGTATCGCTCAAATTCACCTACTTCTTGCCAATCCCACCATCTCTACTTTGGCTCAAACCCCCAAGACCTTTTGCCGGATTGCCGCCCCTACTCTCTCCATCCCTTATGCTCACCATCTATTCTCCACGCCAGCGCCAAAGTGTGGTGCATGTCTCGTAACAATTCCAAGTGCCCGGGCATGACCACAAAGCCCCTCCTCTCCTTCCCCTTGCCCGCCTCTCCAACCCTGCTCCTCACAGCCTTCACTCCAGCCAGATCAAGTGTTTGCATTTCCTGAAGCTCCCACACTTTCCTTGTCCTTAACTCTCCCTCCACTGGCACATGCTTGACACCCCCTGCCCCCACCTTCTTCACCTGGACAATTCTTCATCTTTCCAGAGCCACCTCAGCTCTCCTGACCTTTGGGAAGTCCTTCCATAGCTTGCCTCCAGAACACCACTCACCCACTGTACTGAATCATCTATTTGTCCCCCACTGAGATCCTGGAGGTCAGTTTCTGAGCCTTTTTTCTCAAAGCCCCAGCACCCATAACACTGCGAGTCTACAGTAGGTGTTTAATGGATGTTTGAGGGCATGAATCACCATCATGCCAGGTGGGTCCTACACATATGGACTGGGATGTAGGACAGATGTCATGTGGCCTGGGTTAGGGAATGGTCTTTATTGGGAAACTTACAAAGGCCAAAGGTCAACAAGAGAAGAGATTCCCCATGCCCCCATCTCACAGAGGCATACAGGTCAGGGAGCCTCATTCCAGTGGAGGGGCCCTCCTTCTTCCCCTGGCTTCTCTTTTCAGAGGCCGAGCAAGGCAAAGCAGCCCTGTCGATGAGGGAATGAACAGACGGCTTGGTGCCAAGCAGTCTGATATGGTGCCAAGCAGTCTGATAGGGGGTGCCATCTTCCCAAAATACAGGGCCCTCAGAGCCTGTGGGACATTGCTGTTCTCCCTGGTGGGGAGAGGAAACCACAGGTCAGTGGGACTCTGAGCTTGGGTGCAACCTCTCCCAGAAAGCTCACTGTCTACATAACCCAAAGGGAGATCCAGGGCCATTTTCTGACAATCCTACTGGTTGTACCACAGTGATAATGAATGAATGACTAAATGAATAGATGGATGGACAGACAAGTGGATGGGTGGATGGATGGATGGAAGAGTAAAAGCTACTAGCCCCTGTGTGAATACATGAAAGCACCTGACACCTAATGGATCCCCAACTTGTATTTTGATTCCCTTTCCTTTCTGCCCTTCTCATCCCATCTCCAACTTTGTGAACTTCCATGGAAGTTGCTGAGGGGTACAGAAGGAGGCGCTAAAAGTGAAAGCTCTGAACCATAAAGGGGTGGAGGTGAGAAGACCGTGACCGAGCAGTTGTTCGAAAGCTTCTCCCCTCCTGCCTTTCCCCAGCCTCCCTCGGGTTGCATTGGGTCCTTTCATAACACATTTCCCCTTTCAATACTGCCCTGATGTTCATGTATAACCTCCTATCACCTAGTTTTAAAAGGTTCAAGGCTCCCACGCATGGTGATTTGTTCCTGGGTCATGATCCCAAGGCCACTGTGTCCCTAGATCAATGTGACGATGCTGTATGTGTAAGAAGTGAAGGCCGAGTCTCCCTTGGAGATGCAGGTTAAATCAGAGCCCTCCCTTCCCTTCTCGCTGTTGCTGCCTGATTTCAGCCTTCACTGCCACATGGACCAGTGGTTCTTAAAACTTCAGGGTACCTCAGAAACACCTGGAAATTGTTCTAATGCACATTTCCAGTGCTATACCCAGAGAATCTACTTCAGGAGGTCTGGGTGGAGCCCAGAATTCTGCGTTTTTTAAATTTGCATCCTCAAACTGTCTTTAACACAGAGCTGGACCCAGTGAGGCCAGCACTCACCAAACCTAGGGAATCAGAAAGACTGAACGGGCATGCCAGGGCATGGTTGAGCTAACCTCTCTCTGCAAAGCCTCCCACCAGGCTCCCAGTGTCCTGGCTTCTTGCACACCCTCCCAGCAGGCTAGGCTGCAGAAGGCGTGCCCTCCAGGTGATAGCCCCTCTCCAGAATGTGGGTGAGACCCAGTGGTCTTTGGGGGTTCTGCTTGACCCTGCAGAGGATGGGAAAATGCATCTGGGGGCCCTGAGCCTAGTGCCTCCTGGAGGCTGTGGACAGGCCTGCCCTGCTTGGAGGCTCTGCGTTCAAATGCAGTGGGGACTGAGATTTTCTGGCTCCAGTGAGAGATGGCTGAGGCTCCTGCAGAGGCAAGCAGTGGAGCATGAAGGCATCTAGGCCACCTGCGCCTGGTGGGGGCCATTAGGCTCTGCACTGGGAATGGGTTGTGGGAGAAAGCAATTAGTGGCAAAGGAAGCAAGTGAATCAGCACAGACTTTGCTTGCTCTAATTGAGTCAACGAGTTAGTCCTGCTAAGTGTATGCACCCAGGGACGGGCTGACTCTGGAAATGCATAGCCCTTCTTAAAGGTGGCAGGGGAGGGAAAACTGCCTTTGTCCCCTTGGGAAGACGGATGGAACTTTTCCACTCACTGCCACCACCCCCATGCCTGCCTCCATCCTCGAAGTGCAGATTTTCAATGCTGACTTGGTCTACGTCATTGAACAAAGAGAGCTTTGTTTTCTCAAGAAAGAGAGAGAGTACAAATTTCCAGGTCAGTGTATGTGAGCAGGTGGCCCCAATGTTATGGCTGCTGTTAAGAGATCTTCAATGTCTTGATTGTTTTTGCTGCGGCATTTTAGTTGTCATTTTGAGAGAATTCAGTACACTCCCCAAGACCGTGGCCATTATCCTCAGGGTTTGTCACCTCAAAATTGTGGCACAGTTTCCCTGTGGTTCTGTCTTGCCTCCTCTCTCCTCCGACTTGGCATCTTCAGATTGGGTCATTATGAGTTCTCATCTGGGAGACACAATAAAAGCTTAACTGATTAAAATAATATGTTTCGGTGCTTGCTTGTGATTTCATAGCTAGTGTTGATATGGGTGGTGAGAAATAAGGGTGTATTATTATTAATGGTTTGTTTTCATTCTTTAAACACCTTTGGACTTTTTATTCATGTTTTTATTTTCTAAGAATCTGCTTAAATGTTATAACTGGAACATTGAATGGAGAAGGGAAACTGGAGTCAAATGGGTCTCCAGTGATTCCCTGTGGTTCCTGGACTTTGTATGAACATTGATTGCTACATATTATTCCATCATATACCTTTGAACCAAATATTTGTCTGTGAAGCCATAAAATTCATTCTTACCATGTTCCCATTAGCCATGTTTTCATATACAGGGAAATTTTGTATATTACAGCTAGAAAGCATCCAAGAAATTAACACCGCTTCACCATTTTACATTGGAAGGACCTGAGATGAAATAAATTCAAAAAACTTTCTTCCGGTCCAAAAAAAAAAACAAGTTTCAGAAAATGTGTAATTTCTCCAGCACCCCAACATTTGCATTTTAAAAGGGGACTTATGATGGTGGAAAAAACCTTTAATACTCAGTAGATTGGGCTTATGGTGGTGGAACAGGCAGTGGCATTCCTACTTTGGCTTAGGGGTCCCAGCCTGTGACCCCCTCGATCCTGCCACAGATGGGGCCACATTTGCCATTTACTTGTGAGATGTGATGGTCAGAACTTCCCAAATCCCCAAACTAATGATTTTGTTTGTCTCTCTCTTCTATTTTTGTTTCCTAGGAACGAGTGGAATATCTCTTTCTCATTATTTTTACTGTGGAAGCATTTTTAAAAGTAATAGCCTATGGACTTCTTTTTCACCCCAATGCTTACCTCCGCAACGGTTGGAATTTACTAGATTTTATAATTGTGGTTGTAGGGTAAGTATAAGTTCCTTTCTCTCCTTTGTCTCCCCCCAAAGGTATCCCTACCTTCCACCAATACATACCTCTTTTTTCTTCTTTATTTATACCTCTTCTTGATTTGATCATAAAGCACTGAGCTTTGGGTAAGAGGAGAGGATCTGTTAAAAATCACTTGGAATTCAGACTTTCTCCAAAGAGAGGGAGGAGTTGTTACCAAAGAGCACTGTCCTCCTCCCTGCCACTGCTCACATGCACACGTGCACACACGCACGCACACACACACAGAATTGACTCTGAAAGCTTCTGGTGCAACCCAGGGCCCCCTCTACAGCTGACGACATTCCTTCTCAGGAAGGCCTTTTGTTTCATCTCCACCCACATCTGGCCCAGCAGCTTCTCTGGCTATTTCCCTGCTGTATCACTGAGTAAATTCAGTTCAGCTCACCCATGAGCAGGTGGTCCATGGAGGGGGGGGGCACACAGGAGGTTCATAGGATGCTCGTGCCTAATGCCCTGCATTCCACCCCCACCCCTACAGGGAGTCTTGTCCTATGGCCCCAAGGAACCAGGCTGCTAAAGACCAGTGGGTGACGGGAAACAGGGAACTATGGAAGATTACGGTGATGGGTGACCGAACCCAGACCAAACACCCCTTCCCCCCAATATCCTGCTCCACTTTAATATAGGATGAAGCAGTTATCATAAGCTTAAAAAAAAAAAGCAATATAAGGAATTTCAGTTTATCAAAAGATAAGATTTAAAAGTGATGAACTCCTTATTAAGAGATTAGTAACTTTGAAAAATGATTCTCCGTAAAATGTTCATACCCAACAGGCCTGCCGACGTGTGCCATGCAAAATATAATTTATTAAAACACGTTTGATGAAGAAGTTCCGACAGCTTATCCATTTCACTTCCAGGGAGAGCTGGCTTGTCTGAGCTGATCTGTTGTGAGCCTGGGCAGTGGATATGGAGCGACCACCGGATGTTCCCTCCTCCGGTCCCTGCAGGCCTCAGTGTCACTGTCACTGTGTCGTTAGACTCTCTTCCTGGGGGCCTGTTGTCTGTCAGTCCTTTCGTGCCATCCCAGGCAAGCCCAGGCCACTGTGCACTTCTCCAGAGCACGCCCTGTTCATTTTCTTTACTGCAGGAAATGACACAGGAGCAAATCAAGACCAGGTGGAAATTATTTCCTTGTCTCTGGCCATCTGGACGACTTATTAGGGTTGTTTGGAACAGTTGTAGGGTTTTTTCTTTGTTGTCCTCTTTAGCCTGGCCGATGAATGACGCACTTTGGCCGCTTTAACATCATAGATATTCGGGTGACATGAGGGCCACTAAAGTTATTAGAGCCATTAGCCAGGTCTAAATCTGGCTCCAGGGGATGCAGGATGAGGATGCAGCTCCGTGAGAGACCCCACTGCTTCAGCCCAGGCTAGGATAAACAGAGAGCAACTAAACAAAGGCCTGGAGATATCTAAGGAAGCCAAAGCAAAGGTCTTTAGGGTGGGTTGCTCCAAATGCCCTCGAACCCTTTTTAGACCCAGCATCTTTCCCAAGGCCCAGGTCTCTTGGGCACTCTCACACATAAGCAGAAAAGAGCCTCAGGAAGGAGAGTGGAGGCTTCTGGGACCTATAGAGAGACAAGGGTGACTTGCAGGGATGGGTTTTGTTCAACTGAAGAGCTGATCTCCTCGTGTTTACAGAGCAAGTTGGGATTGAGGAGATGTGCTCTCCCCACCCCACCCTCCATTCATGGCCTTATCTAAGGTGCTGGGGGATGGAAACAACAAACACAGGGCAGGCAGCAAGCAGGAGCCCTGGAAGGGCAGCCTTGGATGGATGCCTTGCTGCTCAGTTGTACAGGAAGCATCCGGCCCAGGCCCAGTGACCCAGCTCATCTGCACCTGGTTTGGCCCTGGCTTCATCCCTTAGGCTGTGACTCCTCCCAGTGACAGGAGGGAGGCAGGCTTTTCAGATTCCAGTTACCCCTTCCCTGGAGCCCAACCGTGAGGCTAATGAAGAGAGGGGGACACCCAGACTTGGCATGCCTCCAGAGGATTCCTCTGGTTGGCTTTTTAAGCCACAGAGATTATGAACCTAGTGCTTGTTCATCTTGTGGTTCACTGTGACCCTTTGGGTTTTTTTCCCTCATTGATCTCATGCTAAGCATATTTGGCAGCTGGTTTCTCTTCTTCATGGGTGTTGATCCTACAGGCTCGCCATCCAGTCTAAATCTCAGCCCATTTTTCTAGCTAGAAAAATGACCCTCCCAAAGCAGGTGAAACTTACCATCTCTCTTCAGCTGTGCCTCTTTTTCCTGCCCTCTTTGCTTCCCTTGTCTTCCTTGGGAAATAGCTGCTTTCCTTGGCCCCTTCCCTGTGGCTGCTTAAGGGGAGGTTTCTTCTGCCTCCTGCAAATCACAGGGGAGTCTCACTTGCCCGGGGCAGATGTGGGCTTGCCCTTCTGCTGACTGAGCCCCTCTTTTGTCCCTGGCTGACCATTCTTATGGCATATGACAAGAGGCATTTCCCTCCTACGGTGGAAGAGTGTCCTTGGTAGAAGGAGAAGGCTGGATTGTTGAGTGAGTGCAGAAAGGAATTGAGAGGCCTCTATAAGCTACCCCACCTCCACCCCCAGGATCAAGGAATCCTCAGCAGATCCAGCTGCTCTGGAGGGTCTACTGCAGCCTCACAGGCTTTTGTTACATCCCTAACTCCCCATCCCTCTCCTTCCCTTGCAAAAGCTCGCATATCCAGCTACAGAACTGCCAATCGCACCTCTTAGAGAAGTCCCCCAAGCCAAGCATCCCCATCAAAATCCAGCCCTTGGGGACACGTAAGCACAAAGCAGTGGTTTTGCCTGTACACCTCTTGGAACCATTCTTGAATTTTGTACCCCTGCAAAATTAAAAGCAGACACGTAATAAGAAGTCTGTATCAAGTTGGGAGAGGGCTTGGAAGAGAAGAAAGTTGTCTCCATCTCTGTTCCCTCCACCAAATAAAATTTTATGAACATCTTGTACTCCGATAAGCTATTGCTTTCTTCCAGGAAATTTGAGGAACCGAGTCTGGTTTGGATTTGGAACGTTGTTTGACAAACTGCAAACTGGTCTCCATTTCCCAAGGTTTCAGTGATCTAGGTTCAGTGGAAAGAACATTTCTCCCGTTGAAAAAGGAGACCAGTCTCCCCACTTCTGGCAACTTCTGCCTGGGATTCAAGGCATCGCCAACCAATACATGAAACCATCAAGTTGCCAACCTGAAGTGAAAGAATCTAGAGCTGAGAGAGGCTATTACCTGGCCAGGGCTGTCAAACTTTTTTAGCTGCAAGAACCCATTGTTCAAACAAAGTTTTACTCAGAGGTGCAATACATAAAACAGATAAAAGGCAAGCCACTCTATTCATTAAATCTGGGGTGGGGGAGCCAGAACCCTACCCACTCAGCTCTAACCTAGCTGCCGAAAAGTCCCCAAGGGGTTCCATGGAGCATAGTTTGAAAATCCATAACCTAGATCCATTCCCTCATCAATGGGCTTTACCTGGCTCTGAGCTCCTACAATACTAAGCCCCCAGCTGCAGCCCCCACCGCACCCCACCCCCATCCCTGTTTCTAGATCCATTTCTCTGGGGCATGAATCATTTAAGAGCGGCAAGCCTATTCCTCAAGGGCCAAAGTTCCCTGATTCCTCCATGGTTATTCCACATCAAACTTCCAAAATCCCCTTTCCCTTTCACATTGTTAGCTGATGATCTTGCTGCTTGTTTCCTAGAGAAAATAGAATCAATCAAGAGAGAACTTTGGCACTTTCCCCAGTGACATCTGTACCCCTATAAAGTACCTTCCTACTGAACCGTGATAAACTGCCCCTGCCCCTACCCAAGGCCAGCCCCCCGCGATGGGTACCAGATCTCACCTGTGCCTCCTGAAAGGCTCCATCCTTCCAGTAACTGTTCCCTTGCATTCTGCATCATCAAATTCTGTTTCTGCTAGATGACTTCCATTACATATAAGAATGCAATAGCGTCTCCCATTTAGAAACAAACAAAACTCTCTTGAGCTCACGCCCCCCTCCAGTAACCACCTTTTTTCCTCTACTCACATTTAAAGCAAAATCCCTCAAAAAAAAAAAAAAAATGTGTATATAGTATCATCTGTCACATGTGACTTTTGAGCTAACCTGAATTGAGGGATCAGTAAGTGTAAAATATACACCAGATACGCCCCCATCTACCTGCTCCGTTCCAGCCACACTGACCTCCTTTGGTCCCGTGCTCAGCCTGCTCCTCCTCGGGGCCTGGAACAGTCTCCCCAGAGAGCGCCACGGCTCACCCCTTCACTGTCTCTAGGTCTCTGCTCTAATGTCGCCCAAGGAGAGAGCCCCTTCCCTGGCCTCCCACCCTGTCTCTCCAGATTCCCCTTCTAACATTTGATGCACATATTGACTGATTATCTGATTCATTGTCCATCTCGCCACTAACATGTAAACTCCACGAGGGTGAGGACTTTGTCTCTTCGGTGGACAAAGGGTCTGGACCAGTGCCGGGCCCACAGCAGGTGTCCGTGCTTGTTGTAGGAATGAATATACAAGCCCAGGCACAATGTGGTAGAGCTGAAATTTCCACATCTCAGTGACTTGCCTTATGTGGGGTTTTGATTCTTCTTGAAACTTATTCATTGAGCCATTCAATCCTTCATTAATTGTTCAACATATATTTCACAAGCATCTGTTATGTGCCTGGCACAAAGTGGGATCATTTAGTTGTGTCCAGGAGCAAATCAAAGGGGCAGTGTCGTTGGGAGGGAGGAGGTGGGCAGGGAGGAGAGAGTATGTGTGTCCTGGCACCCATGGGAGGGGACCCTAGGACACCATGGAGGGTGGCAGAGGGGATCACAGAGAGCCGGGGACACTGATGGCCAACTCTACCTGCTCTACACCTTGTCCAGGGCCTGCCCAGCTCGCTGAGCGCCAGGTGTGTTCTCACATCTGTACGAAGGCAAAGGGCCTGCCAGACCTCTCGGGGGCATGGTGACCCCTTGGCATGGGCAACCCCCACTCTGAGAGAGCGTCACACTCACAGTTACCTGTGGACCCTCCCTTACACACACCTGTGGCACTCGCTCCCGGCTGGCGGACCTGCCATCCCTGCTGTTCCAGCTCCTACCTGCAGAGAGTTCAGAGCCCCAGCTGGACAGCGAAACACTAACGTGACCGCTCCTTCCCTCTTTCCTCTCTTTCAGGCTTTTTAGTGCAATTTTAGAACAAGCAACCAAAGCAGACGGGGCCAACGCCCTCGGAGGGAAAGGGGCTGGCTTTGACGTGAAGGCGCTGAGGGCTTTCCGAGTGCTGCGTCCCCTGCGGCTGGTGTCCGGGGTCCCCAGTAAGTAGAGCCGTTATTCTTGTTTTCCGTTAACTTGTCACTGTCCTCCGCCTACCCACACCGGATCGCCGAGAGCGCTTTGCAAAAGGGCCGAGGCTATATAAACGGAGGTTTTTAAATGAGTCCCTTTGCTCTAAAGAACCCAACTCTGCCGTGAGTACATTAAAACTCACTGTGGCCCCTGCTCCTGTAAACACCCAGTAAAACTTCACGCCAGTCACCTGGCCAACAGCGAGGCAGAGAAAACAGTTGTGGCCACTGAGCAACCTCCTGCAAGGCCCTGGGGCTGGGAATTTAAATACCTCTGTAGCAGGAGGGCCAGGTGAACTCAGACACCTAGTCTCCAAGCCTCACAGTGTATTATATGCAATGAGATTGCCTCTACTTTCTGTATTTTTCCAAAATAAAAAATAATAGCAATCAGAAAAGCACCAGTGAACAATCTACAAGTGCTGTTTTGCCATTCACCCAGCCCGGTCCTTTCGTGTCATACGGGGTGTCCCTGGCTCCAGCACCCTGTTTATGGGCACACTTCCCGTCATTGTGAGAACTGGTTTTGCCCAAGGAGCAGGTTGCTCTGCTCTCTCAATCAGGCAGACGGCTTCTTTGGAGAGACATCCCCTGTCACACTGTGAAGCACATAGACGTCTCCCCCTCCATCGTTCCTCCAGAAGCCCGTCCTGTTGCCAATGAGCACACTAGACTGGGGCACCCGGCATCAGCTTGTGCAAACCCCAGCCCAAGGAGCTGCTTTAGGAGAACTCCTCCCTCAACCCCTCCTTGCTCGCTTTGAGCTGTATGAGAACAACCCTGGGCTTGTTTTCTGAGGATTCACACTTTCATGTCAGCCTCATTGGATCTCCATTGACTCCAGGCCTAGAAGGTACCTAAAACTGAGCTGGAACCAGACTAGCTTGGAAATGGGTGGGGCGGGTGGAGGTCCAGGAGAAGAAAGAGGTCCTCAGAACACACAGCCTCCCCTACCTGGACCACCTGGTTGCCCCTGTGCTGCTGGGCGATCTCTCTTACAGGCATAACTCCTCAGAAGTGTGGGATCTTCCATCAATCCCTTTTGCCCCTGGAAATTGAGACTAAATATTGTGAAAAGGTCTTCCCAAAGTAACTTAATTAACTAGCAGCAGAGCCAGAGCTAGAACCAGGTCTCCTGACTTTCAGACCAGCTTTCTTCCTGACAGCACCACATCACGACCTCTTTTAAAGAATTAAGTGGTTCTGTAACTCAGATCAGCTAAGACTTTTACATGTACAGCCTGTCTCCCCGATTACATTATAAGCCTTTGAAGCCTGGACTCAGACCTTATCTGGTTCCTGATTCCTGCATAATGCCTACAGGGTCTTCCCAAATGTAGGGGAATTTGCTGAATAAAGAAGGTAGGCGTAGTTTTTTTTGTTTTGGCCCCCGGGGCAAAGCCCGTGGCATCTCTTCTTTTCAGGAGCACATCTAAAGCAGACTTTCTCTACTTGGCTTTTACTATTTGTGGGCATGAGGGACAGAAACAGTATAGGAACAGCCATAGCCAAATTCCCCTTTGCAAAGCCTAAATTATCTAGGTTTTCTGGGTCAATTGCCAAAACTCAATAGACAGGAATCGGGTTGGGTGAGAGGGACTTTGAACAGAGTTTATGATGGTAACAGCCAATGTATCAGTGGTGGAAACTATGAATTAATTCCCAACTTCCAAGAAGATCATGGGGGCTAATAGGAGTAGAGACGTACACTGTACCTTCAAAGAAGCATTGCAAGGGAAAAGAGGGGACAGATAATTACGAACAAATAATACAATAATGAATCTTACCCCACCATGAATGTATTTATTAGGGGCCTCCAGTTTCATTGTGGTGTGTGCTGGGGCATCATAAAGAATAAACATGGTCCTTTCACTTGAGGAACTTGGCAATTTAATAAAAGCATGTATCGGTCTGTTTCTGCTGCAGAACAAACAATCCCAAGTGCTCAGTGACTTAACAACAACAAACGTTCTTACCTGGCTCAGGTTACATGAGGCCCACAGGTCAGCTGCAGCCCTCCTGGGCTCAGCTGGGCTCTGGGCTTGACCAGACTCTGAGTGCTATCTCATGCCAGAACCCAGGTTGAACGAGCAGTCACTGCGTCGTCAGCCACATTGTTCTCATGGCAGAAGGCAAAGCTCAAAAGGGAGTCCTAGGGTGACACCACTCAAGCATACCTAAAGCTTATGCTAGCATGTGACTTATATCACACCCATTCACATTCCATGGGCCAAAGCAAATCACATGGGTAAGCTCAAAGAGATGTACACTGTACCTACAGAGAAGCATTGCAAGGGTGAAGAGGGGACAGATAACTGTGAACAAATAATACAGTCCACCATGAAGAGATTGCGGAGATTGTTTTCAGCAGAAATAGTTACTGTAATTACTCTAGTACAGCGATTCTTAGAGATGCATATGATGGAAAGCCACTCAGAACTCAGTGCATTGACAGGGAGGATTAGATTGGAAAGAGTAGCTAGGGTCCCATTAAAGAAAAAACTTCCTGAAGAACGTGTTTGTCTCTATCTGCTTTTGAATAATGGTAGAACCATATTGTGGTGGTCAGAAAGAGGTAACCCCTTGGAATTCTCTCATCAAGAAGATAAGGACATGATGGAACACCTCAAATGTCATTAATGAGGATAACACAGATGGTTTTGCATTTGTTGCAGCTCATGCACAGGACCAACAATGGTGTCTTGTTTTCTGTGGGCCATCAATAAAAAGAAGGTGGCTCCTCTTGGAGGTGAAAGAAACGACTTATTCAGTCCTTCACTCTTTCTCACTGGAATAGGATCTGTGCAGCATTTTATTACTATTTTTTGTGGTAGGATATATACAACATAAAAGTTGCCATTTTAACCACTTTTAAGTATACAATTCAGTGATGTTAATTCTATTCATAATGTTGTGCGACCATCACCACTCTGTATTTCTAAAACTTTGTCATCACTCCACACGGAAACTCTGTACCCTTTAAGCAAGCACTCCCCATTACTTCCTCCCCTCATTCCCTGGTGAGTTCAGATCTACCTTCTATCTCTATGAATTGCCTATTCTGGATATCTCATATAAATAGTCAAGCAATATTTGTCCTTCTGCAACTGTCTACTTATACTCAGCATAGTGTTTTCAAAGTCCATCCATGTTGTAACCTATATCAGAACTTCATTCCTTTTTATGGCTGAATAATATACCACTGTATGGATATAGCACATTTTGCTTATCTGTTCATCTGTTGATGGACACTTGGGTTGTTTCCACCATTTGGCTATTGTAAATATGTCCTTATGAACTTTAGTGTACAAGTATCTGTTTGGATCCCTGTTTTCAGTTCCTTGAGGTATGTATCTAGGACTGGAATTGCTGAACCATATAGTAATTCTATGTTTCACTTTTTGAGGAATGACCAAACTATTTTCCACAGCAGCTGCGCCGTTTTACATTCCCACCAGTAAATCATGAGGGTTCCATATCTCTACATACTCACCAACACTTGTTTTTTTCCATTTTTATTTGTTTGTTTCGTTTTGTTTTGTTTTTGATAATAGCCATCCTAGTGGATGTGAGGGGTATCTCATTGTAGTTTTGATTTGCATTTCCCTAATGATGTTGTGCATCTTTTTATGTTCTTATTGGCCGTTTATATATCTTCTTTAAAGTAATGTCTACTCAAGTCTTTTGCCCATTTTTCAATTGGGTAGTTTATCTTTTTGTTGTTGAGTTGTAGGAGCCCTTTATATTTTTTGCATATTAAGCCATTATCAGATATATGATTTCCAATTATTTTCTCCCATTCTTTAAGTTGTCTTTTCACTTTGTTGATAATGTCCTTTGATGCACAAGAAGTTTTGAATTTTGATGAAGTCCAATTTATCTATTTTATCTTTTGTTGCTTGTGCCTTTGGTGTCATATCTAAGAAACCATGGCCAAATCCAAGGTTGTGAGTATTTATCCCTATGCTTTCTTCTAATAGTTTCATGGTTTTAGCACTTACGTTTAGGTCATTGATCCAGTTTGAGTTAATTTTTGTTTATGGTGTGAGGTAGGAGTCCAACTTCATTCTTTTGCATGTTGTTCCAGCACCATTTGTTAAAGAGAATATTCTTTCCCCATTCAATGGACTTGGCACCCTCATCGAAAATCAATTGACTTTGTGGCTTTTTGAAATAGTGGCATATGTAGACTAAGGAAAATAAGTGCACTCTACTAGTTCAGTTGCCATTGTCTAGAAAAATGTCAACAGTATCTTCTACAACTGCAAACCTAGACAGATTTCTCCTCCTTCCATTTTGTTATAACTTTAGGTTGCCTCCTTTTGTATTTTGGCAAAACTTTTTAAGAGAGTTCTGTTCTCTCCAATTCATGTCCTCCCGTTTTCTCTTGAACCCACTCCCATCATGCTTTCTCCCTGACCGAGATCTCCAATGATTTCACATTACTAAAGACAGTGGTGAGAGAACCTAAGATGGCGGCTAGGTGAGACAGGGCAAAAAAACACCTCCGTGAAAAATACTAGATAAAAACCAGAAAGTGACCCAGAATACAGGTTTCAGTGATGCACCGGCTGGGCAAGGTCTGCTAGAACCACAGGGGCCGTACACGTGGTGAAAACGGGAGTCTGCATTCTGAAACGAGTGAGTAAGCCGGCTGAAAGACCCAAGACCCGCGGCCATGCTGCGGTGTGGGGAAGCCAGGGGTTGACGTTTGGAGACGGACTGGTTCTTTAAAAAAAAAAAAAAAAAAAAAGGGAAAAACCCAGGAGCGGCTGCAGTTGTGACAGTGGAAACACAGCAGGAGCGGGCTGAGCCGGCCTCTCGGTGTCTGGCGTGGAGGATAGCCCGCTGCAGATTCCCTCAGGGCCAGGGGAGTGAAGGGGAGAGCCGGACGGAGAAAGAAACCCTGCTGCTTGCCCGGGGCTGTGCCCACAGCCCAGAGCCGTGCCAGTTGTCCCGGAGCTGGGAAGGAGGAACTGTGTGAGGAGAGGGGAGGGGTGGAGACTCCCCGTTCAGCCATCTTTGCATCAGGCTGAGAGCGCCCCTGCACGGCCCGGCGGCCCAGGGCTTCCCTTGAGGGATGGCGCGCACTTGTGACATAGCACAGCCTTCCCTCAGCAGAGGTCCTGGAAGATCACAGCTGAGAAGGGGGGCCCGCTCGGAAAACCCAGGGACGCCCGCTCGGAAAACCCAGGGACGCTACATCAATGCCGGTGGTTTGTGGGTCAGCGACAGAGAGAGTTTGGGGCAGAACTGAAATGAAGGCTCAGACTCTTGCAGCGGCCTTGAATCTCCGGGAACACCTGGGGGGTTTGACTATTAAAGCTGCCCTGCCTCCCTGACCACCCAGACACGTGCCCCACATTCAGGGCAGACGGCTCCAGCAACACACCCAAACTGAGTTCACCAACTGAACCCCACAAGAATCATTTCCCCATACACCACAAGGACAAAGTTGAGGAGAACTGACTTGAGGGGTATAGGTGACTTGCAGACACCATCTGCTGGTTAGTTAGAGAAAGTGTATGCCACCAACTTGTATTTCTGAAAAATTAGATTGGTAATTTTTTTTACAACTTGAAAGAACCCTATCAAGCATAGCAAATGCCAAGAGGCCAAAAACAACAGAAAATCTTAATGCATATGATAAAACCAGATGATATGGAGAACTCAATTCCAAACACCCAAATCAAAATATCAGAAGAGACCCAGTACTTGGCACAATTAATCAAAGAACTACAATCGAGGAATGAAAACACAGCAAAGGATATAAAGGACATGAAGAAGACCCTAGAAGAGCATAAAGAAGACATTGCAAGAGTAAATAAAAAAGTAGAAGATGTTATGGAAATAAAAGAAACTGTTGGCCAAATTAAAAAGACTCTGGATACTCATAATACAAGATTAGAGGAAGTTGAACAACAACTCAGTGTCCTAGAGGACCACAGAACAGAAAATGAGAGAAAAAAAGAAAGAATGGAGAAAAAAATTGAAAAAATCGAAATGGATCTCAGGGATGCGATAGATAAAACGTCCAAACTTAAGACTCATTGGTGTCCCAGAAGGGGAAGAGACTGGTAAGTCTAGAAAGAGTATTCAAAGAAATTGTTCGGGAAAACTTCCCCAACCTTCTACACAATATAAATACACAAAGCACAAATGCCCAGTGAACACCAAATAGAATAAATCCAAATAAATCCACTCTGAGACATACTCTGATCAGACTCTCAAATACTGAAGAGAAGGAGCAAGTTCTGAAAGCAGCAAGAGAAAAGCAATTCACCACATACAAAGGAAACAACATAAGACTAAGTAGTGACTACTCAGCAGCCACCATGGAGGCGAGAAGGCAGTGGCATGACATATTTAAAATTCTGAGAGAGAAAAATTTCCAACCAAGAATACTTTATCCGGCAAAACTCTCCTTCAAATTTGAGGGAGAGCTTAAATTTTTCACAGATAAACAAATGCTGAGAGAGTTTGCCAATAAAGACAGTGGTCAGTTCTCCAGTGCCATTTTACCTGATCTATCTGCAACATTTGACACAGTTGATTGTCACTTGTCTTTGAAACACTATTGTCATTTGACTTCTGGAACATTGTTCTTTCTTAGTTCTGCCCTTACTTCACTTGCTCTCCCATTTCAGAATCCTTTGATGATTTCCCCTCATCTTCTCATTCTCTTAATGTTGGGGACCTCCAGGGCTCAATCTGTGGACTTCTTTATCTACACTCATGATACACATGATCACATGATAACTCATCCCTGGTTATCATGTCCAGTCTCATGGCATTACATATCATCTTTATGTCTTCCGATAACTACCAACTGCATGCCAACAGTCCAAACCTCTCCTCTAAAATCCAGACTTGCACACCGAACTGCCTTCTCCATTCCTTTCATTGCTATGCAATGGGATCTTGAACTTAGCATGTCCGTCACTGAACGCTCAATCTTTCCAAAGTCCTTCCTATTTCAGTGCATATCAGTCCATCCTGATAGCTGCTCAGGTCAAAAATCTTTTGACTCATTTCTTTCCTCTCACCCTTTGCATTCAGTCTACCAGAAAATCCTATCAGCTGTTCCTTCAAAATATATCCAAAACTTGACTCTTAACCACCTCCACGTCCACCCCAGTGCCAGCCACCATCATCTCTCACCTGGGTTACTGCAGTAGCATCCTACCAGGATTCTCTGTTTCCACCCTCGTCCTGGCAGCAGCCTAGTCCTGACACAGCATCCAGCATGTTCTCTTAAAATACAAGTCAGATCATGTCATTGCCCCGCTTGGAACCCCCCAAGGCTGCCCAAACTCACTCTGAGCGAGAGCCAAGTCTTTTAGGCCCTATGTGATCTCACCCTCTGTCCTCTCTGACCTCATCTCCCACATCCTTGACCTCTCTCCCTCCTCACAGCCTCAGCGGCCTCCTCGCGATTCCTGCAGCTCCAAGCTCACTTCCATGTAGAGCCTTTGCACTTGCTATGCCTTCTGTCTGGAATGCCCTTCACCCAGATATCCACATGGCAAATCCTCGCACCTCGAGTCCCTGCTGAGATGTCATTTTACTAGAGAGGCTTCCCCTCACCACCCTGTTTCAGCCCCGTCACGCTCCCCAGTCCCCCTCCCTGCCTTAGTTAGCCTATACTGCTTACCTTCTGCCATACTATATGTTTACTTGTTCATTTGTTTGTTACACCTCACCTTACTAGAAGGTAATCTCTGTGAGGGCAAGTTTTTGCTTGTTTCATTCCCCATTGCATCCTCAGCATCTTCAACAATGCCAGATACATATTCATAGAATGAAAGGATATTGTGACACGGATCCCTTCATAGCCAAGCAGTTGTACTGCAAACCACAGTGCCTGAGAACTAAGCAGCTCGCTAAAACAACATTAATGCTAAAGGCCTTCCATTGTAAACCTGCCTCCAAAGGGTTTTCACTTCTTATTTGGTCCTCATGACAATTCTATGATATTAGGTAGGATGTTATTTCTTCTAACAATAGGTTTTTTGGGTGGTTTATGGGATCTGCAACTCTAAGTCAAGAGTGGTAAGGGCCTAAGAGTCTGCCATTGTTTTTTAAATGCCCATATGTTTATTAAATGCCAGTGAAGTCTCATGATCACCGATTATGAGGGAGAGACATGAGTGTGAGAGTACAAGTACGTGAGTCATTTATTAATTCATTCAACAAAATTTACTGAGTACCTACCTTATGTAAGAAATTTGGCTAGCCATTGTAGCAGGTACAGAGAAGAGTCACAAGTTAAGCGTGTTCTCAGAGAGCTTGAAGTCTAGTAGAAAAGTGTTCATAAAAACAATGTTATAGAATAAAAATTAAAGAGTCAAAAAGGAAGTTTAGAAAAGAGGAGATAACTTCCATGAGAAGTGTGCTTTTGAGGACCCCATACTTTGAGGAGTGATAGGGGTGAGGTAGACAATCTGGAGAGCTTCTTGGAGGAGGTGGCATTTGGGGTGGCTCTTGAAGGATAACCAAGGAAGGGCATTCCTGGAAATTGTGAAATGGAAGGAAGGAGAATGGCAATGTCCTTGGAGATATACACAAAATCTGTTAGACTCGGGAGTTGATTACATTATGGATATAAAAATTATACTGACTCCTTCTATGAAAATCTATGTGACTGGAAGTTTTGATCATTTTGCATCGTAGAGAGTCTTCCACCATAAAGGAAGTCAGTTCCCACTGCTTGTGAGGCTTCCACTCTCCCGCAGCAGAAGTGCTTTGAAGGATGCATATTGTACCAAAGGATAAACCATATGGAACAAGAAACATTGTATAATAAACGTGAACAAGAAACATTGTATAATAAACGTGAACAATAAACATGGAGAGTTGTGTTTAAATATGTGCAAGGTATACGAAAGGAGTACGTTTCTTAGTGGAGCAGTTAAGTGAGGGGTTATTTTATACTTTCTGCATAATCTCATATGCCCCCCTGGAGAAGACTTCTCAGGGATGGGTTAATCAAAGGGAGCAGGCAGGTGGAGGTGCAAAAGTGCCTTTTACACTCATGGGGTCTTTGACAAAAGCTCGGAACAGCCCGAGCTGGATCTGATGGTGATGGAGATTGAGCAGTCGTGGCCATGCAAGCCCAGCCCCAGGCTTGGGAAGCACCATCCATTCACCAACAGCATCCACTGAGCACATGCTTTGAGCCAAGCACTAATTCAGGCACTGAGGACACAGAGACAAACAGGGCATATGCCCAACTGTCCAGAGATGTGAATGCTTCAAAGCTTTGGGCAGGATATTATTTTTCCTAGGATGTGAACTTTATAAAATTAGCTCTTTTAAGATGTCTCTTTTCTCAGTTAACAGTTATATCAGGAAGTACATAGAATAGAAGACAGCTTGCCATTAAATAAGGGTTTGCTTCAGTTAGCAATTCTTCAGTGGAAAGGGATCAAACTTTTTCTTCCTATTTTTTTTTCCTTGCTCAGGTTAGAACTGTTTTCTGAAAACAAATCAGCACCAATTGACCGACAAATACCCGTTGAAGTGGATAGGATTTAGAAGGCGTATAATGTTTTGATCATAAGCCTTTGAATCAAGCCTGGCTTCTACCACTTACTCTCTCAGTGACCTTGGGGAAGTTACTAAGTGTCTCTGTGCCTCAGTTTCCTTATCTGTAAAATGGGGATAACAACAGAACTTACTTCATATCTTGTCAGAAAGACCAAATGAGTTAATCCACACAATGCACTTAAACCGTGCCTTGCTTGGAGTAAATGCTTAGGAAGTGTTCGCTGTTACCGTGCATTGCATTATATTAGGTTGCCTTATGTTGCATTGCATTATGTTACAGTGTTACATTGGCATATTAGTTAATATTAGTTAATATTAATATGTTACATTATTTTATATTAAAATAATTATGTTATTTTAATTACATTACATTATATTATTAGGGATGTAAAATAGAAATATATGACAAGTCCAGTATCAAGACAAAACAGATGCTTTAAAAGCCAAAGAATATTCAAGAGCTCAATAGCAACTTAAGACCAAAAAATAGCAGAGAGCTGTGTGTGATTGTTTGACTTGTATAGTATAAAAATGAAGTGGCTTTAAGGAGGCCAGGACCTTACCAGAGCCTGTGGCAGTCTGGAAAGTTTTAAGAAGGAGGAAGAATTTGAGGAAGGGATGGAGATTGGGGCGGAAGGACATTTGGGTGAAAAAAAGTTGCTTGTTTGGGTCTCCAAGCCAGGCCAGTGCAGCCTGGCACGTGGGTCTGTGGGTGCAGCAGTCCCACCGCAGTGAAGGAAGTGGAGAGAGCCACGTGAGAAAAGTCAGCAGGAGCAGGCTATCGGGGGGCCTGGACCACCCTAATTAGGGTTTCTGGGTGTTTCTGCTCCCTTAGAAATGTTCAAAAGACTGCACTGCAAAGAGACAGCTGGATGTCTTGGAAATCTACTAAAGTGCATGAGAACTAATGATGGATCTTGAGTTCCAGGGAGGTTCACCAACTCACTAGCTGGTGGCAGAGTTGGGGCCAGAACCAGAACAGAGCAGACCACTGCTTTCCCACCCTACACAACTTCCATTCTGGAGGCCACATCTGGACACTTCTGTCTCTCCTGAGCATGCTGCCAGATGATCTAACATTGCATGCACGAAACACTTATTTTGTTGTTGCAGATTGAATGGATCCTTGACTTAAAGCTTCCCGGTGCAAAATTAAAACTCACCAGAGTGCTAGAGTGCCTAGGTGAACCACATTCAACTTGCAGAATGGGATCAGTAACTGGAATTGGCCAGAGTGACAGGCAAATGCTGCCAGTTAATCAGTTCCATTGAGGGCATATTTGAGCTATTAAAACCAACTTTTCTAGGTTTTTCCACACTTGGCTGGTTCCAAACGAGTCATGCCATCCTGCCTGATATCTGCTTTTCGCTTAGCTGAGCCACAGTGGATTTGCAGTCACCCATTATGTTCCCCAGGCTAGAGAGGAGGAGAGTTCCAGAACCAGAGATTCTTCTGGCAAATATCTCGTTACCCTCACTTGGACTTAAGGACAACTCATCCTTCCAGATTTGATGAAAGAAAACCTGTCTAGAGCTGATACTCGGAACTCATGTAACGCAATCCCTGATATTTACATATTTTGGAAACTGAGTCCCAGGGGGGCTCCCCAAGCCAGACCAGAGACTCGAATCCACACTGCTTCCCTCCCCACACCCTGCTTTTACCAACATCTTCTTGGGATCGTGTGATGTAACCCCACCCCCTTTGGAATTCCTTTCTGCCGCAACTGCTCCGCCATTTCTTTCCCTGAAACAGGAAGTTCTGCGTGGGAAGGGACTTGAAATATCCCGTCCAACCAGGTCTCCCATTCTACAGATGGGAATGCCGTAGCCACACAAGTCCAGTGGCTTTCTCAAGGTCACCCAGCTACCCGGCGGGCAGTCAGGCCTCTTGTTCACCCCATCCAAAAGGAAGCCCTGGTGGTGACCACAAGGGTACCTTTGTTTGTGTGTGATCTAGGAGCTGCTATCCGCACTCCCTCACACCCATTAGATCCTCTCAGGCACCCCAAGAGGGAGGTGAGCCTGCAGAATCTCAGGGCTCCCTCCCAGCCAACTGCCCTCTCCCTGAGGCTGCCCCAGGGGCTGTTGTGGGCTGTGGTAGAGCAGAGCCCTCTGGAGGACAACTACAAACAGTGGGGCCCCTTAGCATTCCAGACAGGAAAAACCGCTCCTTGCGACTCAGCTGAACGGCTTTGCTGAGCTGTCTGGAGTCAGCTCCCAGCTGTGGCCAGCTGTGCCCTGGTTCCCCAACACCTTTCACGTTCACAGCAGAGCCACATGATGCTTGCCCTTTCACACATGGCCCGGGGTGACTCCTGCCCTTCCACTGCAGAAGCTAGCTCCCTTTGCCCTGTGCTAGTTTGGATATATAATGTCCTGCCAAAAGCAATTTTATAGGGCAGACGTATTAGCGTTATTAGGTTGGAATCTTTGATTGATGTTTCCATGGAGATGTGACTCAATCAACTGTGGGCCAGACCTTTCATTGGGTTATTTCTATGGAGGTGTTGCCCCACCCATTCAGGGTGGGTCTTTATTGGATCACTGGAGTACTTTAAAAAGAGCCACACAGGCCCAGATGCAGAGCAGCTAAGAGTGACATTTTGAAGAGGAGCTGCAGCTAAGAGGACAGAACAGCCCAAAAATGACATTTTAGAGAATGCCATTTTGAAACGCAACCTGGGAGCAAGTGGATGCCAGCGACGTGCCTTCCCAGCTAACAGAGGTTTTCCGGACACTATTGGCCATCCTCCAGTGAAGGTATCTGATTGTTGATGCATTACCTTGGACACCTGTAACCGAATAAACCCCCTGCATAAAAGCCAATCCATTTCTGGTGTTTTGCATAACGGCAGCATTAGCAAACCGGAACAGCCCCCTTCTCTCCTCCAATTAGGCAGCGCTTGTCCCTCTGCAGGGAATCCTGGCCTGGGAGTCAGGGGTGCAGGGGTGGTTCCCGCCTTGCCACCGGCTTCACTGTTTCCCTGCTTTCTGCTTTGCCTCAGCAGCTCCCTCTACAAAGTGAGGTTAAAGACGGGCACACCCCTCAAAGGGAGGAGATTTTACCCAAAGCCCCATGAGCTGCCGGCAACAAAGACTCTTTTAAATCTGCCTTTTGAAAAGAGACTTTATGAATTCCTCTGGGCCATGGCATCAGGTGGTAAGGAAAGAAAGATGACCCAAATGCGGCAAAGTAAGTTCATTTAAGCAATGAGCATATTTCAGAAGTTCCGGCCTCTGCTGCCGTGGAGTTTTCCTGAGAGGTTATTGTTATTGAATATCAATAACAGTATGTGACTAAACTGGGAAAATCTGTATTACTTGGTGTTCAAAACACAGCAGCTTAAAAAATAATAATGACAAAGGATGTGTTCAATCACACAATAATTCTCGTATTTACTGAAGAGCACAGACATTCCCCCAACGATGAAAAACAGCTCTTTTTGATTTGAGAACAGAAGGTGGGTGGTGATAAATGTTAGGGCACCCACCACCCAAAAGCTCGGCATCAGTACAAGGCTTTCAGACTCAAAGAGCTCTATTGGCTGATCAATTGGCCCAGCAGTCCAGGAAGGCAGAGGACGTTTTCCTAATTTATAGATAGACAAATACAGCCCCAAGTGCTCTCCCAAAGTAGTGAACGGGAGATGGTTTCCAGTTGTTTTCCAGGCTGGGAATCACTGCCTCCAGAACTGGGGTCTCAGTTGTTTTGGGGGAGTGCAGCTTTCCTTGGCAGGGTGGGATTACTGAGCTCCCCCAGCTGCAAGCTGCCACATCTGGCTTTAGAAATTGCGGGAGTTTGGGGTTTGGCTTATTATTTACAGTTTTAGGGCTTGTGAACCCCGTCAGCTCACGGACTGATGCAAAGGATATCACTACCACCAGAAGGACCTAGGATGACATGGAAGGCACCCTGGGTCCCCAGCAAGACCAGTGCTCTAAGTCTAGCTAGGCTGTCACTGGGTCATTTGACCTCTGAGCCAGTGAGACTGTGTTAGCCCTAAAGTTCCTCTGAGCATAATCATTCCATGCTTTGGTGATAGAGAGCAGCAGTGGCCTGAGAATTTCTTTTTCGGTCACTAGTTCTAGACCTGAGGATGGCTTTGATGGGGTGTGGTCTTTGGCAAAGCCCTTTGCTCCTCTCTCTTTCTCTCAGCTTCCAATGCAGTAACAATCATATGGCCCGGAGGTGGGAGAAGAGGCCCGGTAAGGACTCAGCAGGGGTTTATCCAGCACTGATCAAGTGCCCAGCACCAAGGCAGCTGGTAGAGTAATCACTGAAGAAGCACCAGCCTCGTAAACTCAGGGAGCTCCCACATGCAGCTCTCGTGCCTCTGGCCCTTCCTTCCCTGGAGACACCCAAACATGAAAACTAACGACCTGTGGCAAGGTGACTGCAACCTAATTTGAAGTAACGGTGATAATAAAGGCCACTTGGGCTCACAGGTGACCCATGCTTTACAAATGTCCTAGGAAGTGATCCATAGACAGAATTGGAGCCCCAGGTACCTGTCATTCTTGGTGCGTTCCTCTTGCTGACTCGTGACAGACAGAGGTTAAAGACCCAGGCAGTGGGTTCCAGAACTTAGGTGCACACTCCCAGAGCTATGGGATGTCAGGCAAGGCACTTAACAGCTTTAGGCCTCAGTTTCCTGGTCTGTAAACTCGCCCCTGCCTCATGAAGTCATTGTGAGGATGGACCGAGTGAATGTTTGTGGAGCGTTTAGAGTTGTGCTCAACACACACAGGAAGCATTCAGCAGATGTTAGCCATCAGAGTTCCAAGGAGTCCAGCTCCCTCTCTCCCTAATTCAGGCTCCAGGTTGGGCTGATTAGAGGACGGGGACCTTCTGTGCTTGGTTTTGTTAAATCAACTTTATTGAAGTATAGTTTAAATTCAATAAAATTCATGCATTTTAAGTGTACTGTCACAGATACAATAACTTTCCAACAATATAATTTGATTTACCCTTCCCTTTGTCCTGTGTGATTGTTATACATCTTTTACTTATATACATTTTATAAATCCCACACTACAGTGTTATTATTTTTGCTTTAAAGTCAGTTGTCTTTCAAATATTAAATTATGAGGAAAAAGAAAACATCTTTTATATTTACCCACTTTTTTATTTTATTCTTTCCCTTCCTTCCTTCCTTCCTTCCTTCCTTCCTTCCTTCCTTCCTTCCTTCCTTTCTTCCCTCCCTCCCTCCCATTTTTGGTGCTTTTTATTCCTTCCTGTATTATTTCTGCTCATGTTGGAGGACATCCCATGGCATTTTTATAAGACAGGTCTACTGGTGATGAATTCTCCCATCTTTCATTTATTTGAAAGTGTTTTATCCCATCCTCTTTTAGAAGAATATTTTTGCTGGATGTAGAATTCTGGGTTGACAGGTGCCCCCCAGCCCCCCCCCCCCTCAGAACTTCAAAGTTGTTCCATCTTCTCCTGGCCTGCATTGTCTCTAATGAGAAGTCACCGATATTCTTTTCATGCTTCCCCTATACATAGTATTTCACTTTTTTTCTCTGACTGCTTTCAAGATTTTCTCCTCTTTAGTTTTTGGCAGTTTGACTATGATGTGTTCCATTGTGGTTTTCATTATATTTATCTTGCTTGGAGTTTACTTAGCTTCTTAGATCCATCCAGAAATTGGATAATTTTTATCCTATTTGGGAAATTTTCGACCACTGTTTCTTCAAATATTTTTTTCTGCCCCAATCTCACTATTCTTCTGTGGAACTCCAATTACACATATGTTTGGCCGTTCTAGATTACCTCATTGGTGTCTGAGGTTTTGCTCAGTTTTCTTCAGTCTTTTTTTTTCCCCTCTGTGTTTTACAGATTGGATAATTTCAACTTATTATTCTTCCAGCTCACTGACTTTGTCTTCTGGTGTCTCTTTCTACATTAAGCCTATTCAGTGAAATTTTCATTTCAATTACTTTTCAGTTATAGAATTTCCATTTGGTTCCTTTTTATAGTTTCCCATTTTTCTTTCAGGATTCCATATCTTTTCCCACTTTAAGAACATGTACTCCTTTAATCCTTTGAATATATTTTCCTTTAATTCTTTAAACATACGTGTAACAGTTGTTTTAAAATCTCTAAGTCCAACATCAGAGCAATCATATTCGGTTTCCATTGGCTGCTTTGGTTCTTAACTATGGATCACATTTTCCCATTTCTTTCTAAATCTAGTGATTTTTTTTAAGTGGGTATTGAATCATGAATAATATGTTGTAGAGACTCTGGATCTTTCATCTTAAAAGTGTAAATTCTTTAGCAGGAAATTCTATTACTGGCTTATGTAGACTTGATTTTATGCTTGTTAGTGCAGATCAATTGAAAACTCAATCCTTTCAACCTCCAAACTCTGTTTTCCCTTCAGGTCTTGTCAGAGCTGGGTTTTAGGGTTTGGTGTCCCAGTTGGTTGCCCAGAAGTTTAATGAGTTGTTTTTTTTTTTTTTTTTTTTTTTCAGTTTTCCAGTAAGTTTTTATTATTATTTATACCATGATTCAGGATCCCAGGGTGGGGGTCATTATGTAACCAGGTCCCCCTTCACTGCCCTGGGAGAAGGATGAAGGACAGGGAAGAATGGGATAGGCCAGTTCAGATCTTCCCAGGAAATGTGCCTTCTGCCCTGCAGTCATCCCAGGCTGACACCCAGGATTTAATGAGATATTAACTAGATGTCTCCACTATGACAAGGCTAGAACTCCAACCTCCTGACATTGCTTTCTTCACTACTGCTTAGCATCTAATGTCTCTTTTCTCCTTTCAACCCCATAGCAGTTACCATCTGATAAGCCCTAGTGGTTTCACCCTGCACATGTACAACCCAGCCCAAGCTACAGACTCACAGACCCCTACACAAACTTCTAGGCCCCTTATTTACCCATCTGGCTCCTTTCTGCTCTCCCAAATTCTGCTCTGATCTCTGCCTTCTCAGCTCAATGGGACTGCAGTAGTCTGCTTCTACTATAGTTCTTTGGGCCACAGTCAAGAAATTGTTCCCAACAAGAGAACAAGGATGATTTTGGTATTTTCCCCATGAGTTTCAATTCTCTCAGGAATTAAAGTCTGTGCTGCTTGATGTCTACTTCCTGACAAGAGTTGCCTCTTATATTTTGTGCAGATTTTTAGTTGTATGTGGTGAAAGGGCTAGTTTGATACCAGTTACTCCAAAATGGCTGAAACTACTTAATTTTTAAACCCCAAAATGAATGACCAATAGGTTAGCAGATGTAAGGTGAAAGGTATTCCCTATGTATTATATGTTATATACGAAGTCATTCATCACACATTTATCGAGGACTTATTGTGTGTAATGCACAGTAAAAATTGTTAGAGGGAAAAGCACCAGAATCTTTCTTAAGGTATTTGGAAAATAACAATCCAGCCGATTTTATAGGCGAGTTGGGTGTTCTCATCTAGTGTCTTCCTTTAATGATGTTGAAACCTAGACCCAAAAAGGTGACATGACTTGCCAAGTGGCAGGAAAGGAAGTAGCCTGGTATCTTTTCTACTAAATCCAAAATCTTAAAAAAAAGAAAGAAAGAAAGAAAACATAATATTTGGATATTGTTTCCTCTACAGTAAAGTCAGTCAGTGCTAAGGTCCTGCTTGGTGCTGTAGAAATGTGAGCCAGAATGGGGAAATGCATTGGTCTGGGATCCTCACATTATCTTGTTTGAGTTGACTGGAAAGATGAACCTGTGGCATAAAGAGACACTGGCAACAGTTAACAGGCTTGGTTCTTTGTCAAACTCAGCATCAAGAACAACTAGGGAAGAGAAATCTGAGTTGCTGCATTTGCTGGAATATAAAGGGAGGGAGGTATAATCAGGGAATCTTAGTAACTCCTCCAACCTGATAACTCTGTTGTCAGTAGATCTCATTTGCCACCAAAACCATGGAGACATTTTACAGTTCTCCAAGAAGCTGCATTTTTATGCATTTCTGAAGGAAGGAGTCAGAATTAGCAGTGATTGCAATGGACCACCACTCCCTCTGTTTTTATCTTTTTGTCAGTTATGTCACTCTGCCTGCAGCCAGTCCCCAGAAACTTCTCTCCAAGTCTCTCTGTCCAGGATCAAGCACTAAAGAAATGTAACAGGCAGCGACAGAATATCCCATGTATTGAAAGACCCAGGTCCCTGGTTCTGGAGGTGGGAGTGGTAGGAAAAACTATCGTGAGAGGATTTCCCTAGGAAGCTTCTCTCTTAAGAAACGTGGGCCACTTTTGCTTTCAGAATTGGCAGATGAGGTACTTTGGATCAACTGTCCTGCTGAAGACAATTGGAAATGGTGGATGAAAGATTCTAAATCTTCCCTCTTTTGAAACTTGGAAAAGATGCTTGACAGAAACAAATATAAATCCTCTCTAGAGAAAAATGACATCAAAATTCTCAAAATCTTTTGAAAACCAAGTTTGCAAAGTCTAACCCACAAAACAAAATAATCAGGCACACGGACAAAAAATAACATGAATGAAAATGAGCAGAAGCAATAGATGATAGAAACAGATCCACAGGGGATCCAGATATTGGAATTATCAGATTTAGCTTTGCAAATAACTATATTTACTATGTTCAAGGAGATAAAAGACAAGATTGAAAAGTTTTCAGAGAACCAGAAGACATGGAAATGAACCAACTGTAAATTTTAGACATGAAGAAGACAACGGCTAAATGAATGCAAGGAATAGGTTTACAAGAAGCTGTGGCACAGCTGTAAAAAGAATTATTGGACTGTAGAGAGGGCAGGGGAAAATACTGAGAAACGAGCATAGAGAATCCAATGGATGGAAATAACAGAAAAGAATGTAAACAATTAGGGAACAAATGGATGCCAAATTTTATCAGAAATTTTTCTACATCTATTGATAGGCTCATGCATTTTTTCGTTCATTAACGTGGTGAATGGCCTGTTTTAGCTCGTTATTGAAGTTATGGTGGTACTCGTGGCTATCTTGGTGCAGGAGGAGATCCGACTGGAACAGTCATGTGGGATCTTCTGTGCACCTGACCATGTTCCATTTCTCGACTCAAGTAGTGGTTATGTGGCCATTCGTTTTGTGATAAATCGTTTGCTGTAACATCTTTCTTTTTTGCACTTTTCTGTAGCTATGTTATATTTCACAAGTTTTTTCCAAAAGTTTAGGAAAAGAAGAAAAAGTGCATGCCCAGGCATCTACATCGTTGCCAGGTGCCAAAAGAGGCATTTCCTTTCCTGCCTGTAGCAGAAAGTTCCACAGGGTGTTGCAAATAGACCATCACACTGCTAATAGAGAGGCAGCATGCAGGGACGGCAAATCGTGGTCCAGTTGCTTCCAGAGGATCAGGGCTGCCATGAGAGATGTTCTGTTCAGAAGGCTTGTGGGGCCCCAGCTGGGACCTGAGGAGAAGAGGCCCTGATCAATAGCGACATGTGGCACAAGGTCAGAAAGTAGTGGCATCTGTGCAGGGAATTTGCTGTCTTTGCCTCGATGGTGGCTAAGAGTGGAGGCTTTAGAGTAAAGTTGGCTTGGTTGTAACTCCAGCTCCACCATTTATCAGGTGTGTAAGTTATCTGTCTTACCTAAGCCTCAGTTTATTGACCTTTATTGATAGTTGGAGAATTAAATGAAGTGATGCCTGTAAAGCACTTAGCACAGTGCCCAGCACACACTGGGTGCTCAAGAAATGGAAGCTATTATTATCGTTATCATTGTTTGCTTGGGATCAGTCTCCATTTTGCCATATTTAATGTTCCCCTAACACCAGGATTTCTTCTCTGTTTTCTCTGAGCTTCTCTTTCCAACCTACATTGCTAATAAAAAAATTAATTCAACATGAAGCTTGACATTTTAATTACCCCGTAAGTTTATCATTTATTAAACCACAGAGTATCCACCATCCCTTCCTGGGACAACAGCCCTCCTTTAGTGTTCTTCACATCATTTAGGGGATGCTGAAATTTATTGATGTGGACAGGTTAAATTAAAAATAAATGAGAATTTGGGACAGTGGAAAAGTTTGGTAATGGATGGTGGTGATGGTAGCACAACATTGTGAACGTAATTAAAAGAACTGAATTATATATTTGACTGCAGTAAAAGGGGAAAATTCAGGTTGTAAATATGTTACTAGAATAAAAAATTTTAAAAAAACAACAAACAGTGGAACTACACAACAGAAACCATGAACCCTAAGTTAAACCACGGACTATAGTTAATAGTACAATTATAAAAATGTGTTTCCGTCAGTCGTAACAAATGTTTCACACCAAGGCAAGATGTTAATAATAGGGTGGTACATGGGAACCCTGTATTTTATGCACAATTTTTTTGTAAACCCACAACTTCTCCAATTTAAAATGAATAAACTAGAACCTCTAATGAATAAGGGCATTCTAACAAGGACATGTAAAACCATGAAACTTGAGACTGTAGAAAAGCTAGCCAGACAAATGTCCCTCCATCCTTTAACAGGAAGTCTCTTTTCCAGCAAGGAAATGAATCAGGCACTCCTGAACTTCAACGTGACAAACTTGTTTCTTAACCCAAGGGAGAACTACCTATCTTCCCAGTGCTAGAACTATTTTCTTTCAAAAGCCATTAAGCCTGTGAGACCATTGAAAGTGTCTATTGCTCCATTAACCAAATGAAGGCACAAAACATGATTTGTGAGATTCATTGTGCCTCTGAGTTCTAACCAATGGGAACTGGTTCATGTACATCAGAAGTAAGCATGGACCAATGGCCATGACCCTATCCAAGGGAGCATTGGTTTCTAGACTCTGTCCAGGTATGTCTTTGGAAAACGAGGACCGGAGTTGGCTGGTGGGTTTGAATCAGAGGACATTTATCTCATCAGCCTCCCTGGGTGGGGTCGTCTTGGCCTATAAAACTTAGATGCCCTCCAGATACTATAACTCCCCTTGGTTTAATGGAATGGTGATGGTGGCGCATGAAAAGCCAAAGATAGCTTGCCAACAACTCCAGCTCACTGTTCTGTCTGCCCGGTGACATCCCTTTGCCTCACGCTTCTCTACTCTGCTCTCTGGTCTGGGAGGCTGGCATGTGGACTATATCGAAAGGGTCCCTTGCTTTCCAGCTTCCAGTTGGCTTCAGTCAATGGGGATCCCAGCAGGAGCTCAGCAGTAAGGAGGAGGGTGGGCTCAGAGTTTGTATATCCCCAGATCCTTCCCGTGGGTCATCTTGACTGGTATTATCACAACTCCCCACAGATGACTCTCCTTCCCGCTCCCTACAGCCACTCCCTCCATCCCCTTCCTCAGGCTTAGGGCTGCTGATAGTTCACTCTTCCTGCTAAGCCCAGGACACTCCCCTGTGGTTCTCTTCACCCTGCCCAAGCCTTTGTAAAATGCATCAACACCTCAAATCACCTTAATTTGAATGAGCCACCTGTTTTTTGCTGGAAACTTCCGATCTGATATTTGTAAGGTGGCTTCATAAATAATTTTTGAGTGCCTACTATAGACAGTGTAGAAGGGGATTTGGACTCGGCCGTTTATGATGAGCACCTGCAGGTTCTGAGCAGGGCCATGGAAAACAGCATTTTCAGGCAAGTAATCAGACAGTAGTATGCAGAATGGGGTGGGGTGGGAGAAAACTGGAGACAGGACGCTGGTGTACCCATCAGGCAGGAGAGGCTGAGGACCCCAGTGGCTGCAGTGGGAAGAGGAGAAGTGATGGGCGCTACCAGGGAAGAACTGTCTGGGATTGGTGAAGGAGCAGGTGGCTGCCAGGTTTTGAGCCTCGTGGGGAGTGGTTTTGGGGAGAGGGAGATAAGCTCAGGTTTAGATGTCTTGATTGTGAGGAGATGATGGGACAACCTAGTAGAAATCTCTATAGGCTTGTGGAAAAGCACGAACTCAGGAGGGAGGTCAAAAAAAGCATAATTGCAGATTTTGGACTCAGCTATGGGGTGGTGATGATTGAACCTCTGGGAGGGAGTGATATGAATGAGTTTTCTCAGAAAAGAAGAATTTAGAGAGAGAGACAGAGAGAGTTTAGAGAGAGCCACACAAAGGGCAGAAGACTGACCAAATAAAGAGTAGAAGGAAGATGCTTCCCCCACTGACTCAGCTCACATGTCCACCCCTCTGGGAAACATTTTCCTTTTCCCCCAGATTAAGTCAGTCCCACCTCTCCTTTATGCTTCCAGAGTTTGGGGGCATAATTCTGAGGAACGTTCTTCCCTGAATTTGCATGTAGTTGTTATCTCGTCTCTCTCTCACCCTGGCTGACAACTCCTCCTTATCAGGGACTGTCTCTTTTTCATCTTTGAGTATTTGCTGTTCTGCAAAACACCAGAAATGGATCGGCTTTTATAAAGGGGCTTTATTTGGTTACAAAGTTACAGTCTGAAGGCCATGAAAATGTCCAAATGAAGGCATCAACACAAGTATACCTTCTCTGAAGGAAGGGCAATGGTGTCTGGAAAACCTCTGTTAGCTGGGAAGGCAGGTGGCTGGTGTCTGCTGATCCCAGGTTGTGTTCCAGCTCTACTCTCAGCTCCTGTGTGTTCCTCAAAGTGTCTGTCTTGGCTGCAGCACCTCCTTTTTTCTGTGAACACTTTTATAGGACTCCAGTGATTCAATTAAGACCCACCCTGAATGGGTGGGATAACAGCTCCATGGAAATTATCCAATGAAAGGTCTCACCCACAGTTGATTGAGTCACATCTCCATGGGAACAATCAAAGGATTCCAACCTAATCAGCACTAATACCTCTGGCCCCACAAGACTACACCGAAGAACATGGCATATTGGGGAACATAATGCATCCAAACCAGCACACTAGCATAAAAGAGGTCCAGAAGGGAGGGAGCGGAGAAGGGAGAAGAATTAATTACGATGTTGTAGGGAAACTAAAATTGTGCACTGTTCAGGAGGCAAGAATAGGAGAGAATTTCAAAAAGAAGAAAGGGAGGGGGGAAAAAAAAAGAAAAAGGAGAAAGAAGTAATCAATAGCATCCTGTAGGTCAAGAAAAACAATGACCAAGGCACAAGCATGGGATCGGCCAGTCAGAGGCCATCTGTCATCTTGGAGGAGGCCAGCTTGGGAAAGCCCATGATAAAGGCCATGCTGCCAAAAGGGAAAATGAGTGTTGAGCTGCTCATACCTGTAATGCTGCAGCCTTGGGTTGCAGTTGTCAGAGTGTCTTCCATAACTCTGTTGAATAGCTTTTATGGCTGCTGGAAGGAGAGACACACGCATACATCACTTATGCTCCCAGTGGTGCAGTGTAGGGACATGTCTCCCTGTCTTGTGTTCTGCAGAAATCGTGTGTATGGAAAAAACTAAAATAAAATTTTTAATAATGATTAACCCTAAAGTAGTCTCACACCCGTTCTTAAGTGGTCTTTTCTACACACGGTGCTTGCTTCCCGTGCTTTTCTGATTATACAAATGACTGAGTAGGAGTGACGTGATCAGGATCACCCCACTCTTTGTCTTGGGACCTCAGCAAGGCTGGAAGAGGCAGCTGTGGCCTTCCAGGGTGACCAGCGTGTTGGAGGAGCTTGCTTCTCACAGCGAGGTCTGTGGACCGACAGCTTCAGCATCACCTGGGACCTGGTTAGCAATGCAGAACCCAGGCCCCACCCCAGGGGTACCGGATCAGGATCCCCAGGGGACTCCCGGGCACGTTCCCTGCTCTAGCGTTTTGCCCCAAGAGCCTGACCACAGCTTGCAGTAAAGAAAAGCATCACTTACATAGATTTGCTATGGGCTGGACAGGTTTCTGCACACTTCACATGAGTCACCTCCTTTAATCTTCCTGACACCTTATGGGTCGGAGCTATCATCGTCGTCATTCTAGGGTGAGGTCAAATAGCTTGTCCAAGGTCACACGGCTGGGCAGTGGTGCAGCCAGGATTCAACCTGGTCCTGTGGCTCCAGGAGTGCTGTTAGCCACCGCCCCGCCCTGCCTCTTGCACCTCCCACGGCCAGTGGCAGTGTCCTTTGCAGGTGCTCAGGAGGTTTGCAGGTGTTGGTAGTGGCCTTGAGAAAGGCAACCCTGGCCCTGTAAAACCCCATAGGGGAAGAGATGTCTACAGCCTGGCACACCTGGTTCTCTCCGTTTGGGAAGGGGGAGCTTCTCTGGCAGGAGTTCTGCCCTGGATAAGGAAGTAGCTGGAGAGGGAAAGCCTCACTCCAGATTCCCCTCATGGGAGAGGCAGGAGCTTTAGCTGGACTTCCTGGCAGTCAGTGTGCCAGGTGCAAGGAAAGGGGGGTCAGGGGCAGAACAGAGCTTAGAGGGTGCCCGTAGGGTGATGTCCTCTCAGCGGTGTCCCTTCCTTTGGACACCTATTTTGGTGGATGAGTCCGCTTCTGCAGTAGGAGCTGGTAAAGAAGCTTAGCATTTGCTCACCATCTAGTGACTCCATCATAGTGTTTGAATTTAATTAAAAGTTTGTTGGCTAATGCGGAAGACATAACCTGCTTTGGTTGGGTTAGTTATCATCATTCAGCTCCTCCACTTTTCTGCCTGCATCCTGAGGGGAGAGGATGGCGAGCATAAATCGGGGTGTTGTTTCCTAAAACTCCCAGGGTGGCCCCAGAGCGAGGACGTGTCCTGACATCACCCTAGCCTTGGGCCAAGGCTGATGTCCTCTCAGTGATGTCCCGGAGGCACTGCAGGGTCCCAAGTCAGCAGAGAAACCACCGACCTGTACGTTCACTGGTAAACATTGACTGTGTCATGAATGGAGCTGATCACATTCTAGAAGAAATTTTTCAGGGTCTGAGGTTTACTGGGCATTTCGTTTCATCAGGGCTTTCTGTAGAGCCTGCTTCTCATGGGTGCCCCAACCGTGCCTTCGGTTGGATGAACCCTGCTAAGGGGCTCACGATTAAGGTGGCCCCCAAAAGGCCACTGGAGTTAGAGAACCCTTGGCCTAATTCTCCTCCCTCTATGGCAAATGATGGGGATTATTTCCTCCATTCAACAGATGAGGAAGTTGTCAGAGAGTCTTTCTCATGTGCTTCCTGAAAGCAACTGTGATTCCTGCTTCCTCTGACCTCAAACAGAAGCAGAGAACCGGTTCCCCGAATCTCCTTCCAATCATTCCTGTGAAGTGGCAGAACAAGCCGAGGAAGAAGCTTGGGGCAGACGTAGGAGAGCCGTGGGCCTCTCCCCGGGCACCCAGGCCACATTCTGCAGCTGGAATGTGCAGTACCCCCTGCTCGGACCCATCCACCTGCCTGCTGCCCTCGCCGGCTCCTCATTGTCGTTCAGTCTCCAGCCCCAGTGTCACTTCCTGAGGAAGCCTTCTGTTCCTTTAAAGCTCTTAACAGAGTAATTATATATCGATTGTGTGATTATTTGACTGTTTGGTTTCCATTACAAGCTCCGTGAAAGCAAGGCCTCAGGCCTCTGACTCACCCCTGAATCCCTCATCCCTAGCACAGTGGGTGGCCCAGAGAGCACAGTTCAATAAATATCCTTTGAGTGAGTGAAAATTAAGGCATTGCATCAGCTGACCCCAGAGTCCACTTCTTGTTCCGACAAACTTTGAGTCCGTCTGGGAGAAACTTCTGCCTACTCCCCACCATCCTAACCCTCGGCCAGCCCCAAACTTTTCTTTCTCTATTTCAGGGATTCTCGGCACTATTTCCTTATAGATTCTCTGATCAAGCCTCCTCGATCGTTTTTATGGCTTTCCTAATGCTTGGTCAGAAAGCATGGAGTCTGAATAGTTGGGAATATGAATACATGTTCTTAACCACCACCAACTAAGCGATAAGTCAATGTGGAACTGAACAATGAAATCAAACTCATCTTAGCAAAGAGCTCCAGTTTGGAGATCTTCAATGATCTCTCTCTTTCCCCTCCCATTTTATCCCAGAATGACTTAGTGAACTTTGAAAGAGAGGAGCACAGAGGTAGGGTTACGTGGAAAGGACAGAGCCCTAAGTCCAGCTCTTGATTGGACAACACTTTTGCACATTACCCTTCAGTCCTTTCAGGGTAACTTTTCATTTCCCACTTTTCTCAGACTCCTACACACAAGATCATTTTCAGACTCCTTCCTAATATTACCTCAGGGGCCGAGTTGAACTGTTCATCACCGAAGCAGAATTTGGTGAGACGCTTTTACAAAACAGGAGAATGTGGGCTCTCTGTTCCCTCCTATATCCATCATGGTGAACTGTAGAAGGTGGAAGCACCAACCCTAAGCCAACTTGTGTGTTTTCAGGCTTATCTCAACACTATCTTAAAGGAAGATGCTAGGTTTTGCTTTCCATACTTGACATTTTCTCCCGATCTTTTAAGTAAAAACGGGATGATTTACAGCCACAGAGCCTCTAAAGCCTTCGTCGCCTGGAATTCTCAAGTTGAAGTCCAGAGGGAATGCAGGAATTTGTCCAGGGCCTAACAGCAACATATGAGGGAGAAAAGGAAAAACCACGTACCCCAGCTAAGCTCCATCTCAGGCCTTCTCCTAACCCCAGCATTTAATGATGACACTTCCTGAACCCCCTCCTTCCTGGAAGGTCTTCCTGGCAGCCAGACATTGTTGGAATTTTTCCACCCGCCAAGAGAAGGCCACCTGATGTGAACTGCTAATTAGCAGACTCAATTTCTAGATTATGCGTTGTTGGGTCCCTATGTGAAACCATATTTTTCTGAATTCCCAGTATAGTTCTCATATTAAATATTCTATTCTGTTGTCCCCATAAGTACATAAGTATTTGTAAGACCTCATATCCTAGCCTTGTTTTAGGGCTAGGAAAATAGGCTCATTGTGTTTGTAGGCTGATAATGCTCTTGCATTTGGGGCATTTACAGCGGTGACTTTACCAGGCTTTTCTAGGACCCGTTTTGCCTCCACCAACAATTCTTGAAGAAGGGTCCAGCCATTGCTTACCAGCCTGAGCATGGCTTTTCTAAGCAACAAGGGGGGGGGGGGGCAGACAAGGGAGAGATGTTGCTGTGTTTTCCAAATTAGAACTTGAGCTGGAGTTGCTCTTTCTGGGACAGCTCAAGCCAATCCCAAGAAGAAGCTGTTAAACATCTAGGCCGTGAGAACCAAGCTGTGCATGAGTGATGGGAAAGGAGGAATTCTGGCCCCATGCCGTCACCTGCCAGCCTGGCTGCTGCAGTCCCAGGCCGGCCATGAGGAAAGCAGGCAGAACCTGGCAGCCTGTCCTGGACTGGCCATGGAAACTTCCAGACTCCCCGGGAAGCAGAGACTAAGCTAGATTCCAGAGAGTGAGGGCCAGGGGCCTGGGAGGGGACTTGAAGAGGTGGGCAAGGCAGATCCTCCAGGGCCTCACAGGGCACCAAAAGGATTCTGGTCTTTATTCTAAGAGCAGGAGAGGCCATTAGAGGTTGAAGCTGGCTGAGCTGCCCTTTGGACCAGCCCCTCTGACTGCTCCTGGAGACTTTCCCACCGCGTCTCGTGTTTTCTTGCCGTTTGAGGCTGGAGCACTGAAGGCCTGATAACAAAGCCTCCTGTGCCCAGGGCAGCCTGGATTTGGGGGTTCACCTCCCCCGTTCAGGAGCAGCACTTACAATGCTCCCCGCCCCCCTTCCTCCATTCCCACCCCCACCCCTCGCAGCCCCCGGCAGACGCCTCTGAAAGTTGCTTTGCAGTTCCCAGTTTTCAACTTTATCCGTGGCTTCGCATACTTTAACACTAATGTGTGTACAACTTGCTAATTAATGGAATCATTTGGATCTGAAAACATCTTGTTCTAATGGGAGGCTGCAAAGCACGCTCATTAATTCACAGGTAAAATTATTCCAGCTTTTCTCTTCTTTCATTTTTTTTCTTTTCTCTTCCCAGCTTGGCTTAATAGCTGGGGAGAATTCTTCTAATTAGCCTTGTGATAACCACTCCACCAAAGCGCAACTCACCTGTGACCACCTTGAGGTCTGGGGGGAGAGGGCCCCACTTTTGTTTATCCAGAGGAGAGGGTGGTAGGCAAATACAAAGGTGAAATCCACCACCACCACCCACCACCACCACCCACCACCCCAAACACAGAGAAGGGAGAGACTTACGTGGCTGGGAGGGGAGGACACTGGGGCGGTTGGCAGGTCAGAGGAAGAAATCAGAATGATCCACATGGTGCAATTCGGGGGGTGTGGTCCCCAAGATGAGCTCCAGCACAACTGGTCCAGATGTCGGGAATGAGGCCTGGCCCTTCCCTTGGCTTCTCTCCTAGGATGGGAAGACTTGGCACATTCACTCTTGGGACAAAGCTCAAAGTGACTTTGGGGGGTTGGGGAATAATCTGGAGGTGACTTGCAGGTAACCACCTCCCCATCATTTGCAAATGGCTGGCAGCAGCATCTTTAAATGAGTAGTGTCCTCGGTATATGTGTTAGTTAGGGTTCTCTAGGGAAACAATCAATGAGAGATATCTATGAATATAAGATTTATACAAGTGTCTCACGCAACTGTGGGTATGCACAAGTCCAAATTCCATAAGGCAGGCAGCAAACTGGCAACTCCAATGAAGGTGTTCGATGAACTCCTCAGGAAGCAAACTGGCAACTTCAACGAACTCCTCAGGAAATGAACTGGCAACTTCAATGAACATGTTCGTCGAACTCCTCAGGAAACGATTCACTCACTGATCAGCTGAAGAAGAAGTGAAGGTCCTCTATCTGTCTCGCTTAAAAGTCTTCAACTGATCGATTGGATTAAATCCAGTCAACTGCATCCTTTCATTGTGGAAGACATGCCCTTCATTGACAGCATCAGTCACAGCTGCAGTCAATTGACTGATGATTTAATAAACCAGCCTGTTGGTTTATTAACCAGCCACAAACGTCCTCACAGCAACAGTTAGGCCAGTGCTTGCTTGACCAGACAGCTGGGTCCCATCACCTGGCCAAGTTGACACATGAAGCTAACCATCACATTATATTATTAAGGTGTCATCGAGCTTATCAGGAAGGGTGTCCTCCCTTTGGACAGCAGGCAGGCCTACAGACCTTTGGGGTACACTGAAAAGACCCATGTGCTTGTCAGGGGTTTTGAATGGAAGGCTCCAGTGTTCTTCAGAGTCACGTTCTGAGAGGAAGTGGCCTGGTCAGGGGTCTGTAGGAAGGAGAAGTCCAGCATATAAGCCAGAGAAGGTGCTTTAAGAGCTGCGTCCTCAGCCCTGTCCTGGAGACCTCACCACCCAGAGGTATCCAGGTGGTAGGGGTCAGCCTCAGCAAAGCATGCCCCACCCTACTGGATGCCCAACTTCCAGGCTGATGGGTGTGTTATAGCAGAAGGGTCAGCCTTGGGGCTCTAGCAATCCCACCCCAAGCCAAACCTTGAGAGGTCAAGTCCTTGCATGGCACCTCTAGTCTAAGTGGGCTCCCTCTGCAGGAGAAGCTGCTCTAGGAGGAGAAGAAGATGTGCGGTGGTCTCTAAAATGGGATATTAGAAAAACTAGAGGGTTCAGGGTGAAAACAATTCGTTCTTAGAAGTGCAGCAGCTACCAGCCCCTTTGGGCGGCTGTGCCTTCAACAGTGATTTGGAGTTGGGCCAACCTGGGTTTGGATCCCCAACTGACTGCAGCACCTTGAGCCTCAGTTTCCCCATCTGAACCCTGGGGCCGGTGACGCCTCACTTGTGGAGCGATGCTCTGGCTGCTGATGCTACGACTGTTTTTTCCTTGCAGGTCTCCAGGTGGTCCTGAACTCCATCATCAAGGCCATGGTCCCCCTGCTGCACATTGCCCTGCTCGTGCTGTTTGTCATCATCATCTACGCCATCATCGGCCTGGAGCTCTTCATGGGGAAGATGCACAAGACCTGCTACAACCAGGAGGGCATAGCTGGTAAGGGGAGGGTGCTGGGCGGCCCGCTCGCAGGAGGCTCTCGGTTCCCTGCCGCTGGGCGCTGCAGCCCGCTCCACCAGCCGGGCCCGGGTGAGACCCCTTCGTTCAGATGCTCACGTTGCCAGACCCTGGGTAAACTGAGAGGCAGAGATTGCTATTCTTTTTCTCTATGTTCTGATTTTTTTTTTTTTAACTATAATAGATCTCTGTTAAAAGACATTGTCCTGCATTATTGAGCACTGCTGAAATGAGCGATGCAATTCAAGAAATAGTTAAAGAATTAGAAACTATCTTTTGTCAATCCATCACTTTTTCCCCCTTGGCTTGGAAGAGGCAGCTTTTTTCTTTAATTGTGGTGTATATATATAGAGAGAGAGAACATAAAATTTCCCATTTTAACCATTTTTTAAGTGTACAATTCAGTGGTGTCAATTACATTCATAGTCTTGTGCTACCATCACCACCGTCCACTACCTAAACTTCTCCATCCCCCCAAACAGAAACTCTGCTCCCATTAAACAGAATTCTCCATTCCTCACCCCCACCCCTGCCCCTGGTAACCTGTAATCTACTTTCTGTCCATACAAATTTGCTTATTCTAGATATTCCCGATAAGTGGAATCATGCAGTAGTTGTCCTTTTGTGTCCTCTTATTTCACTCAACATATCTTGAAGGTTCGCTCATGTCGTGGCATGTATCAGAACATCGTTCCTTTTTATGGCTGAATATACCACATTTTGTTTATCCATTCACCTGTCGATGGACACATGGGTTGTTTCCACCTTTTGGCAATTGCAAATAATGCCTCTAGGAACATCGGTGTGCAAATATCTGTCTGAGTCCCTGTTTTCAGTTCTTTAGGATATATACTTAAGTGTGGAATTGCCAGGTCATGTGACAGTTCTGTGCTTGGATTTGTGAGGAACCAGTCCATCACTTTTTAAAGCCAACCCTGCATATTTTAATTTAAGAACCAAAACTAGCCTTGCCCCTGGGTACGTCTCCGTTCCATGGGTTGTTCAGTGTAATTTGTTGTCAAAAGCCCTTGTAAGCAGGCAGCTTTGTCCTCGGCTAGTTGGCTCTCCTCATCCTAACCCTGAAGTCTTTCCCCCTGCTTGGCTAGAGGGGCTGACCCAGCTCCTCTGCTCCTAGTGTTTTCTGGTTCTCCATTCACAGGCAGAAGCCCCCATCCCCACCCCAGAGGGGAGGAGGGGAGGCGTGGAATCATCTCTTTGCCAGTAACAAAACTTTTTCTCAAGGAGAAGGCTTGTTTCTGGCCCATGACTTCTCAATTCTTTCCTTTTTGAGACTTCTCTCCCCATGACCCTTCCATAAATCAATATATTTGACAAGCAATGCTGGCTCATTAAACTCTTCCCTGAGTAGATCTCGAGTTTTGGCTTGCAGGATATGCTACAAACTGCTGTCTTAAGTTACTAAAATCTCAGCTTGACCTTTACAAAAAACATGGAAACAGAAATTGACAAGGCTTTTAAACCGACAATATAAAGTAGTTCAACACAAAAGACTTGAAAAAATACCCCCCAGACACACACACACACACACACACACACACACACACACACGCAGAGGGGTGAGTACGGTCAAATTTATGTGCTTC